>NC_056747.1:253479523-253667023 GCF_019279795.1 Protopterus annectens
GTAGACTCAAAAGAGGCCCTGTCCACTTTGTAATGAGTGATAAAGGTATGAGGTCTTGACCAAGTGGCTGCTGCACAGATGTTGTCTATAGGAAGTCTAGCAGAAAAGGCAGAAGATGTAGACACTGCTCTGGTAGAATGAGCCTTTATTTTGTGATGCAAGGGCATATTAGCAGCTGAATAAACAAATGTGATACAATCAGATAACCACATAGACAGAGTTGTTTTTGCCACTGACATACCTTTTCTGGAATCTGAAAAGGAAATGAGAAGCTGTTCTGATTTCCTGAACTCTTTTGTTCTATCCAAGTAAAATCAGAGCTGTCTATGAACATCAAGCTTGTACAGCATATACTCTAAGTTGTTGGTATGTTTGGGGAAGAACACTGGCAAATCAGTAATTTGGTCAAGGTTAGTTTCAGTACAAACTTTGGTCAAAAATGAGGGATTAGTTCGTATTGAGACTCTGTCAGCATGGAAAATTAGATAAGGAGGCTTTATGGACCAGGCTTGAAGCTCTGACGCTCTGCGGGCAGAAGTGATAACTACTAAAAAGATAGTCTTCCATGACAAATATTTCAAATCAAATGAGGAAGCTGGTTTGTAAGGAGGGAGAATAATGCGTGAAAGCATAAAATTTAGATTCCATGGGGTGTAAGTGGATTTCACATCTGGTCTGAGATGAAAAGTTCCTTTGAGAAAAGCTTTGGATAGTTTGTGTGACATTAAGTTCAATCCTTCAAATCCAAGGTGAAAATTAGAGATAGCAGTAAGTTGAACCCGAACTGTTGCTGCTGCAGCTCCTTTGTTGAGAATCATAGTCAAGAACTCTAATATGGAGACCATAGGGGTTTGGTAGGGATCAATGTTATTTTGAGAGGCCCATATAGAAAATCTTTTCCATTTGCTAAGGTATAGCTTCCTAGTAGAGGATTTATGATTTATTAGAATCTGCTGCATTTCATTTGAAAGGTTATGGCTATGTTGGGAATTGGAGGAGCCAAGCTGTCAGCTTCAGAGACTGAAGACAGGGATGAAGTTCCCCCGACGAGTGCGTCAGAAGATCTGGAACTGGGTCCAGAATCCAAGGGTCCTCCAATTGATGAAGTCGAAGGAAGGGGAACCAAATCTGATAAGGCGAATGAGGGGCTATTAGAATGATGGTCCTTCCCAGGCCTTTTGCTTTCTGTAGTACTTTGAATATCAAGGGAAGTAGTGGGAATGCATAGAGGAGACCCGGAGGCCAATCGTGTATGAGTGTGTCCTTTGGGGCTTCTCCCAGAGGGGGAATCAGGGCAAAGTAGCTTCTGCATTTTGTGTTCATGCGGTTGGCAAAAAGGTCGCAGCAAGGCTGGCCCCACCTGCGGAAAATTTTGTCTGCTATTTCTTTCTTGAGGGACCACTCGTGAGGCAACAAAATTACTCTGTTCAGTTTGTCTGCTATCATGTTGGATTTTCCCAGGATGTGCATTGCTAACAGAAAGAGCTAGGTGGATTTAGCCCATTGCCATACTCTTAGGGCCTCGCAACAAAGAGGGTAGGACCTGGTTCCTCCTTGTTTGTTCAAGTACCAGACCACTGACATGTTGTCCATCTGAATCGCAATTGTTCCCAGAGGAAGAAAGTCCTGGAAGTACTGCAGCACTAAAAGTACTACTCTCATCTCCAGGACATTGATATGCAAATGTGTCTCCTGTTCGGTCCATGTGCCTTGGGCTGTTCTTCCCTGAAAGTGCCCCCACCTATCAGGGAAGCGTCTGTGGTCACTGTGGCCGCTGATGGGGGGTAAAACAAAAGGACAACCTATCGTAACATGAAGAGAGATCAACCACCACTGAAGATCCTTTTTGCATGCATTTGTGATCATTATAAGATGAGACATTGGGAGCTCTTGGTAAGACCATTGAGTGAACAACAGCCATTGCAGAATATGCATTGGCATGCAATCCAACGGTATGGCTAATATTGCAGCTGCCATTATGCCTAACAATTTTATTACTTCTGATGCTGGACTCTTGTCTTTGGATATGATATTGTGGACCTGCTGACAGAGTAGTAAGACTCTTTCTGATGGAAGTCTCAAAGTGGTGGTGGTGGTGTCCAGTTCTGCTCTGATAGAAACAGTATGTTGCGATGGTGACAAGGCAGATTTTTCTGAGTTTATTGTAATGCCCAGATGACTGCAGAGTGAAAGAGTGGTGTCCCTGGCTTGTATGAGCTGATGCCTGGTGGTGGTGGTGAGGAGCCAGTTGTCTAGTTATGGAAACACCTGGAATCCTAAACGTCTCAGGTGAACTGTGACCACTGCCATACATTTGGTGAACACTCTGGGGCCTGTAGTGAGACCAAAGGGCAGGGCTGAAAACTAGTAATGATTGGCTCCCAGCTGGAAGCGCAGATGATCCCTGGATGGTCAGGCCATTTTTATGTGGTAGTATGCATCCTGGAAATCTATCGAGCACATCCAATTGTCTTTCCCTAAAAAGGGAAGCATTGACTGAAGCATGAGCATCTGGAACTTCTCTTTCTTGACAGATATGTTTAGTCTGCTGAGGTCCCAAATAGGTCTCCAGTCCCCTGCCTTTTTTGGTACTAAAAAGAATCTTGAGTAAGTTCCGGATCCTATCTGGTATCCTGAGACTGGTTGGATGACTCTTTTTCTTAGCAACGTTTGGACCTCTACTGTTGCTTGTTCCCTGTAACTGGGTGGAATGTTGGGGATTTTTGTTGTCAATGGAGGGGGTGTGGTGAAAAGAATGAAATATCCTCTAGAAATGATACTTTGTACCCAGGTGTCATTTGTTATTTTGAGCCAGGCGTCTGGATACAAAGATAAGCGACCCCCGACTGCCTCCAGAGTAGGACAGTTGGGCATCCTTTCAGGAGCACTGGTAGGGCTTCCTAAAGAACTGATCTCTGTCGCCCTGGTTTTGCAGACCCCCCCCCTCTGCTGTGAGGGTGGCATCTTCCATTATTGCCCCCTCCTCTGCCCCTGGGGGGGGGGGTTCACCATGTGTGTCTTGAAAGGTTCCTTGGGCTTTACGGAACCACATCTTTCCTCCCCTTTGACCCTTTGGGTAGGGTCAGGTAGGGGTGGAAAAATGAACTCTGATGGCAGACAGAGTCTTTCCTTCCTGTTCACACCTGGTCAAAGTTTCCTTAACTTTTGGCCTTAAAAAGGGATGAGCCATCAAAAGGGGTGCTGACAAAGGATGATTTAAAGGGCTCTGCACATCCAAGAGTGTCTCCTAAGAACAATTCCTGTACCCATTGCTCTACTTGCTCCATCAGCTGTATATGAAATGAGGTGCATGGACGAGTTTACTATGGAATTGAGGGTGGCAAGCTGGGAGGTAACTTTATCTGAAGCTCTTGCAGCCACTATACCCTGAAGAGTATCTCCGAGCTGTTTTAAGAGATCTCTTTGCAGTCTAGTAAAATGGGTGAGATAGTTGAGCAAATGCAGTGCAAAAGTTGCTCAACTGTACGTGTGCTTCCCGTATCTATACATGATCCTAGAGTCTTTGTTAGGAAGATGGGTAGAGGAAGAAGTTTCCAAAATCTCCTTTTAGGTGGCTGCCGCCACCATCATGGCATCAACTGGTGCTCCCTTGGTAAGAAATTATTTTTCCTGGAGGGCAGAAATAAATTTATTAGGCCTCCTGGGGACAGACTCCATGGTGTCCGGAAACTCCCATGCCCTTCGTGAGACCAGCTCCATAAGCTCATCAAAGGGTGTAGACACCCAAGAGGTGGAGGGTTGAGACCTGAAAGCCTTCAGGAGAACCGACTCATCTTCAGTAGGGTTGGTGGACTGCCAGTCACCCCTCTGCCTAAGGATTTCTAATATCTCAGCAAATGAGATATCCTCAGAGGGGGACTGTGGGGACCCTTCTGATTCATCCAAGTTGGTATCAGATGTGAGAGACTCCTGTGGGGAGTCTAAATGCTTCCTCTTACAGATTCTCTTCCTGGGAACCTCATCAGTGGGAACTTCTGGTGAGGTCTCAGAAGAGAAGGGACCACCCAATGGGGCTTCCTGAGGCTCTGGGTCTCTATGCTTAGCAAGGATCTGTGAAGCAGAAGCGGACACAGGCACTTTTGGGGAGGAGGTAGACGGACCTGAAGTCGAAGATGTCTTAGGAGACATAACTCTCCTCATGGCTTCGAAGACACCTCTGCTCCGATGAGAAGGGACCAATGGATCGGAGAAAACCATCGATACCCCCAGCATCAATACGTTGGGCTCTGAACCAGAGGTAGGAGCTGACCCCAAGAGGCAGAGTAGGAACCAACATGTCAGTCCGACTATTCTCCCTGGACCCGACCAGAGAGTGTCGGCTCCTAGATTCCTCGATCGGCGCCAAGGATTTCAGAGTAAATGGAACCAAAGACACTGGAGCTGGAATCTGCTGTAAAGGCTCAACAATCATCAAGTCTGACTCCTCCATCTCCGAAGGACCAGTATGGCTAGGAGGAGGAAATGTAGTAGATGGTAAAATTGTCTTTGGTTCCGAAACCGTTTGGGTCGGAGCCGATAAAAATTTAGCAAACATTGGTGCCTGTAACAACTTCTGCACCACACGATCCACATCCAAATTGGAAAGGCTTATTGAAGACCAAGATGAGCTGATAGAAGAAGGTACAGATTGCAGGAGTGGAGATTTAGGCACTTTGGATACTGGTTCCAGGACCGGGGACTGGCTCTGAAAGGACAAGATGCTCAGCTCTGAGGGCTGTGGAGCTGACGCCAGCGTTTTTTTTTTATTTCTTAACTTCCGAAGAAGTAGAAGCCTTGGAAGACTTTGAAGATTTACTAGACCTGTCCTGGTCACTCAAAGCTTCCTGAAAAAGCAGTATGACTAGACCTCTATTGATTAGCTTTCTCTTTCATTCCTGAAGGACCCTGGAAGAGAAGCAATGACAAATGGAGCAGCTTTTCTGAAGGTGTAAAGCTCCCAAATAGTAAACACAGTTAACATGGCTATCTGTTACATTTTTGTACACATTTTGGACATTTATTGAACCCTGACTTAGGATGTTTATCCTTATCCTGGTCAGCCATAATGAACAGCACAGTATCAGTGAGACTACAACAGTATGCTAAAGACACACCCACAACTATTTAAATAAGCCCTGATAAAAAACTATGGGCTAAATATCTTGTGACAAAATGTCACTTTAAACAAACATCCACACTCTAACTATATCTAAGCACTTCTAAATATCAAAAGTTATCAAAGGCATACAATAACTATATAACTACTCTAACCATACTAAATAAAAAGGCCTTTAGAAAAACGAAGGCCGAAAGCTATATATAATATGAAAAAGGCACACCAAGGAATACACACTAAAGATATATAAATGCTAAAGCTAAAGCTAAGAAAGGAATTAACAAGAAAAAAAATCTTTGTAATAAAGTTTTACTGGCCCGAGCTATTGCTGAGGAACCTCCGATCTATTGCAGTGGCAAACTAGATCTGGGGTAACTCTAGGTGCATCATGGGATAGGGACTTGACCTTGAGCTGTCTGAAGACCTTGAGCTTTGTAGTAGGCCGACTGAGCCGAGGCTGTGAACCCATCTGTAAGAATGAACGGCCAGATAGAACAACTTCACATTATGCCATTCTGTTACAAGACACATTTTTACACTTACTGACATATATCACACACAGCTATTGGCAGTTTTATAAATGAAATTACCAGTTTACATGCATCATCTTTTTGGGTATAGGAAAAAACTGGAGCACCTGGTGAAAACCCATGTGAGCACAGGGAAGGCATGCAGACTCTCCACAGAAATAACCTTGCCTGAGAACCAAACTGGACAACACTATGAAGCAGCAGTCCTAACCACAGCACCACTGTGCAACCCAGAAACCAATGAGTACAATGCAGTTTCTTCATTTCATTATTCCCACCTCAGATCATGAAAATCCCATCATCTTTTTTCTTATAATTATTTTGCACTGTTTCAGAAAGTAATTTGTTTCAGCTTGCAAGACATAGGGTAGACAACAGACTTCTGTAGTTTTACTGTTAGTCATCTCTGCTCACAGTTTTACATTTTGGACTAGGTCTTGGTGAAGTCACTGATGTGTTATACAACTCAAACACCTGAAATGTATAAAGGACAGGGGTAATTTATAGTGCAGAAATAAATAATCATATTGGTAGATACTCTCATTTTGGCCAGTGAAGCATTACTCTTATCTTGGTAAATGCAGGAAATTATGGACAATATGGAAAATGACAACTTTACAAATGTCACTGACAAGAAAGTAACACTGGCTGTCCCAACATCAGATTCGCAAAATTCCAAGTATAAAATACTCGCCCTGCTAATAATCCAGTTGTAACGTATCAGTGAGCACAAAGCACCAATGGTTAAAATAACTTGTGCCTTATTTTATTAGACATAAAGCCAACGATTAAGCGCTTTCATCCAAGTGACGGACGAAAGCGCTTAATCATTGGCTTTATGTTTAATAAAATAAGGCACAAGTTATTTTAACCATTGGTGTTTTGTACTCACTGATATTTTACTACTGGATTATTAGCGGGGCGAGTATTTTGTACTTGGAGTTTTGCGAACCCAGTGTTGGGATAGCCAGCGTTACTTTCTTGTCAGTGTAATTGGTTTGAGTAACTCTACATTTTTGGGTCTATATTAGATAACAGAACTTTAGATATCCGTGGTGGTGCAGCAGTAGCGTTGTTGCCTCACAGCAAGAGGTTCTCCCATTCTGTTCTCGGCTGGAGTGCAGGGAGTGCCTTCTGTGTGGAGTCTGCATGTCCTCCCCACGGTCGAGTGGCATTCCGAAAGACATGCGTGAATGGGCGTGCCTTCATTGAAGGTTGGACATCGAGCTGGCAACTCGGCACCGTAAAAATCTACTGCCAATCAGTAGCAGACTGGAGTTCTGCTGTGGCGACCCCTAACCGGTAAAAGCCGAAAGGCAAACATTAGATAACACAACTTTCAAAAGTTCGACTGTCATATGGTCAACACCATATCATCGAACTTTTAAAGTTCAACTATCTAATAAAAAAAATAATAAACTACACAAAAAACCTACCTGAACATTTTAAGCTGCACCCCTCATGCGGGGGGGGGGGGTGCACCCACAACACCCCCCGCTCTTTAAATATATCAACTCCGAGATCACACTACAGTGCAGAAAAGGGAAATCTTCCCATTCTGCACTGTACGTAGATCTCTGTTAAAACATTCGAACTTTCAAAAAATTGATCATATGGTGTCCACCATATGACACTTGAACTTTTGAAAGTTCGATTATCTAATAGAGACCCACATTTTCAACTTTACAAATGTCATACCAGGGTTGTGACATAATCGCTGTCAGTCACATATGACTGAGTCAAACTGTTAGACTTGTCTCGTAATGCTGATACTCAAACAAGAATGTGAGAGTTTGAAAATTAGCTAAGACAGTAATTTTTTGAAAATCGTAAAGTTTGCTTACCTTGTGTTGAGGAAGATTTAAATGTGCCATGAAAATATTTTAAAAGCTTACAATTAGAACAATTCAGAATACTTCGGTAAAAAAGAAACACTAAAAGTGTTACAGGAGATATTGTAAGACTCCAGTGATTCCTGTCACTACCGTAGTAACTAAATGCAGGAAAATCACATGTGTTTTGCCTTCCAGGTTTGCCACATTAAGGATATACATATTGCATTGTGGGAACAAAATAAGTATCATGACAGTCCTCATCACTGCCATTTTAGGGTATAATATGTTAAAAATAATGACAAACATTTAGAGTGATTCAGATACATTAATGTAGAGGAAATTTTGAAGATATGATATATATGTTTTTAATTTGTTGATGTGATGTTTTCTAAAAACACAGTTCACAATAAGAACACATTTGATTTATGGAACAAAAAGCAAGTAGATTGAAAAATAGAGGGCCACCAGCAGGACACACAGTCTGCAGCCCCCAGTCTCCACCCGTTTTTATATGTAATGATACTAATCTCAATTCTGCAGATTCCACTCCACTGGATATAACAGGTGAGTGTGCCAGTTAGCATAGTGCTTATTTATATTTTGTTGACCATGTTGTCTTTTGGACAGAGTCCATTTCCAGTAGAGAACCAGGGAATACAAACTACATAAATAGGTAATAATTGTAAGAATATACATTTTTTGTTAAAAGCAGTACATGTAAGTCCATGGCAATATACACATCACTGGAGGATGAACAATCTCCAACAGGGTATTAATGTACAGGAACAGCCCAATAGAAAGAAGTCTGATGCTTCTGGTAGCATATTAAATTGCCATAAAAAAACAAGCAAAAAATAAATAAGAAACAACCTCAGTTACTCAAAGCAGGAAAAAGAAAAATAACAAAATTTATTATGTTAGCACTTTCACGGTATTCACCACGTCATCAGACATACATTCTCTTAAAAACAGAAGCATTTTAAAACCATACCAATTCATGACATCACAAATCAATTAACAAATTAAAGACACATTGTCAAGCACTTATATATTTTTTAAAAAACGCTATCTTTAAAATAACAGTTTAGTGTTTCATCATACTTTAATGCTTCAAAGGTCTCTTTTTCAAGAAGGGTTTTAGGGAAACTGTGGCATTCAGTCCCGGAGGTCTGTCTGCCTGAAGTTTAATTATCCAGTTTTGCTCTGCCACTTCAGTTTTGTTAAGTCCCCTCCCCTTATACCTTCAGCTAACACTTCTAATACAAAGAAACTAAAGCTATGATTCATTCCTTCTTTTAAAACATGTTGTGCCAAGGCAGTAGTTTCTTTTGTGTTCCGTACATCCCTGTAGTGCTCAAGCATCCTGTCTTTCAGCATACGATTGGTTTTACCAATGTAGTATGCATAACATATCTTACAGAAACTGAAATAAATCACATTTTTTGTCCTACAATCAACGTAAAAATTAAAGTCATTGTTGTTGAAGTGTAATATAGGGTGTTGATAAGATTCACCAGTATATACATATTTACATGCACTACAATTTTTACATTTATGTGTACCAATTCTTTCTGAAGGAATTCCTTGGTTCTTATTTCGGTTATAGCAAAGATGCCTTTTATGGGATGTGTTGTTCTTAAATGAAAAGTACGGAGTTTCATCTGTCACATTTTCAAATTCATCTACAGTTCTTAGAATGTTCTGATTAGCTCTCACAGTATCACATATACTGTTAATATCACTGGAGTATGGCAGGGTGACCCTAAAATCACCAGGCTTCACTCTGTTTAGTTTTGAGTTTATTTCAAGTGGAGTCTCTTCTCCATAATATGGCCTGCATCTATTCTGCCTTTCTGTCCAGGCTTCTGTGATATAGCTATCTATCTCTGCAGCTTTGTAGCCCTTACTAAGGGATTCAACTTTAAGATTTGATAGTGCCTTTTCGAGATCAACATCATCATTGAAAAGCCTCATTGTTCTGAAGACCTGCCCCTTCAAGACATTTTTCTTTACATGCTGAGGATGCATACTACTATAATGTAGTATGTCATTTCTCCTAAGCAGCTTTCTATTAAGGCCTATGTGTATTGTATGTAGTTCCCCTCTACTAATCTTCACATCCAAGAAATATGTCACTATAAGAATATTTATGTGTAAATTTAAGGAAACTAGTAGTAGTATGCAGAAATGCAATAAAGTCATTCAGATGTTCAATAGTGCCATCCCACAACAAAAAGGCATCATCTACATAGTGTGTATACCATTTCAGATTCTCAGTAAATGCGTTGTTAGATAAAACATAATCCATTTCCCATTGAAATAAGCAAAGGTTGGCGTAGCTGTTCACACATGGTGTGCCCATAGCTACGCCAGCCCTCTGCAGGTAAAATTCATTATTGAATGTAAAAACATTGTTGTCAAGTATTAATTCTAACAGCATACAGGTAAGAGAAACCTTCATGTCATTCCAGTTCTTACTGTTCAGAAACTTCCTGATACTAGATATTCCCAATTCATTGGGAATGACGGTAAATAAAGATTCTATGTCCATGGTCACAAACCAATAATCAGTATGTAAGTTACATGTTTGTATATACAAATGCTGTAGAAATGCCTTGGTGTCCTTCAATATAGTGACACATTGATCTAGAAAGAGATGTAGATTATATTCCACATAAATGGATAGAGGTTCAGTCAGCCAGCCCTTGCTGGATACTATAGGACGCATAGGTGGTATATTCAAATGTTTATTTACTTTGGGCAATCCATACAGGTTTGGAATTAATGGATATTCTACTTTAAAGTATTCAAATAAAGGTTCATTAATCAAATTGGTAATCAGGAGATCAAATACCAAAAAAAGAGACCTTCTCAATAATCCCTTTCACAGTGGGAACCAGATACATTCAAGTATGTGTCAGCATCATTTAATAAAATATTCATCAGCTGTAAGTAGAGGTCTTTGTCTAAGACCACAACCTCCCCTCCCTTGTCAGCTGGTCTAATAACAGCACTAAATATGCTCTTTAGTTCATGTAGTGCATCGTGTTCAGCATTTGACATGTTATAAAACTTAGCTTCACCTTGTCCAGCTACTTTCTTTCTAATTTGTTTCCCACACATTCCAATAAAAGTCTCTACCATAGGGTGTGAGGGTGGAATGAAAGTACTTGTTTTTTTTAAAAAACTTCATACATAGATGTCTCTTCCTTAAATAAAGCTTTTAAGTTCAAATTTCGCCCAAACAACTTTAGACATTTCAATACGTCCACCTAATCTGTTCTTTGGGCAGGTATAAAATTAAGACATTTTGACAGTACAGAAAGTTGAGTATCAGTTAGTGAATAAGATGTAATGTTTATTACTAAACCTGTCTCTTCCATCTCCATTCCTGGCTGTCTGAAGTGTTGGTGCTCTGTAGCCATTGCAGTCTCCCTCTCCTCCCTCTGCTGTTGGAGCTTTCTCGTATAGGGAGCGGGTCTTTTAATAAAAAAAAATTCTGTTTGATTGCATGTGTGTTTCTGACTGCTCAGCTTCTATAGAAGCTGATGCAACAATCCGCTGTCTCATGACTCTCTCATTAAATAGATTATTAGCACTGGCTCTATTAATCACTTGTACTGACTGTATGGACTCAGTGGGCTTGATTTGCATACTTGTTCATAGGTTCATACTAGGCTATCTGCCCTAGGGCATTTATAAGCCTAGCCAGAGTGTGTTTGGCTTTCACCACCCATTTTAAATTAATTTTGCTATGCCCTTTTTCGAGGTTAGTATACTGTACCTCTGCCTAACAGTGACACAGAAGTGATACCCGGGGTAAACCTATGATCTCCCATCCACTCATCAAGATTCCTCTTGAAGAGAGTCAGTGAGGGACTCTGCCTAACCTGGACTGGGATTTTATTCCAGAGTGAAGGGAGCCTCTGTGTTATGAATCTGTCCCTCCAGCATGTCCTATTTATTTCAGTGCTGAGGTTCAAGTCTCTCGAGCGCATAGCTCGATGGGATTTGGATTTTCTGAGGTGCAGCATGTCCATTAATTCCAGGTTGGACATGGCTTTATACGTCAGGTACAGATCGCCTCTGAGCAGGCGGTATGCCACTGAGTAGAGCTGGAGTTTCTTTAACCGGGCAGCATATGGCATCTGTTTGAGCCCTTTGATCCTCTTAGTGAGCTACTTTTGGGGTATTTCCAGTTGCTGCAGGTGTCTGGTAAGGTACATCCCAAAAGAGGCATTGTACTCTATTATGGGCCTGATGAGGGATGAGTAAAGAGGCATGATGACCTCCCCTGATCTAGATGTGAATCCCTTCATGATTAGGTGGGCTATATAAAACGTTTTTCTAGCCACTTTGGCCACGTGGTTGTCAAATGAGAGATTGCTATCAACTTGGGTCCCCAGGTCCCTAATTACTTCTTCTGTACTTAATGGATTACCACCTATGTGGTAATTTGTGGGCACTTTATTTTTGCCAAAGGGGATGACTATACACTTTTTGGCGTTTAGCTTGAGGCCATAGCTCTGGCACCAGTTGTCTGTTTCTATGAGGCCCTTTTGGAGGATGCTTGTGTCGGCTGGAGAGTCAATTATGGCACCCAGTTTGCAGTCACCTGCGAACTTGGTCAGCCACAGTCCTTCCATGTTGGCCTGTACCTCCGAGAAATATATACTGAACAAGAGAGATCCCAGGACTGAGCCTTGTGGGATGCCACTTGTAACTGGTTTGGAGTCTGACATGGCTCCAGCAATTCTAAACATGTGGGTTCTGTCCTTGAGCCAGTTTGCAACCCATCTAGTGACATAGGGGTTTATATTTAAGCTGGTGAGCTTATCTATAATGCCCGAGTGGGGTATTGTATCAAAGGCTTTTGTGAGGTCCAGGTAGGCTGTGTGGACCACCTTCCCCTCGTCAATGGCCTTGGCGACTGTTTCAAAGAAATCAACCAGGTTTAAGAGGCAGGATCTGCCCTTAACAAAGCTGAACTGGGTAGGGTCCAGTGTCTGTAGGTCCCCAATATCTTTATTTATGAGGTCCATGATGACCTTTTCCATAGCTTTGCGGACCAAGCTAGTCAGGCTTATGGGGCGATAGTTTCCATGATCCATTGTGGCACCACCTTTGTGGAGAGGGACCACTGTTGCTGTACACCACTCTTTGGGTACATATCCTGTAGTAAGGCTGAGATTGAATAGTAGTTTTATGTTTGGGTTTAGCTCTTCTTGGAGTTGATGTAGGATGCAGCCCGGGACACCGTCTGGTCCCATTGATGCTGTGTTTTTTGCTTTGGAGAGGGCAGCTCTTACCTGAGCATCTGAGATGTCAGGGGGGCAGCACTCTGCTGGGATAGATATTTGCCCTTTTGTGGGGAGGGGGGGGGGAGAAGTTTGTGCTGAACCTGTCAGCTAGGATGTTGGCAATGTTTGTGGGTTTGGTGTATTTTTTTGTCATTTTGGACTAATTCTGAGCATATCTGGGAATTCCCACCCAGGTTCCTAACATAACTAAAGAAAGCCTTGTGATTATCCTTAGTGTCCTGTGCAATTTTTCTCTCGAAGCTGGCCTTAGATGATTTTATGAGTGCCCATAGTTTTTTGCTAATACTGATCAGAGATGCCTTCCCTTTTTGGGATTTTGCTCTATCATGTAGTAGCTTCCTCCTTCTATTGTATAGTTTGTTTATGGCTGGGGTCCACCAGACAGGACGTCTGCCTTTGGAGGATTGGGTCTTGGTTTTATTTGGGATTGCATGATCCATGCATTCCTGAAGGTGTTCATAGAATGCGTTTATAAAGGATTCTGCGGTCTGGGCCATATTTTCCACAGGCCCGGGGGCTTTGAAGGATTCCACCTTGGTTTTGAGGAGTGTGAAATTTGCTTTAGAGAAGTTTTTCACTGTGGTTTTTAGGGCAGGGGGTGAAGTCTAGATGTGAATATCCAGTGAGATTAGTTTATGGTCTGATCTTACCAGTGAGGGATACACTTCTGGTCTTGAGCATAGAGTCCCCATGTTGGTGATGATCAGGTCCAGTATGTTTTCCCCTCTTGTGGGAGTGGTAACAAGTTGTTCCATAGCATTTGAGTTTATAAATTCTAGGAACCTTTGGGCTAGGGTGTTGGAGCTAGAGTAATGCTCCCAGTCTATGTTTGGGTAGTTGAAGTCGCCCAATATAATGGTGTTTGGAGAGACCTTCATATTTTCCAGTGTTTTCAGGAAGGCCGAGTGGGGTTCCTGGGTTTGGGATGGTGGTCTGTAGCAGGCTATAAACTGGAAGGCAGTTTTACCCACCGTTAGTTGCACATGGATAGTCTCTGATGCTTCGTGCTGTGCCACCAACCTGGAAGTGTGGGTATCTTTGACGAATATTGATACTCCCCCTCCTCCATACAAAAAGCATGGTATGAGGTATAACCTGGTAGTGCTGGGGTGCTCTCGGGAGCCTTGAACCAGGTTTCTGTTACTGCACAGATATCGATGTTCTCCATGCTAAGGAGAGTTTTGAGTGTGTGCATCTTGAGGTTTAGACTTCTGGCGTTGAGTAGCATTACTCTTAGTGTCTTATCCCTTGTGATACCTATGGAGGTGGGTTTGTCTTTTCAGCCTTGCCTAAAAAAGGCACTATGGGGGTAGCAAGAGCCTTTGCCAATATCCAAAAGCCCAGGGGTGACAGGTGCAAGCCGTCCCTAGCGAAGCATCGAGGCTTGTCGAGCATGTCATCCCAGGCTGACAGGCATTGGATTCCCTTTGAATGACACCAATACTTAAGCCAATTGTTGAAATTGATCATCTTGTCTTCATATTGTGGCATCATTCTTGGTGAGGGTAAGATGCTACTCAAGGTCAGGGTCATACCGGCCTGGGCTACATGCTGAGAGAGCTCCTCTATGTCTCTTTTCATGTAGTCCAATGTCACTAGCATTACTAGCCAATGTATTTGGTGCTTCCGTTACAACATTAGATGCTGGTACTTCCCCTCGATGCTTCTATTGGTTGTTCAACCCATCTGTTCATTTCCTGATCTACAGGCTGCGAATCAGTAGCATTTCTGCTCCTGGGCCAGGAAAAATTGCCCCTTTTTCGAAATCATTGATGTCTCTCTGGAATTTCCGAATTTTAGTTGCCTGTAGCCTCTTCTCAGATGATAAAATATTATCACAAAGTACATCGTTTCTCTCCTTTTTCATCTTCTGAATAGCTGTCAAGTATCTTATTCTGCAAGTTATTTATTTCTTCTTGCAGCTCTTTTTCTTGTGGCAGAAAGAACTTAATAAGGAGCTGCATATATTGTGCACTAAGTCCAAGATTCAAGAGTTACCAGTCTTTAAGTAGCCCTGGATAAGTCTGTCCATAACTAGGCATAGTGAGCACCCTGAGACCTCTCGGTACAACTTTGTGCTTTCTGCCACAAGAAAAAGAGTCGTTCTATGTGTTTTATTGCAGGCATGAAATATTTTACACATCAAAGAAAGTTATTTCAGAAATCTGGTGTTTTGTAATTTCAAAATCATTTGGAAATGAAGTGAATGTCTTGGTTTCATTACATAAGCTCAAGGAGAATTTGCTCAAGCTTTAGTAGCATGTAGAAAAAAAATTAATGGCTTAACACCAAAAGCTTTTTTTCCCATGAGAAAATCATTATCAGTGTTTAACTGTGTGTCAACAATGATTCACCTTTAAGGGAGATTTCTCCCCTCTTTGAAATGGTGTGGCTGTGGAGTTGATATATATAAGTTCAGAAGGTGAGGGGGGCTTAATCCCTATATTTAGGTGTACAGGGGGCCCCCTACAAAAGCAAGAAAAAAAGTTTTTTTTTTTCACTCTTTTGGGTTTGGGGCATTTTCTTTTTTCGTTCTTTTGGAACATCAACATTCAGAAAGATGGCATTTCATAGTAGAACAGATTGTCATATAAACAGTGATACATAATGAAGTGTGGGCACACTCTTCAGCTATATCTAATTTTGAGGAATGCTTCTTCATATTACTTCCTTAAACTACTCTGTTTCTTGTTGAAAGGGTTTATCACACATTCAGTATTAAGACAATTTAGCAAATATGCATTTTAGGCAATACCAAACCTTGTTGCTCTATTAAAAAAGAAAAAAAAAACATTTTATAAGCCTAAAACAAAAAAATGTTCCCCATATTTTGAACTTCCTAGTCAAGGTTGCTATTAGTTTTTTTAGTTTTTGCCTGTTTGTTTCATATCTTGCGTGGCAAGTATTACAGCTTTACCTTAACTACCCAACTATAGAGTAAAAGACCTATTCTAGCGCAGACACGAATGCCCAGAGATTCCTCAACAATGTCAGTGCCAATGCATTGAATCAGCTGGTCGACACGCCCATGAGAGGTGAAAATATCCTGGACCTGGTACTAACCAACATGAGTAGCCACTGTAGCACCCCCTACAGTGTCATCCTCCTTGGTAAGATCCAACCATAAAGTGATCACTTTCGAAGGCACCATCTCCCCTGACCCCTCCCTTGTCAGAGTCAAATAAAAAAAATTTCCAAAGATAACTACAATCTCCTGAAAGCAGGTATAAGCAGGTTCACAGTCACAATCTCTTCATTTGGAACTAGCACTAATGTCCAAGCCTACACCAAAAAAACTATATGAGCACCTACATAGCTGCATGGACTCAGTAATATCTGACAGGACCAAATCATCTTCCTCAAGGAAAAGAAAATCTGTCTGTTGGACAGCAGCAATAAACAAACTCTATAATAAAAGGAAAATATTGCTGTCCAAGACCATGAAGGAGTAGATGCCAGGTTAGAAGCAATCTCTGCTTTGTCTGAACAGGCAAATAAGGTCACTGGTGAAATCCTCTAAGGCTAACTTTGAATCCAAATTGGCAACATCCACTAAAGACAATCACAAGGCCTTCTTCACATATGTCTGCAACCTCAAAGATAACACCCAAATCTGCTCTAAAGTGGTGGTCAAGAACACCACATACACAAATGCCGCAGATATAGCCAACCTGCTGGCAGACAGATGCAGTGTAAACTTCACCCCCCGTCCCCCATCAGTAAACCAGGACATCCCCAGCACCTGCCCCTGTCGCCTCATCACCAGGGAGCAGGTCCTTAATGCTCTCTCAAAGGCAAAAAATACAGCCTCCATGGGACCTGACAACATCCCTGGCTGCATCCTACATGAACTCAGGCATGAGCTGTCAACACCATTATGCACCCTATTCAATCAAAGCCTGAGCACCGGCTTCATCCCAGCTGAATGGAGGACAGCCACTGTCATCCCTCTACACAAAGGTGGAGCATCCACTGACGCAGGCATTTATAGGCCCATCAGCTTAACTAGCTTGATCTGTAAGGCCATGGAATGCATTATCATGGACCTTATAAACAAGGGTATTGGCAACCTCCAAATGCTTGACCCCACACAGTTTGGTTTTGTCAAAGGGAGATCATGCCTGTTAAACTTGGTCGACTTCTTCGAAACAGTCACCAAAACCATGGATGAGGGAAAGACGGTACACACCACCTACCTTGACCTACCCAAAGCCTTCAACACTATTCCCCACTTGGGCATAATAGATAAAATCTCCCAGCTAGGCATCAACTTTTATGTTACCAGATGGGTAACTAACTGGCTCACTGATAAAACCCACTCAGTCAAAATAGGGGAAGCTACCTCTGTAGTAGACCCGTAATGAGCAGTGTACCCCAAGGATTGATCTTGGGGTCTCTACTGTTTGGGATATACTTTTCTGAGGTGCAAGCCAAAACCACTGGTCTATGGATGACCAAGTTTGCAGATGACTGCAAGCTGGGCGCTGTCTTAAATTCCCCTAGTGATGTGAACATTCTCCAAGAGGGCCTTCCCAAACTAATGACTTTTGCCAGAAGCATGGCCTCAAATTGCATGTCAGGAAATGCATCATTATCTCCTTTGGAGAAAATGGCATCCCCACTAATTGTCACATTAAAAACACCGTACTAACCATGCAGTCAGTTTTGAAGGACTTAGGCACCCATGTTGATAGCAACCTGACTTTTGACCACCACATTGCCTCCATTATACAGAAGTCTTTCTACATGGCCCACCTCATAAGTAAGGGTATTTCATCCAGGAACAAGGAGGTTATAACATCCCTGTACTCCTCCCTTATCAGACCCATTATCAATTACAATTCCCCATTCAGCATGTACCTTGCCAAGTACATGCAGCAGCTGGAGAAGCCACATAGGTTCCTGACCAGGAAAATGCAGGGTCTCAAACACCTGTCCTATACAGATAGGCTAAAAGCCCTGTCCCTCTACTCAGTCTGATACAGACTGCTCAGAGATGATCTGTATCTGGCATACAAGGCCATCTTAGATCCAGCCTTGATGGAGTTGCTGCATATCCTTAAGTCAAACTCCACTTACAAAACCTGAACACAAGGCCTTAACCTGGTCTGTGACATTAATAGAATTTGTTGGCAGGATAGATTTGTGTGCCAAAGACTCCCCCATCTGTGGAATATACTCCCTCTCTATGTCAAGCAGAGTACCTCACTAACCCTCTTTAAGAGGAACCAAGACAACTGGATGGGAAAAAGAAAATACACCCCTGCAATTGCATCTGTGTCCCTATGGAACAGGGGAAACAGGTGCTGACTTTGTGGGAACATGGACAAAATTCTTGGCTAGGCTTATAAGGGCCTCTGGGCCAATAGCCTAGTATCATCCTTTGAACCTATGAACAATGCTTGGCTCACCATTTCAGTATTCACCTGTAGTGCATTCTGTGCAGGATCTGAAGATCTTCCCTGTGTCTGCTTAGATTTTTACTGGGTGCTCCAGTTTCCTCCCACATCTTAATGATGTGAGTGAACTGGTGATATACATTTCCCATTTTTTTTAATTTCTCTAAATCTTTTGGGTTTCTAATACCATGGTGGGAATTGATATCATTCCTAAGTCAAAGTACAATTAAAGTTCATGAAATTAATATTGTTTCACTCTTTGATGTCAGCCAAAAGAGCTCTTCGCAGCACTTGCAGTGTGCCCAGTAATGACTCCTTCTGCAATTTGTATGGAGTTACATGTATTGGTTGCATATCTAAAGTAGACTCTTTTTTTATAAGACGTGTTGCTCCTACTACTACTATTGGGACTATGTGGGTATCTTTCTTCCACATTGCTCTCGTTTCTGCTTGCAAATCCTGATATTTTATGACTTTGTGTCTCTCTGTACGCAGGACACTGTAATCACTGGTTTTGACAATTCAATGATCAGTGCTACTTTTGTCTTCTTTTCTTGGACCACTATATCCGGTTTTCTAGCAACTATCTTTTGAACTGTTGATAATGGATGATCCCATGTGATGTAGACTTCATCATTTTCTGTGATGCTTTGTGGCTCTTGTTTCCAGTGTTTTTCAGTCACTTCAGTACCATAATGTTTACACAATCCCCAATGCAACAGTCTCACCACATTATTATGCCTTTCAGTATACAGTACGTCTGCCATTAGTATGTTGCAACCAGCAACGCGGTGTGCAACTGTTTCCAATTCTGTTTTGCAAAACCTACATTTGTCTGTTTCTCCCACATGTTTAATGGACTTTGTAAATGAATGTGTATGTAGCCCACTATTTTGTGCCACCAATATTAACCTTTCATCTCTTGGCTTGAATTTACCTGTCCTTAACAATTCCTACATTCGTTCCTGATCAATATGATGTTCTTCCAGAAGTTTTCTATACTTGCAACGATATTTATGCATTTTCCACATTTTTTGCCTTCTCATCTGATCCTTCACCTTATATTCTATTTGTTTTTTGGCACATTGAGTTGCTCCCTGGTTTTTATCCACTTGTGGTTTGATTTCCATTCCTCCTTGATGCCGATATGCTTCTACTTGATTAAGCAGGGAAGTCATCTTAGATTTATTCTCCTCATGTTTCAAAACTTTCAATATATTTGGGTCTTGTGAGGTCAGCAGATATGGGTGTAGTCCCACGACTGCAGCTCTATACATGTAAACAATGTCAAGGAGGTCCATCCCTCCTTCGGAATGGGGAATATATAATCTTGATATACACTGATTTTTTTATACATCATTTGGTGAGCATGAAGCATCCTTCTTGTTTTCCTATCTAATCTGTCCAACATGTTTTGGGGACAGTAAATCACATCTAAACTGTAAGTTAGGGCAGGAAGAGCAAACTGGTTTATAGCCTGGATTTTGTTCCTACATGTCAGTGCTGTTTTCAGGATTAATTTAAGTCTTCAGAAATATTCCTTACTAAGTTTTATTTGCATTTGTTCGTGTTTTATTGTTGATCCTTCATCAGTTCCGAAATATTTATACACTCCTTCTTGCTCAAGTTCTTTTATATCACATTCTTGTCCCAAAGTGATGTTTTCCTGGTGTTGCAGTTTTCTTGCTTTAAAGGTTGCTTTTGCACATTTATCAAGAGCAAATGATATTCTTATATCATCTGAAAAAGTTTTCACAACTTGAAGTTGTGCTTTCAGTTCACCATCTGATGAGCTATAATGTTTTAAGTCATCGACAAAGAGAAGATGAGAAGTTGTTACATTTTGTTGTTTTCTAGGAGCCAAATTATAGCCATGGCTTAAGCTGTTAAGTAAACAACTTAATGGGTTAAGGGCAAGGCAGAACAGCAGCGGTGACAAAGAGTCACCTTGGAATATCCCCCTTTGAATTTTTATGCCTGGGATAATAGTTTGTCCTTTATCATGGCTTGAGTGTGCTTGTGTGTATGTGCATGCAGATATATGTATGCATATGCACTTGTGTGTCACACTGCTCAAATTCCACTTGGAAAAAGAACTGTCCTTTCATCCAGAAAAACAGCAATTCAGTGATACTGGGATTGGTTGTTTCATGTAGGGGACTGCTGAACATGCTGTGCTGCATTGTATTCTGAAAGTAGTCTTCTGTCAAAGTGACTCATTTCACTAAGTTAGTTTCATCAAAGTGAAAGGCAGTGAATCTCATTTTGAAGAAATATACTACAGTACTACCCCACTATGATGCTTTGATGGGTAAATAACAAGCTTCATTTTCATCTGTGTGCACTCCCTTTGTATGCCAATGCATTTCATTACTGTGACAGGTAATGCCGTATGCAGATCTGATGCTAGCCATGAACATCTTGTCCCAGATACGCTCTCGCCCATCTAGAAGAAGGATTGTACATATTTTTCTCTACCTGAAGTACCATAAGTACAATTTTCATAAACTGGATAACAAAATACTTGTCCCAAGAGACAGATAGTTTTGCATCTGCTGTTTTGTTTGTTTGTTTCTTTCGGCTTTTCCCGGTTAGGGGTCGCCACAGCGGAACTCCAGTCCGCTAATGATTGGCAGTAGATTTTGACATGCTGGCTTGCCGGACCTAACGCACAACCTTCAACGAAGGAATACCCATTCACGCATGTCGCCACACAGAAGACGCTCTAACTGAGAATCAAACGGGGAACGTCTAACTGTGAGGCGACAACGCTACCGCAGCACCACCACCATCTGCTGTTGACAGTATATATTTATAATTTAATTGAAAAAAGTCAGTAAACCACACCATAATTACTGGAAATCTATAGATCAGTTTGCTCCCCCAGCCTTCAACAATCTACATTTCTGCATATAAAATGGATTGCCAATTTATAATCAGCACTGACCCATCAGTACTGCTGTTCGCACTTTTCCTGCTGTTGTATAATGAGGATGACTTTTACTTCTACTTGTCTTTTAGCATTAAAATAGAAACTTGAAGGACAAAGGGGTGACTGCTTATTCATTTCTGAGAAAAAAGAAATTATTGGCAACAATGGCGTTATTGTAATCTTCATAAATCACCTCTTGTTTACAAAGATTGCACATTAAATATTATGTTGAGGAAAAACGTTGGATATATACCAGGAATTCCAGAGGAAATGCCATTGAGATAAATTTAGAACATTTAAGATAGAACAATAACATTCAGTTTAATAACTCCATGCAGACTGCTGTATGAAAGTCATAGGGTACTCAACAGAAGGACTGCAATAGCAGAATACAAACATCTTGAGTGGATATGTCTTGGGAATTCTGCATTTTTTCAGTTTAATGATTCAGTGACTATGACAATACATTACCTTTTCTCAGCTGTCTGTATCAGTAAAGTGGCTTGGCAGCTTCTATGACCACACTTGGTATTACAGTTGATATAGATTGCACTAAACCCAGTTTATTAGGTAGGTAATATTGGGACAGTGGTGTGCCTTTGGTTAATACAATAATCTGCAGTTGTGTACTACTTTTTTTGTTTCTTTCTTTAACAGACTAGAGAAACATAAAATCGTATGATTCTCTGTGGTTGAGGAACAATTTATTAATGAAGTGTGTTGTGATGATCTGAAGTTACTTGTATGTCTGTGTTTGTGTTGGTGGGGACAAGTTAGTGTGCATTTTCATATGCACATGCATTCATAACTAAGTTTCAAGAAGACAGATAATAGTATCCCTCACACTGGGCATATTTCCAGAGGGCATTATTATTAACAGAAGCAGAGCAGGAAAACTGTTCTTAGTTATTTAATCTTAGTTACTCTGTATTATTCAATAAATAAAAGTACTTACCTTTGGGATGACCAGTAGCTTTGGACTACTAAACTAACTTGCTTAGAATATCACAGGATGCATGGAGAAGCTGTCAAACACTGTTCATACATTATAGCTCACTTACAGCTTGTTGCTTAAACCTACGAAGCAATACTACCAGCCCTCCATGTTTTATTGCTAGTAAGAAAAGTAAGGCAGGTAGTTTCAGAGAGACTTTTATGCAGAACAAATCCATATCATTTCCTGGGACTACTAGGGCCAGATATCAAGGAATGATTTAAAATTTGGAAGCAGTCTTGCTTTCAGAAGTATTAACTTACCTTGATGTATAATCAGGTTTAAGAAAGGTATTTTCTCTGACTAATGGTAAATGAAAGAATTAATTGTAGAAAATTAATAGCAACACACTAGCTATTCTTTCATTATGACTGGAAATACCATCCATTGTTATGTGGTACGATGCGTATGCTCCATCATTCTTCCTTAACAGAGCCATTTTATCTATGTCCACTAGACTGGGATTTGAAAGGATAATACATGCGTTTTATTAATTAACAAAATTGTACTACATTCCCCCATTCCTTCATAATTAATGCTGCATTTGTCATTCTAATTTGCTCAAGAAAGATCTCTAAAAATACCAGTCAGCATCAGACTTTAAAATAAACTTATTGCTGTTGCTCTTATAGAAATGATATCCTACTGACTGTGAGTGTGTGTGTGTGTGTGTGTGTGTGTGTGTGTGTGTGTGTGTGTGTGTGTGTGTGTGTGTGTGTGTTACATATACCTGCATGTATGAATACACAGACATGCATGTGTGTATGTATGTATGTATGTGTATATATATATATATATATATATATATATATATATATATATATATATATATATATATATATATAGTTACAGTTCACTGTCTTGAGTGCTTATTTGGTTGACAAAGTAAGCATTCATGCTACTGTCAGGTTTTGCAAACGTCTGATTGAGTGACTACTTTTTTGGTCGACAAAGGTAAATAGTTTTTCAGCAGAACTGTGAGTTTGTGTGCTAGTGTGTCTGTTATGGTTAGAACAAGGGTAAGGTACGGGGATAGATTAAGTGTATATACAAATGTGTGTGTGTGTGTGTGTGTGTGTGTGTGTGTGTGTGTGTGTGTATGTGTTAGGATTAGAGTTAGGGTCAGATAAGGGGATAGATTTGCACCACAACAAAAAGCCAAAATCAAAAAATATAAAACAATGGCCAGACCACCAGGAAAATTTATTGCACAAATCCAGTAAAACACTAGCGCTTCGGCTCAAAAGCCTTCATGGAATAAAAGCGCTACACAATTGCACATCTTAAGTAGTAAAAGCATCTGCTACTAATTACATAATTGAATAATTAAACTAAAAATTTCCAGTTACAATCAGTATTAAGTCCAGCAGGAGTCAAGGTTGCATACTTTAAAATAAATACAGCTTCCTTATACAATAATTTCTTTTTAATATCTACACATTTATCATAAATATGTATTTGTTCTAAAATTGTACCCTTAAGTCCAACTGGATCACTGTCATGATATAATTTAAAATGCATAGCAAGAGGTCTTTCAGGTCCAACATTTTTAATGTCTCTAACATGTTCCTGTAATCTCAGCTTGAAAGCCCTCATACTTTCCACTATGTAAAACAACCTATTTGGACATCGCAGTGCATAAACAATGCCCTCTGTATTACAACAGTATCTACCAATAGGTGTTAAAAAATTCCATTAATTTTATCAACTGTTCTTACAACATATGTACAGCTAATACACCCATTACAGGGAAAAGTTCCTAATCCTTAATGTGCACAAAGGACTTGTTTATAAAGCTGAAAGGTGGACCTGGGAGAGGCCTGTACCCTTGGACTTTATGTTCACAAATAGCATGTATTCTGTAGGGCGATGTGTATGTTGTAACATTTGAGTTGATATAATCTAAGGCACTGTGCAGTTTGTTTGACTATACAAAGCCAAGTGGTTTATTGCCTTGACTTGCTTTAATTTGTGAAAATAAATCTGTATTTTAGATAGTCCTGCCATCAGTGATACTTGGAATTATAATATATATTTGATATATGCATACACACACACATGCAAACACACACACGTGCACAATAGGGAAGAGTAAGAAATAAGGTCCAGCATCACAGAATGTCTAAGGGAAGGTGAGGAAGTTACTGTATCGGACTGAAATGATATTAACGTGCTAGGGAGTCTGGACACCACCTACAGCACTAAAGTGATAATAATATGACATGACACTTAAATTAATGGTGAATGTTAATTCAGGTAAAGACTGCATATTGCACTGTAGGACTGTTAAGAGGGAAACTAATATAAATCATATTCCAATATGCCATTGCAAGTATGGAGCAGAGCAAGAACCAGTACTAAAGATATCAAGGATTATATGGATTAGGTGGAAGAAAGAGAACATTTTTATGCTTTAAAATTGTTTAGCAGAGGTATGGAGGATGGTGTTTTACTGACTTCTAGGGAACTGTTAGGGAAAGAGAGAGCTACACGCAGATTCTTAAGGCACACTTTCACAGCGAAGCTGCCATTACATATGAGTGAACGGGTTTGATTATCCCCACTGACCACAGTTGACAGGACTTATCTTATGTGACCACCATTCATTCCCATTTACTAAGGTGAGGGCCAGCTGGTATATTCCTGTTCACCATTAGGCTGTGGAGTTTGGAGAACTTTATTAAAATATCGGCCATTCCAGCTTGCCCCATTCCCAGAGAAGTGGTATACACTCATGTCTTTGTGAGAAGCACGTGTGTGTGTGTGTGTGTGTGTGTGTGTGTGTGTGTGTGTGTGTGTGTGTGTGTGTGTGTGTGTGTGTGTGTGTGTGCGTGTGTGTGTGTATGTGTGTGTGTGTGTGTGTGTGTGTGTGTGTGTGTGTGTGTGTGTGTGTGTGTGTGCGTGCGTGCACGTATGTGTCTGTATGTTCACTGATATGTGGTAGTACTGATCCATTCCTGCTGTGGAACCCCTTCTCTCCATGTGGGTATTGTAAGGCAGCACAAAAGAACTGACCTTCCCTCAAAGAACGAAAGACTTAGTATTTGCACCCTCCCCAATACTGGTCCTCTAGTGTCTAGACCATTACCTGTTGGAGCAGTGAAGATCTCTCTCTTTCTGTCTCTGTTTCTTTCTCTCTTCCTCTTTCTGTGTCTCTACTGTCATGACTACCTCACTCTGAAAATGTTCTCTTTTTATGAGATTTTCATTGCAAGAATAATCAATGGCCTTTTCTCTATGTCCTGAACCAGGTGATGCTTTAGTTCTGTTTACTACAGACTGATGTCATTTCATACCAAAGCTACATGACAGTAGCCAGCTCCACAGCACATAAAGATGGTACCGTAATTGCAGCTCATGGCCTGGGCTTGTGTATCTAATTTAGTTCTCTGAAGGAGCAGCCAAAGTAGGATGGGAATGAGAGAATGATGTTAGTTCACGTCCTCCGAGAGGAAGGTGGTAACTTGATTGTCATTTAGCAGATAGTGATGGACAGAGCACTTGGGGCAAGCAGATCAAGCAGTATGGCCTGTTGAGGATTGTGCAGCAGTCTGGCTGGAGGACAATGTGTTGAAACTTGCACAGGTTGCTTTCCCAATATTGTAAGCATGGCCAGTGCTCTTCTGGTTACCAGAGGAAGAGGAGAGCAGGGGTTAATAAGATCTGATCAAGTTGTGTATGATGGCCTACCAGCATCTGTCTCTATCCATCGAAAGTCTGTATTGATTATCTGAGTTTAACTGAAAGAGAAGTTTATTCCATGGGCTTGGGCACCTTTGACATATGAAGTTTTTACACATCACAGTACAATCAATGTTAATGTTTATTGAGACTGAGTGTCCTATTCTGTTCAGGTTACCAGAGAATTATTAAACAGGGGGTTGCAAATTTTAAGGGGTCATCTAATGATGTATATGCCAGGCATAGCTCTCATCTAAGAAGGCAATAAAATATAGGAAGATAGAGCTGCTATAGTCTTTGGCTATAAGACAAGTTTATAAAATATAGGAAGATAGAGCTGCTATAGTCTTTGGCTATAAGACAAGTTTATAAAATATAGGAAGATAGAGCTGCTATAGTCTTTGGCTATAAGACAAGTTTATAAAATATAGGAAGATAGAGCTGCTATAGTCTTTGGCTATAAGACAAGTTTATAAAATATAGGAAGATAGAGCTGCTATAGTCTTTGGCTATAAGACAAGTTTATAAAATATAGGAAGAGCTGCTATAGTCTTTGGCTATAAGACAAGTTTATAAAATATAGGAAGATAGAGCTGCTATAGTCTTTGGCTATAAGACAAGTTTATAAAATATAGGAAGATAGAGCTGCTATAGTCTTTGGCTATAAGACAAGTTTATAAAATATAGGAAGATAGAGCTGCTATAGTCTTTGGCTATAAGACAAGTTTATAAAATATAGGAAGATAGAGCTGCTATAGTCTTTGGCTATAAGACAAGTTTATAAAATATAGGAAGAGCTGCTATAGTCTTTGGCTATAAGACAAGTTTATAAAATATAGGAAGATAGAGCTGCTATAGTCTTTGGCTATAAGACAAGTTTATAAAATATAGGAAGATAGAGCTGCTATAGTCTTTGGCTATAAGACAAGTTTATAAAATATAGGAAGATAGAGCTGCTATAGTCTTTGGCTATAAGACAAGTTTATAAAATATAGGAAGATAGAGCTGCTCTAGTCTTTGGCTATAAGACAAGTTTATAAAATATAGGAAGATAGAGCTGCTCTAGTCTTTGGCTATAAGACACGTTTATAAAATATAGGAAGATAGAGCTGCTCTAGTCTTTGGCTATAAGACAAGTTTATAAAATATAGGAAGATAGAGCTGCTATAGTCTTTGGCTATAAGACAAGTTTATAAAATATAGGAAGATAGAGCTGCTCTAGTCTTTGGCTATAAGACAAGTTTATAAAATATAGGAAGATAGAGCTGCTATAGTCTTTGGCTATAAGACAAGTTTATAAAATATAGGAAGATAGAGCTGCTATAGTCTTTGGCTATATGACAAGTTTTGAGACCCTTTGATTCTCTTTCTGTATGAGTAGTATTTGCCCCTTGATTACAGAACAGGGTGCAGAATTCTATTTTGGTCTGATAAGAGCTGTATATAGGGTGGCAGTTATTGCTGTGGCATGGTGCTTGACCCAACAGAGGATCAGATGGGCAACTCCACATGCTTTGCAGACAGTTGCAGCTATGAGTATTGAATAAAAAGTCATCATCCAGAAGGACTTCAAGCTGGTGTTTTTTGTTTTGCTAATGCCAGAATGTTATATTTTTGATACTGATGGCAAGGTAATTTCCTATGCATCATTCATATTAATGTTAACTGTTGGACAAAATAGTTGATTTGTAAGATTTATTATGTAAAATTGGGGCAGTGGCATTGAATTAACGTTACTAGGTTTGGCAAATGGACTAAACTAATAAGAAAGAAGATGAAAGTGGAAGGCACAAGACACCCCATCAGTCTGAAATAAGAAATGTTCTCACATCACCTAGTAAATAGCATAAAACAGAAATGCAGCCTCTGTGAGATGCTGAGCCCTATAACAGCATAATGGTTTTGTAAAGTGCATCTTTTCAATACTAATCATGTTTGAAGTTTGTAAACACTAGTTTTGAGTGACTGTGGCATCTATAAATTAGAGCTATAATATCTACATACTTTTTAAGCAGCTGCCATCATAGCTTGAATGTGCACCATGTATGGGTCCACACAAATGGTGTAAATATTTTTGTTGAATTATTATGATAAATAAAGCTATGCCTCTAAAGAAAAAAGTGGCCCTAGGATAGAGCCTTGAGGGAATTCAATGTCGACAGGAGATGGTGAGGATACCTCCAATTCTTATCTGTTACATGCAGACATGTAGCAAGTTGTGGACTCAAGTTATTATGGGTTAATTTATTTTTCATTCCCTGAGTTTATGTATGATTCCTTCATGAGATATACTGTTGAAAATAATCAGATTGAGGCAAGGTGCATGGACAGATAAACCTTCATCCATGATGGCAGTCACACTGTCAAAGAAATTTATAGGTTCATAGGTAGGTACTAGGCTATCGGCTCAAGGGCCTATGCAAGCCTAGCCAACAAGGTTCCCTGGCTTACGCCACCCAAGAAAGTTATTTCCTGTGCCACTGATGAGCAGAGACACAGAAGTGATCTCCGGGGTGCATTTCCTATTTCCCATCCACTCATCAAGATTATTCTTGAAGAGTGCTAATGAAGAACTTTGCTTGACATAGATGGGTAGCCTGTTCCAGAGTATGGGAAGTCTCTGGGATAGGAATCTATCCCTCCAGCATGTCCTGTTTATTGTGGTGACAAGGTTTAGGTCCCTAGAGCGTGTAGCTCGGAGGGATTTGGATTTCTTTAGGTGTAGCATGTCCAACAGCTCTGGGTTTGACATAGCTTTATATGTTAGGCAGAGATCACGTCTGAGTAGACGATATGCTACGGAGTAAAGCTGGAGTGTTTTGAGGCGGTCAGTGTAGGGCATTTGTTTGAGTCCAGTAGTCCTCTTTGTGAGGTACTTCTGTGACCTTTCCAGCTGCTGCAGATGTCTTGTGAGTTTAAGCTTACAAGATCTACCCTTGACAAAATCATTATGGGTTAGGTCATGGAGAATATTTC
The DNA here is from genome assembly GCF_019279795.1 of Protopterus annectens. Taxonomy (NCBI): domain Eukaryota; kingdom Metazoa; phylum Chordata; order Ceratodontiformes; family Protopteridae; genus Protopterus; species Protopterus annectens. The sequence goes on from NC_056747.1 coordinate 253,508,308, forward strand.
TGCCTATACCTGGATAAGTTCCATGATGATTTGTTCCATCACCTCGTATAACATGTTTGTAACAATGATAGATCTGTAATCACTGGGAAATGTAAAAGGAGTATTTGCAAAAAAACAACAGTATTACTTTAGTTTTTACAGTCTTGAATTTGTTTTTCTTTAACAAAAGCATATTCAGTTGTTTTAAATTATAGTGCATACAATATTATCTCCATACAGCTGTTGCTTTATAGAGGTTGTTGCAGCTTGTACTTAATTTTGTTAGCATCTTGTAGTTTATTTTGTTGGTCTTTTTTTTTCTTGAAAAACAAGAAATGCCTTTATTAAATTATCACTAACAACATAGACAATCATACATTTATATAAACGAGAACAAACCATACTGACACATTTTTAGTTACAAACGTTATACATCACTTATACTCTATCCATTGTCATTTAAACATTACATAGCTCATTCAAATCCTGTCTTCTTTTAAATCTCGTTCTTCTTCCAAAATGTTATTCTGTATGTACTTTTCCCACAATTCCTATTTTTCTCTGTCATTTACTCCTACCCATTTCTAAAGATTCCATTTTCAGTTCTTTCATCTCCATTACTATATTCACTAATTCGAGTACAGTTGGTTTAGACTTTGATTTCGATTTTCTAGTAATTGCTTTTTTTGGCAGCCACCATAATTAGACTCAACAAAGCCTTACAATGGCTAGGCAATTCTGATTCTGTATCATAGCTCAAAAATAATTTTCTTAGTTATAGCAATTTGCTCACCCGATATTTCTGATAGAGTAATCTGCATCGATTTTTTAAAGTCTGCCAACTCATTACACTCCCAAAAAATGTGTTCTCAGTTACCTCTTTCTTCCCCATCACACAACCAACATTTGCTATCTGCCTGAGAAAAAATTCTTTGGAGTTTACTTGGGGTATAAAAATACCTATGTAAACACTTCCAAGCAAAGATCCTAAATATTCTAGACCTTATTGCATATTTGGGAGACATACATATAGCCCCACATTATTCCTTTGTGAATTGCTTACCCAATCTCTCTTCTCAATCCTTTCTGATCTCCTCTGACTGATTCTTATAGTCATCATGTAATATTTGACATGCTGTACTAATTATCCTTATTAGAGCAGTTTCTGTTCTAGATTCTAATTGTACTAAAAACTCTACCAGTGCTGGCCTTTCACTAAGGACCCCCCCTATTTCTTTCTGTTTGGTTATACTCTGATATCAAGCCTTGATAGGGAAGGCAGTCACTATCCTGCAGACCAGATAAATTATTGGCCTCTTCGCATTCTGTTACGTTACCCTCACTAACTATTTGATCCCAGTACCTTGGTTCCTTTGCCAGTTTTCTGCAGTAAATTCCAGCCCCCTCTTGCCTATTGTCTATATCCCTAATTGCAGTCATCCTTATCGGTAGAATCTCCTTTTTCCATTCCTGTTTTGGCTTAGTTCTTAGAATACTTTCTGCTACTTTATGAATATAATATTCTGTATGGTTATTGTTATTCTCCTTAAGGATCTGCATCCAGAATCCCAGTCTCTCCTTGTTTCTTGAGCTTTCCCCTATTTTGTCATCATCCCTTTCCACTCTGAGTTATAGTTTTCTGCTTGTGCTATGTATAGGAGCCTGAACTGTGTAGCTCTGAAATACCCCTTCTAATCAGGCAATCCCAAACCACCTTCTTCTATTGGAAGAATCAGATTATCGCACTTGACTCTTTCCGTCTTCCCCTCCTGGTTAAAATCCTTCAGCTCTTTATTAATTGCTTTCAGCAACTTCTCCTCTGGTCGATAAAAAATATGCCTGACCTATGTATAGAACTAGGGACTAAAAACATTTTGACTGCTTGTATCTTGCTATCCATATCCATAAAACAGAGCTTCCAATTTCTCAGCTTTTGTGTTATATTTTGTTAGGTCTCTTCCCACTTACTCTTAGCTGCCGCAACACATTCCTTTTTAATCCATATTCCTAAGTAATTTATTTTATTATGTCCCCATAAATATGGGTATTGCAGAACCAATTCTTGTGTGTGTACATAGTTTACAGCTATTGCCTTTGTTTTATCTTCATTAAGTTTGTATCCTGAAAAGACTTGAAACTGTATCAAAATGTTCCACAACACTGAATTGGCTTTTTCTGGTTTTATCAGATATAAAATAATATAATCTGCAAATAAAGCCAGCCTTTCTTGACTACCATACTAATTATATCATTGAATTTATAATTCCCTTATTTTCTTTGCCAGTGGTTCTAAATATAATGCAAATAACAAAGGGGAAAGAGGACACCCCTGCCTGGTTCCTCTGCTCAAACAGAACTTATCAAAGTTTAATTTTTTTCTCTGGCCCCTCATATATCCTCCTAATCAACCTCATAATTTTATCAGGGAATGCAAATATTTCCAGTCCCCTGCTCAGAAAATCTCAGCTTACTCTGTCGAATGCTTTCTGTGCATTAAGACCCACCAACAGCAGTAGTATTTTCTTACATTCTTCTTCTCCCTGGATCATCATTGTTCTGTTAATGTTGTCAGATGTTTGCTTCCCTTCCACAAAAACCACATTGATCCATATCTATCAATTTTGGCATCATCTTTGCCATTCTTTTAGCCATTATAGACATAAACACTTTATAATCATAGTTTACAATTGAAATCGACCTGTATGCAGCTGGATCTGATGGGTCTTTGCCATCTTTAAGTATTACAGCCACCACTGTTCTCTTCCAGGATGTTGGTGCTTCTCCTCCTTTTAAAATACTGTTAAACAAAACCTTCCAGATCTTTATCAGTTTTCCCTCTTAGCTTTCAAACTTCCAAAGGAATACCATCTATTCCTGGAGACTTTCCTGTAGATCGGCTATACATCACCATTTTTGTCTCATCTCTTCCTATCCTGTTAGTAATTGAGCCTCATCTACCTCTAAACTTGGCATATTTAATTCTTCCATAAACATTCCATTTGTATCTTTTCTTGATTTCTACATTTCTCTGCTTTTTACAGATTTTCATAAAATTCCTGAAATGTTTCTAGTACCTCTACAGGATTTCTGGTTATCTTTCTTGTTATAGGCTCCCTAAGCTTGGCAACAACCCTTTCTACTTTCTGTTGCCTGAGTCATGCTAAATGTTTTTTATGCTGTAAGGTTATTATCAAAAAACAGTTGCTTAACAGCTGTCTTTCTTAACTCATGCATGTTATTGAGGTAATTCCTTATTTTCAGTTTTTCGTTCTGTAATTGATCCTCTTCTTGGCCTGTGAGATTCCCCCTATTCTGTAATACGTTAACCTTTGTCAGTCCCTCCAAACAATTCTTGTTACTTTTTAACTATGTATCTCTTTCTTTTATTTCCACCCTAGTTTTAAACTCCACTTTAATTTTATCCCATTCCCTAGCTATATTTTCAGAAAAAATGTCTATCTTCCCTATTAACTCCCAAATAATTTCCACTACCAATTCCTTATATTCCTCTATTTTTAACAGATAGGTGGGAAAGTGTCATTGTCTCACTTTTATTTCATTACCCTGCATTTTTATTTTAGTTATTATTGGTGCATGATCTGAAATTTGCTATTGTATGTGTATCAAAATGTTCAATTAAATGCACATGTTCCTGTGAAATATAAGTTCTGCCTAGAGTAGCCCAGTTTTTGTACCTTAGGGAATAATATGTAAATTCATCCAAACTCCTGCTACTGACTTCACATCTTCCATGCCAAATACTTTAATAAATTTCTTCACAAATCTACATTTTTTGTTATAGTTTCCCTTCTAGTCCCCCATATATATCCTCACTCCTGCAAATCAAATTGTAGTCCCTACCTATAAGTAATATTCCCTGATGAAAACTGATTATTTCTCCCAGAATTTTCTTAAGCTCCATTATTTCAGTTTTAGGTGGAATATCTCCTCCCTTGCCAGTAGCCCCTTTGTACTATTTTGTCAGTCTTATAACACCTTAAATCCCCTAACATTGTGCCTTACACAATAGTCCATGTGAACTTCTTGATTTTTTTCTAAGCTATGAAAATGTGAAATAAAAAAGTATGTGGCAGTGTCATCCTTTCTTCTTCCTTTCATATTGTCTGCTGAGTAATCCAAGTATTAACTATCAGAATGGATAGATTCAGTCTGCATGCCATAACGGACTTGTCAGAGAATAAATGTTTAACAAAATGTAATACTTTCTGCATGCATTTCATAAAAAGTTTCTTATACAGACAAATTTCTGAACCCCATTAGACTGGCAAATCTCAAACTGATTATAGACAGTAAAAAAATCTAGGAATAAACTGATTCATCCTCATATCATCTTGCTGAGTTTAACATCTGTTTTTGAATGGATTCAAGACTGGTGAAATTACTTAGAACTCATAAATATTTTGCTATTAAACAGAGGCAAAAGCATGTTATAATTTTTTTAGAAGTACAAGTGTGACATAGCAGTGTAGAATAGTTTAGGACTTTGGCATATGCTACATAAATCAAAGATTTGTTTGTTGAGGAGAAAGAGAGATGTAGTTAATAGTTTATTAAGCAGTACTTTCTCCTTAATTTAGTGTAACTGCTGCCAGGGATGCATGCCATGTCATTTTAATATTACATTCACTCACTGTCAGTAAATACACCCTGTGTCAATGTCTCTTTACTGCAGGAAATTCCTGAGTAGGCTTCACCAGAAGAGTATATATTACAGCCAACAGCTTTTCATTCATTGCGTTGATTAAATTCTAGTTTTAAAAAGTATGTTGGGAGAAAAAGATAGTCTCCAAGGCAGGGAGTTATAATCCACAGCTTTTGGGTGCTCTACCTTTATTTCTAGAGTCAACAACCATCAGAAGGAGTAAAGTGAGAAGGGTGGGAGAGAGAGAGAGATGTAAAATAAACTGCAGAAGAGGAGGGGAAGAAAAAGAAGAAAAGAACAAAACTGAAACTGGTAGCTTTTCATTGTTTTCATTTTTAAAATTATTTTTATGAGGAAATAGAATTTCCCAACTAGACTGTTGTAATCAGCAACCTGTGGGATTTGCACTGTTTTTTTCTCTTGCTGGCAGCAATTGAAAGAAAGACAGAGTGAGACACAGGAGAAGAGAGAGAGGAGAGAGAGAGAGAGAGAGAGAGAGAGAGAGAGAGAGAGAGAACTTATTTCAGCAGTTCTTCATTACGGCTCACCATTTGTCCTTCCTGGTATCTGCAACATACTAGAGAAGAGACAAAGATATGGGAGGAACTGAGAAGTAGAATAAAAAGACAGAAGGCTAAAAATTTTAAGTAAATCATTTCAATGAGATATTAAATATAGTGAATATATCTAATGAACAAAATGTTAAACACAAGCATACATTTAAAGAATTAATCTACAATATTAGATCATACTTCACTTTCTAGCTGGTAAGTGAGCTAATCTGGGTGAGGGGGTCACACTTGTAACCAACCATCCATGGTAAGGTCAATACAAACAAAGTTTACACGTGGCAAAATGGAGAATATAACATTCAGCTAGAAGTAAAGATCACATAAACACAAGTACAGAACAAAACAACAGAAATGAACCACAGCTAGCATGGACAGGATATTCCTGCATTTAGTAAATTATTTATTTAATATGGTGAAAAACTACAAGATTCGTATAATTCAAAAGGAAGTGTAATGAAACTGAAATGTGCTAATTCAAAACAAATAAAGTAATAACTCTGACCAATTCAGGGGGATGTGCAGTGGACTATACCATTTATGACAGAGTTATGCTATTGGTACTTATACAATGACTTCTTGTTTCAATTCAAAAATGAACACAGCCCAACCAGAAAGCTCATTGTAAATTCAGTATATACCAATAAAATAAAGTCTGTCTGCTAAAGTAGCATTGAGCAGTGGGATAGTCTATTGGACTATGCTGAGGGACAGAGCAGAAACAGAAAGAAAATCGGGTACATTCTCAGAAATAAAGGAAGAGAAATTAACATGATTTTCCTTCTATTTCTGCTCTGTCCCTAGTAACATCTCTTCAGAAAAAAAAGCAAACAGCAATGAAGATTCTCTTTTCTCTGTTGCTTCTCCTCACACTGCACTGATGTACTATGCAAGTGTGGGGATGCACATCCCATACACATGCTTAATACATCAGTAACCAAGGAAGAAGGCAGAGGAACACTCTAGAGCCATTATACAAAGACATTATTTTAGAAGGTAAAGCAATTTCTTTCTTAAATAATGTCATTGTATAATAGCACTGACCAACTCGTGTGTGTGGGTATATCAGGATTTACCTACCGTTGGCTTTGTTTAATCACTCGGGCTTTGCCCTCATGATTTATTTTTATTTTTATTTTATTTATTTTACATTTGTTGACCGGGCTAGTCTGGCTGGATAACAAGTCCATTTTCAGCAGAGGCCCGAGGAGAAAAGCTCCACTTTCTACTAGTACATTACATACTATATATTGAAATATATTGCCAAAAAAAAAAAATACAGCTTAAGGATTAATAACACTGCAAAAGAGATATTCAACAGAAATGTAACAAGTTTTCTGAAAAAAAAGAAATATATTGTTCTTCAGTTCCAACAATTTTACATAAGAATGTATAATACATTTAATTCTAATAGTGGTAGGATCAGAAACAGGAGTTGGAGTGGAGAGGAAAGGAGTAGAGGAGTAAAGAGAGTAATAAATAAGATAAATTAGTCAGGTGTGCTGCAGGAACAGAGCCAGTGGTTTTGGAAGTACAGTTTAATTTTCTGTTTGAAAAGAGGCAAAGATGTAGTCAGAGTTATGTCACTAGGTAGAATATTCCAGTTTCTACCTACTGTATTAGTGAAAAGACAGTCACCAGCAAAGTTGTTTGACTTAATTGCTTTGGCCATTAGTTTATGAGAAGAGCGTAGGGAGTTGAGATTGTTATAGGGGATTATCAGTTGAGAAAGAATTGGGGTGTTGTCAGGTTGATAAAGTATACTATGGGCAGTAGAGAGTTGAGGGATAAGCAAGTAGTTTTGGAATTCAAGCCAGCTTAGAAGTTTTAAGTTAAGACAATGGTGGGTTCTGAAGGGGTTACCAGTGGCGAAGCGGGCAATATTGTTGTAACAGGTTGCTAATTTAGCTAGATTGCTTTTCTTAAGGTTGGTATAAATAGAGGAGGCATATAGTAGTGTAGATAAGAGATGGGATTGGGCTATTTTGGTTCTAGTTGCTGGGGTTAGAAAAGGTTTAATCCGATAAAGGGATCCTATTTTTCTGTTAACTAATTTGATGGTGTAATTAATGTGTTGATCGAAGGAGAGATTATTGTCGATAGTTACACCTAGCAGTTTTGTTGTACAGTCAGGAGTGATGATAGTGTTAGTGTTTGAGGAGATGGAGAAATGTAATGGGGGGTACGAGTGGTGGGGGTGAAAAGGAGAAGTTTTGGTTTTTTTGGCATTAAGTAGGAGGAACCGTCTAAAGAACCATGTTTCAACCGTATTAAATATGTTTTGGGTAAGTGAGATCAGTTCTGTAGTGGATGGAGCAGAACAAATGAGGGTCGAATCGTCTGCATATTGAATGCATGTTGCTTGTGGGATAGCAGAATGAAGATCATTGATGAAGAGGGAGAAGAGAAGGGGACCAAGAATGGAGCCCTGAGGAACACCGATGGAAATTGGCAAAAGAGAAGAGATATGATTTTCCCATATGACTGCTTGCTGTCTGTTGCTAAGATATGATCTAAACCATTTAATAGCTAGTTTATCAAGTGAGAGAGATTCAAGAATGTTAGTTAAGAGAGAGTGATTGACCATGTTGAGAGATCAATGAAAAGAGCAGAAGAGAGAAGATTATTGTTGCGATTTTTGTTGATAGTATCTATAAAAGAAAGAAGGGCAGTGGTGGTGCTGTGATGAGGTCTAAAGCCATGCTGACAGGGTGCTATAATGTTGTGAAGAGATAGATATTGTACTAGTTGCTGGTGAATGCATTTCTCCATAATTTTTGCTAAGGGTGAAAGGAGAGCAATTGGTCTATAGTTGGAGTAGTCAATAGAGTTGCCGCCTTTATGTAGCGGAATAATATGAGAGACTTTCCAGATATCTGGGATGGATCCCTCTTGGATAGTTCTGTTTATGAGTATGGATATAGGGTATGCAATTTCTTTGGCTGCTTTTTGGAGGAAAAGTGAGGGGAGCTTATCAGCTGAAGGAGTACAGGGTTTCAGTTTGTGAATGAGTCTATAGATGTAAGAAGAAGATATAGGTTTTAGAGAGAAGTTGTAAGAAGAGTTAGCTGGGTTGTTTGGGGGGTAGTAGTTGTTGGTATTCATTTGTCTAGCTAGGGATTGAATAGTTTTGGAAAAAAAAGAGTTAAAAGTATTTGCAGTTAGGAGAGGAGTGTCTGGGTTGGCATTTAGTGGGGAGGGAGTTTTGGCAGTACCTGGGGAGAGGAGTCTATTCACTGAGAACCAAAATTGCCTGGAGTTATTAAGATGAGTTTGCTGAAGTTCACAGAAGTATTTTTTCTTGTCTGAGATTATAGCTTTTTTAGTCTGATTTCTAAGCTGGCGGAAGTGAAGAAAATCTGGGCTATTTCTGTGGCATCTCCATTTGGTCCAAACTTTATTTCTGGCGAGGATGAGTTTTTTAGTGTCTTTGGAAAGCCATGGAGCAGTTTTTGACTTCATTCTAATGGATCGCTCTGGAGCATGTCTATCAAGAATGGATAAGAAAGTAGTGTTGAAGAATAAAACTGCATCCTCAAGAGGAAGTGCTTTTAAGGAATTCCAGTTACAGATGCTGAGTTCAGCTAGGAAAAAGGTCTATATTAAAATGCTTGGTAGAGCGAATTTGTCGAATATTTGGGGTGTTTACACAATCTGACTTTTCTCTAGAAATATAAGTTAGGGAGTGATCACTGATATCATCTGGCATGGTGCCTACTTTGTATATTTTGTTAATATTGTTTGTGAGTATCCAGTCTAATATGCTCTCTCTTTTACTTTGCTTATTGAATCTAGTAGTTGAGGTGATAGTTTGGGAGAAACCGTGTAGGTTAATATGAGAGGAGGGATTTTCAGCATTAATAGTACTCCAGTCTATGTTAAAGTCGCCTAGGATTATAGTTTCCTGTGGGTAGGTGGTAGAAACCCAACTAAGAAAGTCTTCTAATCTTGGAATATTGTTGCCTGGAGGTAGATACATGCATGTGATATAAAGGGCTTTTTTAGCATTTAGTTGGAGTTTAGTTGTGATGGCTTCTATTTTGCTATCCTGGTTTGGACATGTTGGTAGAGTAGTGATGTTAAGATGATTTTTAAAAAGGATTGTTACCCCACCACCTTTACGTTTTGCTCGGTCTTGTCTAAGTATGTTATAGTGGGGTATTATCTCAGAGTCCTTAGTGCCTGATTTTAGCCAGGTTTCTGAGAGGCATAGAATGTCAAAAGAATAGGTGTCTAGGAGGGCATGAAGGTGGGGTATTTTATTGTTTATACTTTGAATGTTAAGGTGCCCTATGAGGAGTTTATTATTGAGATTAGAAGAGGATATTTGAGGGGAGAGGTCAGCTGGGCCTGGGTTGGGGTGAATGTCACCATCTAGTAAGGTAGGATTACCTAGCTTGTTTATGATGTTATTGTTTAGTAAGGTAAGAAGTTTAGGTTTTTTATCTGAGGGTGGGATATAGGTGAGGTGAGACAGTCTGTGAAATTTAGGAAGAAGATAGTTAGGTGGATTTAGCATTGGAGTATGATGTGAAGGTATATATGGTTGAGGTCTGTTTTTGTGTGGAAGTAGGCAGGGTGGTAAGTGAGTTTTCAAAGAAGGTAAGATGGTAAGTAGAAAATAGGGTGGTTAAGAGTAGGACTGATAGAGTAAGGAGTGTTGGACAGCAGGGAGTCATTATTTACAGAAATAAGGAAAAAAGAGAGATAAGAGAGAAAGATATGGGTGATAAGGTAAAATGGAGGAAGTATGCCTGTTAAGAAGGTAGGGGGAGAAACTGCAGTATACTGCAGTATACTGCAGTATCATGCCAACCGTGGGTAAATCCTGGTATACCCACACCAGCTCATGGGATACTCCTTAAGGATAGAATGGTTGTTAATGGTGTAACTGAGTAACACAATGAGTAGTATTGTTAACTCTCAGCAAAAGGCTCTCCAATTTGGTTCTCAGCTGGGATGCCTTTGGTGTGGAGTCTGCATGTCCTCTCTCTGTTTTCATAGGTTTTATCTAGATACTCCATTTTCCACCCACATGTGGCAACTCTAAATTGCATGCAGATGTGCTTGTAGTTTGTGTGTGTGTGTGTGTGTGTGTGTGTGTGTGTGTGTGTGTGTGTGTGTGTGTGTGTGTGTGTGTGTGTGTGTGTGTGATATCGAAGACAGGCTGGAAATATGCTTCTATTCCTTACTTGCTTAGTAAACTGTAGATGGTAGTGACTGTTCATGGGGTCATTATAGGAGTCAGATGCAACTTGATAGTACCGGATGGTATAACTATTTCAGTCAAAGTCCCAGATAATGACCATAAACTAAAATAAAAATTATTCCGGCTAAATTGTTTGAAAACAGGAAATGTAGAGGATGGTTCACCAAATTATATGATATGTTGCTAGGAGTTTATATTATGCCCATTTATGATAAATTGATTATTACATGACTTATCTTGAAACTGTAGGTGCCCGTTTTACACCTGAGAAGTTGAGTTTTCAGGTCATATACATGAAAACAAATTTGATTGCTTCACTTGGTTTGCTATGTGAGTTGTACTAGAACTTGCAAGAGGAGTCTGGAATTGTGCATCCAGTCCAACTCTTAAGGACAAGAGGTTTGTTTGGAAGGAAGCAACTCGTATAACCTGAGGGTATTTGGACTTGACAAAAAGGAAATCAGTGTTACACATTATTTCATATTGTATCTTTTTTTTCATTTAGTATGTATACCTTATGCAGGAGATATTGGGGGGGTTGACATTTGTGCTACTCGCTTTGTAAGGAGCTTCTTCACTGAGTAACATGTTAAAATGGTACACTATAATTCTGGAGAGGTGGAGATATGCTCTAGAGAGGAGAGGAATGAAGGTCAGCAGGACTAAGACAGAATATATGTGTGTGAATGAGAGGGAGGATAGAGGAATGGTGAGGATGCAGGGAGCAGACTTGGTGAAGGTAGACGAGTTTAAATACCTGGGATCAACAGTTCAGAGTAATGCTGAGTGTGGAAGAGTTGTGAAGAAGAGAGTAGAGGCAGGATGGAGTGGGTGGCGAAGAGTGTCAGGAGTGATTTGTGACAGATGAGTACCAGTAAGAGTGAAAGGGAAGGTCTACAAGAGGGTAGTGAGACCAGCTATGTTATATGGGTTGGAGACAGTGGCACTGACGAAAAGACATGAGTCAGAGCTGGAGGTAGCAGAGTTGAAGATGTTAAGATTTGCACTGGGTGTGATGAGGATGGTTGGATGGTTTGGAGACAAAGCCAAAGAGGTGAGATTGCATTGGTTTGGACATGTGCTGAGGAGGAATCCTGGGTATATTGAGAAAAGGATGCTAAGGATGGAGCTACCAGGTAAAAGAAAAAGAGGAAGGCCTAAGATAAGGTTTATGGATGTGGTGAGACAAGACTTGCAAGTGGTTGGTGGGACAGAGCAAGATGTGGAGGACAGGAAGAAATGGAAACAGATGATCCACTGTGGTGACCCCTATCCGGAGCAGCCGAAAGAAGAAGAAGACTATTTTTTGGACTGTAATGCCATAAACTCCCCCTGTGATAGTGACCTACAGTACAGAGCTAATTATTGGAGAAGTATGTAATTTATGTTTCTGTGTTATACATAATTTTTGAGTAGCCAGTTTGTAAAGATTAAGACTTTGGTTAATGTAGAAAAGCTATTGAATGACCTGCAAGCATTAGACTCCTGCAACCAAAGTAAATATGGACTGGGAGAACTTGGGTACACAAAACAAATTGGAAAGCTGCAGTACCAGGATCACCTACCTACATTTCATTTTTTACAGTTTTTGCCCTCACAGTCTGCCAATTATCAGTGCCCCCTCCACAGTAATTGTCTCATTTGTTCCCATTACCAGCATAAGAGTCAGCTGGAAAGGGCCATCAATCTGACAGCCATCAGGAGTAATTTGTATTTTTTGCAGATAACCCTACTCCCCATGCACACCCAGCAAAGAGCCAGAGAGGGGACATGAAATGAACTAACTGCAGTGGCGATCCCCTCACTTCACAAGAGGGTTTCCCTCCAAGTCTTGCCCCACATCCAGAGTACTTAGTGGTTGTTTTCTTGGTCTCCACCAGGATAATGATACTTTTTTGTATGCCTCGAAGTCCCCCCCTCTAAAGAAGTGACAAGTGGGCCACATCCCTTCATTCCTACCTTTCCCCCTACTCGTGACTGTTCAAGTGCAGAGAGCCACATTCAAACCCTGGTCACCTGGGTTGCAGTCAAGGCTCCAACTCCCTTGCAGCACAGATTCAGGCCACCTACACTCCATTTTCTACAAAACCATGTCCCTTATTGTTAAGAGTAGCAATGCTTTACATGGCTTTTATGTGACTTACCAGGTCTGCAGTAATCCAGCAATTTGGAAATTAAATGCGTGCCCACTGAGTAGTGCACAGCTACAGTTATCCCACTCCACAAGGGGGGATCCACCTTGGATCCCATGAACTACCGCCCCATCAGTCTGATGAGCCTGATCTGCAAGGCCGTGGAAAGTATTATCATGGAACTTATAAACAAAGATATTGGCAACCTTCAAACACTGGACCCTATGCAGTTTTGGTTCATGAAGGGCCCATGTTGTCTTCTGAACCTGACTGACTTCTTTGAATCAGTCTCCAGAGCCGTGGACAAGGGTAAGGTGGTCCACACAGCCTATCTGGACCTTGCCAAGGCCTTTGACACCATCCCCCATTTTAGAATCATAGATAAACTTACTAAGCTGGGCATTAATCCCTACGTCACTCGATTGGTTGCCAACTGGCTTACTGACAGAATGCACACTGTAAAAGTAACCAACTCCAAATCCAGCTCCAGACAAGTGGAGTACCTCAGGGTTCAGTACTGGGACCGCTCTTGTTTGGCATCTACTTCTCTGAAGTACAGGCCAACACTAAGGGACTCTGGCTAACAAAGTTCGCAGATGACTGCAAACTGGGAGCCATTATTGAATCCCCAAATGATATGGATATTCTACAAAAGGGCCTTACAGAAACAGATTCTTGGTGCTAGAGCCATGTGCTCAAGCTCAATGCCAAGAAATGTATAGTTATCCCCTTTGGGAAAAAACATGTACCCGTGAATTATCACATAGGTGGCAGTACACTAAACACCGAAAGTGTGATAAGAGACTTAGGGACACAGGTGGACAGTGGTCTCACCTTCAATAACTACATCGCTACAACAGTCAGGAAATCCTTCTATGTGGCACACCTCATCACTAAAGGCTTTTCATCCAGAAAAAAAAAGGTCATTGTCCCACTATACTCATCCCTCATTAGACCCATTATAGAATACAACGCCCCATTTGGTATGTACCTCTCAAGACATCTGCAACAAATGGAAAGGCCACAGAAATACCTCACTAAAAGAATCACAGGCCTAAAGCAGATGCCCTATGCTGACTATCTAAAAAAACTCTACCTATACTCTGTCGCATATCGTCTACTCAGAGGCAATCTCTGCTTAACATACAAGGCCATGTTAAACCCAGAGCTGTTGGACATGGTACACTTAAAGAAATCCCAATCCCTCAGAGACACACACACTCCAGGGATCTAAACCTTGTCATCACAATGAACAAAACATGCTGGAGGGAAAGGTTCCTGACCCAGAGACTCCCCAGAATCTGGAATAGACTGCCCATACTTGTCAAGCAGAGCACCTCTTTGGCCCTCTTCAAAAGGAACCTTGATGAATGGATGGGAGATAGGAAATTCACCCTGGGGATCATGTCAGTCATCTTGCTAGACAGGGGTTCATGGAAGCAAATACTGTGGGAAGAAATACCCAGGGAATTGTTATGGCTAGGCTTGTTTAGGCCCTAGGGCCGATAGCCTAGTACCAACCTGTTGAACCTATGAACATATGTTTTAATGACAAGACATCTTAGAGTTAGGTCTGTAAGCCAGTTGGCAACCCATCTCATGACATAGGGGTTTATGTTCAGGCTGGTGAGTTTTTCTGTAATACCCTAGAGGGGATGGTGTCGAAAGCCTTGGCGAGGTCAAGGTAGGCTGTGTGAACCACCTTTCCCTCGTCTATGGCCTTGGTGACTGTCTTGAAGAAGTCAACCAGGTTTGTAGGCATGATCTTCCCTTAACAAAGCCAAACTGGGTCGGGTCAAGTGTTTGGAGGTTCCCAATGTCTTTATTAATGAGTTCCATGATGATGCGCTCCATAGCCTTGCAGACCAGGCTGTTCAGTCTTATGGGGCGATAGTTACCAGGGTCAGTTGTAGCCCCTTCTTTGTGGAGGGGAATAACCATTGCTGTGCACTATTCTATGGGCACATAGCCTGTGGAGATGCTGAGGGTGAACAGCATGTTTAGGTGGGGGGGGGTTAGTTCATTCTGTAGTTCGTGCAAGACGCAGCCTGGGACGCCATCTAGTCCCACTGATGCTGTGTTTTTGGCTTTTGAAAGGGCTGTTTTCACCTATGCGTCTGGGATTTTTGGGACACTACACTTTTCCGGTATTGTTGTGGGCCCTTTTGGTGGTGAGAGGGGGTGAAGTTTGCACTGAATTTATCTGCCAGGATGTTGGCAATATCAGTAGGTTCAGTATATTTTGTGCTATTTTGCACTAGTTCAGTGCATATGTGCGAGTTGCCACTTAGATTCTTAACATAGCTAAAGAAGGCTTTGTGGTTATCTTTTGAATCCTTGGCTATTTTTCTTTTGAAGTTAGCCTTGGATGATTTCATGAGGGACCTTAGTTTCTTACTGATATTGATCAGGGATGTCTTTCCTTCTTGGGATTTGCTTTTTTTCTGAACTAGTTTCCTCCTTCTCTTGTATAGCCTGTTTATTGCAGGGGTCCACCAAACTGGTTTCCTTCTCTTAGAGAAGTGAGTCTTGGTTTTTCTAGGGATGGCATGATCCATGCATCCTTGTAGGTGCTCATAGAGTGCATATGTAAAGGTTTCTGCATCTTGGGAAGCATTATCCTTTAGCGTGGGAGCTGTGAAACTTACCACCTCTGTCTTAAGTAAGGTGAAGTTTGCTTTAGAAAAGGTTTTTACTGTGGTTTCCTTAGTTGGGGGTGGTGGGGTGTGGACATCCAGAGTGATTAGTTTTTGGTCTGATCTCACCAGTGATGGGTTGACCTCCGGTGTGGAACACCTGTCGC
Source organism: Protopterus annectens (assembly GCF_019279795.1). Lineage (NCBI taxonomy): Eukaryota > Metazoa > Chordata > Ceratodontiformes > Protopteridae > Protopterus > Protopterus annectens. The sequence goes on from NC_056747.1 coordinate 253,523,663, forward strand.
CCATGTTGGTGATGACCAGGTCCAATATGTTTTCACCTCTGGTAGGAAAGTTTACCAGCTGATCCAGGGCATTTGAGTTGATGAATTCCGGGAAGCACTGAGCCTGGGAATTTGTACTCAAGTAGTTTTCCCAGTGAATGGTAGGGTAATTGAAATCTCCCAATATCGGGGTGTTCGGTAGGACCTTCATGTTTTCCAGTGTCTCCAGAAAGGTGGAGTGGTGGTCCTGGGTCATGGAGGGTGATTTGTAGCAGGCCACAATTTGCATTTAAGATTTGTCCGATATTAGTTGCACATGAATGATCTCAAAGGTATCATGCTGTGCCACTAACCTGGAGGTGTAGGTATCCTTGATGAATATGGATACATCCCCTCCTTTTGTGTTTTGGTCCGTGTTCTGTGGCTGAAACATGTGGTATGAGTTGTAGCCCGGTAGTGCTGGGGTGCTGTCTGGAGCCTTGAACCAAGTTTCAGTTACTGCACAGATGTCGACGTTCTCCATACTGAGGAGTGCTTCGAGTGCATGCATTTTGAGATTTAAACTCCTGACGTTGAGTATCATAACCCTCAGTTTTTTGTTAATTGTGCTGTTTACGGAGGTGGGTTTGACTTTTGAGCCTTGCCTAAAAAAGGCACTATGAGACAGCAAGAGCCTTGGCCAGTGTTCGAAAGCCTAGGGGTGACAGGTACAAGCCGTTTCTTGCGAAGCAACGCCGCTTGTCGAGCATGTCATCCCAGGCTGACAGACACTGGATCCCCTTTGAATGACACCAGAAGCTTAGCTAATTGTTGAAATTGATCATTTTTTCTTTATACTGAGGTATCATTCTTGGTGAGGGCAGGATGCTACTCAGGGTCAGGGTCATACCAGCCTGAGCTACATGATCAGAAAGCTCTTCCATGTCTCTTTTCATGTAGTCCAGGGAGGTATGTCTCAGGTCATTCACACCAACATGAACAATGACAGAGTCATATTTATACTTGTTCTGGAGTGACCTGAGTGCTTGTATTATGTGGCAGATTCTGGCTCCCGACAGGCAACTAACAGTAACCTTCTGCTTGTCCAGCCTAGTGAGTGGGACGTCAGTGTGCCTGACTATGGAGTCACCTATTACTAGTGTGCTAGGTATGTTATTTCGCCTTAAGGGCTGTGATTGTGCGGCACACTGATTTTGTGTTTTATGTGTTGTCTGGTTTGTGATGGGAAGTGCAGGTTGTTTGCGTGTCTGCTTTGGAGGTCTCTCATGCTTTTGCAGGTTTGTATTTAGAGCCTCCGAGTATGATTTTGTGTATTTATGTATATTTTTTGCCAGTGCTGTTTTAGTAGATCTGTCTGCTGCTGGAGTTGTGGGGCAAGTGTTAACCTTCTCCTCTTGACTGTCTGTTCCAGTCTTGGGTGGAGACAGCTTAGCTTCCAGTTTGGCTGTATAACTGCATCTCTTGCATATGTTAGTGTTTTGTGGTAGGAGGAGTGGGTTGTCTGTGTACATGAGATAGTTGTAACATTGCCTCAGGATACCCAGATTCATCAGCTGGTCTGGAGAGTGCACCTGAAGTTGCCCTTTGGTCATGCCTGAATAGTAGGTTGAGCTGCTTAGTTGCTTGGTTGGTGAGGGGTGAGTAAAGAGCCTTGCCCTGCTGGGCAATCAGTGTCAGGGTATATTAGTGCTTGCTAGTAGGTTTGAGCAAGTGCTGGGCTGTAAGATGCTTTTTGAATGCTTAGGTTGAGAGTTAGACTAGTTTCAAGGGAAAAACTGAAGAGGAGACTTAGTGGGGCTGGGAATAATTTAACCATAGCTAATAGGCACTGCCTGGTGCGCAAAACCGTGCAAATGCAGTTTTTATAGTAGGGAAATGAAAGAGATAGAAATTAGCCCAAAATGGCCAATAAATTGCTAACTTCTGGGCTGAAACCACTCCTCCAGGTACAGATAGGTTGCTCAAAGCTCCCCTCTCTCACAAGTGAACAGAGAAACTTCCTTCTATCCAAGTAAGGTATGGGCAACTCAGAAACTAGTATCACAGCCCTGAATTCAGCACTAGCCTAAAAACTGGACTATACTAGGTTAGAAAGATGGGAAACAAGGAATTTATTTGTTTTTTTTTCTGTTTGTTTTTTTGAAAAGATAAGGCAAAAACTGTAAAAAATGCACTTAAAACAGCTTTAAACGACTACAAAATGAAAGTTTTAAACAATTAAAGGAGCAAAGAGACTCTGCAGAATGCTTTTAAGTGCAATAAAATCAGTTACCCATGCAGATACTAAAGCTATTAGCCTACAGACAGTAAACACTACAGAAAGCCACAAAATGAAAGTTTTTAAACAGATAAAGGAGCAAAGAGAATCTACAGAATGCTTACATTCTAAGCTAGTATAGTCTGTAGTGTTTACTGTCTGTAGGCTAATAGCTTTAGTATTGTCCTAGTTCAGAGGCCTATTTGTTTCTACAGTGATTGCTCAAAGCACATGAACAGGCCATCTTGAATTAGCAGAAGCCTTTCTTTACCTTGGCTAGATTGTGTTAATTGGCTGCTTCTATTTCCTTCATTTCCCTACTATAAAAACCGCGTCTATACACACTGAGCAGAGTGGAGGAGGGACGTTGACTACAACTCAGAGCTGAGATATACAACTATCCTGTTTGTTTTTGATTATTTATACTGATTATTGTTTCTAGCAATTTATATATAGCACTTTTTATTGCCTGCTGCATAGTTTTTAGTGTATTTTATTGCTATTAACTAATCTGCATGGGTAACTGATTTGTTAGCAGTTAAAGCACTCTGTAGAGTCTCTCTGCTCCTTTATCTGTTTAAAAACTTTTTATTTTGTGGCTTTCTGTAGTGTTTACTGTCTGTAGGCTAATAGCTTTAGTATCTGCACGGGTAACTGATTTGTTTGCAGTTAAAAGCATTCTGTAGAGTCTCTTTGCTCCTTTATCTGTTTAAAAACTTTCATTTTGTGGCTTTCTGTAGTGTTTACTGTCTGTAGGCTAATAGCTTTAGTAGCTGCACAGGTAACTGATTTGTTTGCAGTTAAAAGCATTCTGTAGAGTCTCTTTGCTCCTTTATCTGTTTAAAAACTTTCATTTTGTGGCTTTCTGTAGTGTTTACTGTTTGTAGGCTAATAGCTTTAGTATTGTCCTAGTTCAGAGGCCTGTTTGTTTCTACAGTGATTGTTCAAAGCACATGAACAGGCCATCTTGAATTAGCAGAAGCCTTTCTTTACCTTGGCTAGATTGTGTTAATTGGCTGCTAGCTAGTAGGGGCTGGTTCTTTTGTGCTTTAAAAAAAAGTTGTCTAAGGTTGTATCTTCTGGTATTTAAACCCTAACTTTGAGAGGATTTCTGTCTATACACACTGAGCAGAGTGGAGGAGGGGCATTAACTACAACTCAGAGCTGAGATATATAAGTATCCCATTTTTTTTTTGATTATTTATACTGTTTATTGTTTCTAGCAATTTATATATAGCACTTTTTATTGCCTGCTGCATAGTTTTAGTGTATTTGATTGCTATTAACTAATCTTCATGGGTAACTGATTTGTTTGCAGTTAAAAGCATTCTGTAGAGTCTCTTTGCTCCTTTATCTGTTTAAAAACTTTCATGTTGTGACTTTCTGTAGTGTTTACTGTCTGTAGGCTAATAGCTTTAGTATTGGTTCCCAGCCTCCCTCCCTGTTTGTGTCTTGTTGTACTTGGTGGCTTTGCAGTTGCCCGCCCCTACTGTAAATCTAATCTGGGACACTCCTCCCAGTCTAGTGTCATTAGCTCATTCTACCTAATACAGAGAGAACATCTGAACATCTGAGAAGGCCTTCTGTTTCTCCTTTCTCCCTTTCAAAAAAAATTGCCTGAATCTCCTTGTGTTCTGACTGTGCTTCTCAAACATTTTGGAAATATAGAGTATATTTTACAGCACTTATTATAACTGCAATTGCCTTAATACTGCTACAACTCAAGTGCTCTAGGTTGCACTGCATCTGAATTGTTTGTGTGTTTTAGCTGCTTTTCTGTATATATAGACTTCTCTGTATATGTAGACTAGCTACTTATTCTGCTGTATTACTGCCTCTTAAATTGTTTTTCAGTTGTGCACTTGCCTTGCTTCATTTAAAAAGTCTTAAATTGCTAATTTTGTAGAGTTGTAATTGCATTTACTGTTTAGGACTACACACTCAAGTGTGTTAGCCTTTTCTGTGTTTATTTACTGTATTATTGCATTGTTTAGCCTGTTTCAACAAAAAATACTATCTTGTTTGCTCATTTCCCACCTTTCCTAGCCAGTCCATATCCCAAGCTTTGCTTGTCTCAAGACTTTATTTTTTGTGTTCAGAGCTATCCAGACCTTGCTGTGGTAGAGGGAAGTCCTACTGCTTACCAGTGGGAGTGGTGAGCATTATACTGCCTATCTAATGCTAGAGGAGTTGTTTCCAGCTCTGAAATTGTAATTTTATTAGCCTTTTTGGGCTGACTTCTATCCCTTTCAACTTTTTGGCTTAAAAACACGTGTGTTTGCACATTTTTCACATCGTGCAGCACTGCGAGGCTACAGTTAAACTATTCCAGGTGCCAGAAAGTCTGCTCTTCGAATTTTCCCTTAGAACTAGCTGGTTTCTCAGTAGTAGCACTAAAATCTGAACCCCTATGACTAGCACTTGATCTAGAACCTGCTGGAAAGCACTAGGAAGCCTGAAACTGATACAAGCACTCAACTCTCCTTGTCAATAAGGAGAAATTAATTGTAGGCACTAAACAGCCTATAATTGCAAAGTACTTTGCAAAGGTAAGGGAAAACAGCTCTTGAACTTTACAAAAAAAGCACCTAAACAGGCATGTCCAAGGGTCAGCTTCCAGTGATTTCTCCTGTCCACCTGGTGAATCTGGACATACTGGGGCAATGCGGCAACTGCCTTATGTACACAGACAATCCTCTCCTCCTACCACCCAACACTACAACCTGCGAGAGATGCACTTACATAGCCAAACTGGAAGCAAAGCTCTCTCCGGCCAAGATTGTGCTAGACAGCCAAGAGGAAAAGGTTAACACCTGCACTACACCTCTAGCAACTCATAGCCCTTCAAAACCCACACCATCAACACCCACACATAGCAACACTAAACCCACATATGCAGAGGCCCTTAACATTAACCTGCCCAAGCAACAAGGACCTCCGAAGCTGAAATGCAAACAAACACCAGTCACAACCAAAGTGACATATAGCTCACAACACCAGTGTGCCACCCATCAACAGACCTTAAGGCAAGACAATGTACCCAACACTTTAGTCATAGGTGACTCTATAGTCAGGCACACTGATGCCCCACTCACCAGGCTGAACAAGGAGAAAATTATGTCGGGTGCCAGGATCCGCTACATAACGCATGCACTCAAGTCACTCCACAACAAGTTCAAATACAACTCTGTCATTGTCCATGCTGGAGTGAATGACTTGAGACGTACCTCCCTGGACTACATGAAAAGAGACATGGAAGAGCTCTTGGATCATGTGGCCCAGGCAGGTATGACCCTAGCCTTGAGTAGCATCCTGCCTTCGCCCAGAATGATACCACAGTATAAGAACAAAATGACTTCAACAATTGGCTAAGCTTCTGGTGTCATTCAAAGGGGATCCTGTATTTGTCTGCCTGGGAAGACATGATCGAAAAACCATGATGCTTTGCCAGAGATGGTCTGCACCTGTCACCCCTGGGATTCAGGTTACTGGCTAAAGCTCTTGCCACCCCTATAGTGCCTTTTTTAGGCAAGGTTCAAAGGATAAAACCACCACTATAACAGATACAAGCATGCAAAATCTGAAGGCAATGCTACTCAATGCTAGAAGTCTAAACCTCAAAATGCACTCTCTCGAGACACTCCTAAAAATGGAGAACATCGATATCTGTGCAATAACTGAGACCTGGTTCAAGGCTCCAGGGAGCACCCCTGCAATACCAGGCTACAACTCTTACCACACTTTTCGGCCACAAAACCAAGACTGAAACACAAAAGGTGGAGGAGTGTCCATATTCACCAAGGATATTCACACCTCCAGGCTAGTTGCCCAACACAATGCATCTGAAATTCTCCAGGTGCAACTAACACTAGGTAAGACTGCAATCCAAATTGTAGCTTGCTGCAGATCCCCCACCATGCCCCAAGATTCTCACTACACCTTTCTAAACATACTGGAAAATATTAAAGTACAACCAAACACCCTAATACTGGGTGATTTCAACTACCCTGCCATTAACTGGGAAAACTACTCGGGTACCAACTCCTTTTCCCAACGGTTCTTGGAATTCATAAATTCCAACGCCCTGGATCAACTAATCCATTGTCCCACCAGGGGCTCCAATATCCTAGACCTGGTCATTACCAACGTGGGAGATAGATGCTCCACAACAGTGGTCACCCCCTCATTGGTCAGGTCTGACCATAAGCAAATCAACCTTGACATCCACATCCCACCCCCCACCCCCCCACCCCCAGTAAGGAAACCACCTTAAAAAACTTCTCCAAAGCCAACTTCATGCTACTGAAGTCAGAAGTGACAAACTTCATGACACCCATGCAGATGGGATATGAAAGTTTGACTGCAGAATCCTACCCTAAGGCACTGTATGAGCACATCCACTCGTGCATGAATCGTGCCATCCCAAATAGAACCAAGATGCTCTTCTCCAAAAAAAGGAAGCCAATCTGGTGGTCCCCTGCTATAAACAAACTATACAACAGAAGGAAGAAACTGTTGCAGAAAAGAGGAAAAATCCCAGGATGCAAAAAACTCCCTCACCAACCTCAGTAAGAAGATGAGATCCCTCATAAAATCCTCAAAAGCTAGTTACGAAAATAAAATTGCCAAAGATTCCAAAGGCAACCACAAGGCATTCTATAGTTATGTCAAGAATCTAAATGGCAATGCTCAGATCTGCTATGAGCTACAACATAATGGCATTAAATATACTGATCCCAAGGATATTGCCAATATCCTGGCAGATCGATTTAGTGCCAACTTCACCCCCCTCTTACCCCCTAAAGGGCCCATCTCAATACCAAAAGATTGCCAAATTTCGGTAATCATGGCCACATAGGTAGAAACCGCACTCTCCAAAGCTAAGAATACAGCATCCATGGGACCAGATGACATTCCAGGCTGTGTACTACATGAACTACAAAATGAACTGGCACCTCACCTAAGTGTCATGTTTAATCATAAAAGAAAGATGAACTGGTAAACAAAAACTGAACCAGTGTAGACCGTCCCAATCCCTTTAATGAAACTGATAAACCAACGTTGACAGTACTAAGCGCTTTCTCCCTTTACAATATAGGGCATCTTCAGAGTAAAAACAAGAGTCAACTGTTGTAACATTCATATATTGGTACTTATACTTTAAAATGCACACACCTCCTATGTGATTGGCCAATCACCCTATCACATTCATTAGTTACTCTGGAAATTAAGCATTTAAAGCTGTATAGTAAAAATACATATTAAACACAACTATAAGTATTAAATGTATTTAAGCTAAGCAATAACCAACTAAAATAAACAATAAAATGTATAAATGTATGTATATATTGTTCTAGCTGTATGACATATAGTAAAAACTAAAAACTCTTCAAAAACTGAAAAAACACACATGAACATTTGTATATATTCTGTTGGTATAATGAATAAATACTGTTGGTGTAATGTGTAAATGCACCAACAGAATAAAAGGACAACACTAAATGTATACTCTGTTGTTAAAAACTAAGACTGTGTCCAGTATGTAAATAAATAAATGAATGAATGAATACTGTGACAACAGTCTAGTATATTATAAAGCTAACATAGTAGGTGACCTACATGACTACTATATAGAAGATTAGGTAATAATACATAATATTTCATGAAATAATATACTTGTGATGTACAATATGGAAACACATATCAAATATATCCTGAAAAACTAGTGTATAAGTATTGTTATAAATATAAAAGTTAAATAAATTTAGTAATATATAGAATATATAAATATGGTTATACTATATATTATGTATATTTTTAAAAGTAAGGTATGTCGACCTTGTTGTTGTAAAAATTATTTTAATCAATTTTAAAATTGAGAACCTACATAACTTGAAGAACATTATATTTGAATGGCCCTGTATTTTAGTATACTAGCAATTGAAATGTGTTCATTAATGCCTGGAGATTTAGAAGCGTCAAGCCTTAATTGCCAAAGACACTCTTCATTATACCAACAGAATATATACAAAAGTTCATGTGTGTTTTTTCAGTTTTTGAAGAGTTTTTAGTTTTTACTATATGTCATACAGCTAGAACAATATATACATACATTTATACATTTTATTGTTTATTTTAGTTGGTTATTGCTTAGCTTAAATACATTTAATACTTATAGTTGTGTTTAATATGTATTTTTACTATACAGCTTTAAATGCTTAATTTCCAGAGTAACTAATGAATGTGATAGGGTGACTGGCCAATCACATAGGAGGTGTGTGCATTTTAAAGTATAAGTACCAATATATGAATGTTACAACAGTTGACTCTTGTTTTTACTCTGAAGATGCCCTATATTGTAAAGGGAGAAAGCGCTTAGTACTGTCAACGTTGGTTTATCAGTTTCATTAAAGGGATTGTGACGGTCTACACTGGTTCAGTTTTTGTTTATCATGTTTAATCATAGCCTCACCTCAGGCTTTGTGCCCACTGAGTGGCGCACAGCTACAGTTATCCCACTCCACAAGAGGGGAAGGGCCGATCTTGTCGCCTGAATCTGACTGACTTCTTCGAATCAGTCTCCAGAGCTGTGGACGAGGGTAAGGCAGTCCACACAGCCTATCTGGACCTCGCCAAGGCCTTCGACACCATCCCCCACTCTGGAATCATAGATAAACTTACTAAGCTGGGCATAAATCCCTACATCATTCGATGGGTTGCCAACTGGCTTACTGACAGAATCCAGACTGTAAAAGTAGCCAACTCCAAATCCAGCTCCAGACAAGTGACAAGTGGAGTACCGCAGGGTTCAGTCCTGGGACAACTCTTGTTTGGCATCTACTTCTCTGAAGTACAGACCAACACTAAGGGACTCTGGCTAACAAAGTTTGCAGATGACTGCAAACTGGGAGCCATTACTGAATCCCCAAATGATGTGGGTATTCTACAAAAGGGCCTTACAGAAACAGATGCCTGGTGCCAGAGCCATGGGCTCAAGCTTAATGCCAAGAAATGTATAGTTATCCCCTTTGGAAAAAAACATGTACCCATGAATTACCACATAGGTGGCAGGACATTAAACATTGAAAGTGTGATGAGAGACTTAGGGACACAGGTGGACAGTGGTCTCGCTTTCAATAACCGCATCGCCACAACAGTCAGGAAATCCTTCTATGTGGCACACCTCATCACTAAGGGCTTTTCATCCAGAAAAAAGGAGGTCATTGTCCCACTGTACTCATCCCTCATTAGATCCATTATAGAGTATAATGCCCTGTTTGGTATGTACCTCACAAGACATCTGCAACAGCTGGAAAGGCCACAGAAATACCTCACTAAAAGAATCACAGGCCTATAGCAGATGCCATATGCTGACCATCTAAAAAAACTCCAGCTATACTCTGTGGCATGTTGTCTACTCAGAGGCAATCTCTGCTTAACATACAAGGCCATGTCAAACCCTGAGCTGTTGGACATGCTCCACTTAAAGAAATCCCAATCCATCAGAGCCACATGCTCCAGGGATCTAAACCTTGTCATCACAATGAACAAAACATGCTGGAGGGATAGGTTCCTGACCCAGAGACTCCCCATACTCTGGAATAGACTGCCCATACATGTCAAGCAGAGCGCCTCATTCGCCCTCTTCAAAAGGAACCTTGATGATTGGATGGAAGATAGGAAATTCACCCCGGGGATTATGTCAGTCACCCTGCTAGACAAAGGGTCCAGAGAAGTAAATATTGTGGGAAGAAATATCCAGGGAATTGTTATGGCTAGGCTTGCATAGGCCCTAGGACCGATAGCCTAGTACCAACCTATGAACCTATGAACAAACGATCAGAAAAGGCTATCGCACTTTAGTGTGTAGCCTACAACAGTTAAACAAATTATTTAAACATTTTTTTAAAAGTGCAGGCACTCAAATTAGTACAATATGTGAAAAAAACAAGCTTTTAAATCACAATAAATACTGGAAAATCTGCATTTAGGCGGAAAACAGTTAAGTACAGCAAGAAAATACAGAAAACTGATAATTACTCACTCCAAAGTCTCTCTTCTAAGCTAGAAGGCTTGTATCAGTTTAAGGCTTTCTAGTGCTATTCAGTAGGTTAATTACAGGAAAGATGGGAAACAAGCGCAGATGTGGTCTTTTAAACCAGAAAGTTGAAAGAGACGGACAAACTGTCCAAATGGTCAATAAACTACAATTTCTGGGACTAGTTACAGGAAAGGCAGGAAACAAGCTTAGAATCTATTTATTTATTTTTTTTTTTACAGAAAAGCAGCTAAAACAGCAGTAAATACAATTCAAATTGTAGTGCAGGCCAGCACACCCGAGTGTGTAGCAACACTATGGCAAATACAGTTCAAATAAATGCAATTAAATTAACAAATGACTAAAAAACAAGTGCAGAAGGCAGTAAATTAGAAGGCTACTAACAACCAGTAATAAGTGCAGAGTAACAGCGACTGAACAGATAACAGCACGCAGAAGAGCAACTAGGACAGTTACAGTAAGAGCAGCTGAAAAAAATATATATATATATATATATATATATATATATATATAATTTCTTTTTTTTTTTTGAGGGAGGGAAAAGAGCAGGATTAAGAGACTACAGGGGTTGCCCTTCCCAAATGCTCTCTTTGTGCACAGTAGGAGTGCCTGAAATCAGAATATGATCTCACTGCACTCAGTTGAGTTAGCAAATGAGATGGGCCCAGAAGGAGTATCCAAATACAAATCTACAAGAGGGGCGGGCAATTTCAAAGCCACCAACATTAACACCAAAACAAGAACAGGGAGGGTGAGTGGGGAACTAACTGTAGAGAGACAGCCACATCTTCAGTTGAGTTAATATTCAGTGAAAAACACAAATAAATTAAATACAGTACTATATGCAAAAGAGCAGATAAAAGTGTACTTAAATTCACTTATACGTCCAGCTGATTTCAGGTAGATGTTAGCCGGCCAAAGCTCTGATATTAAGCAGAGATAACTCAAAATGTACCACTTATATAAGGCAAGACAAAATGTCAGTGATGAGGTGAAACTACCCCCACTGCTATCAATGGCTACACAGAAATTCTAAAAGTACTCTGTAGAGAGACAGCCACAACTTCAGTTGAGTTAATATTCAGTGAAAAACACAAATAAATAAATTAAATACAGTACTATATGCACAAGAGTCGATAAAAGTGTACTTAAATTCACGTATACGTCCAGATGATTTCAGGTAGATGCTAGCTGGCCAAAGCTCTGATATACTATCTGTATAGGTAATTGTATAATCTTTTTTAAAACACGATCACAGTTGTGAAAGTGAGGAAGGTGGGGGATTTTTTTTTTTTTTGGAATATAGTTGAGGATAAGGCAAGAATGGAGTGGGTGAGGATTACATTACTACTGGGAAGACCAGCGAGGACAGGACATGGTAGAAAGGCAAGGCATTTATCCATATGTGCCACAAGTGAGAATATGACAGGGGGTGGAAGAGGATTTTTTATTATTATCTGGAATATGACTCAGGATATGATGAGGGAAGAGGTGGGTGGTAAGAGCACTTTTTTCTGCATTATAATTAGGGACCTGGCAAGTGGAAAGTGGAAGAAGGCATATTATTGTTTAGAAGACTCTTAGAGACATGACAAGTGGTGGCAAAAAGGGGAGATATTTCCTGTTCACCGTGATCACAGATACAATGATATGTAGGGTTGGAGTGGGACACATATGCTGCTTCTGCAGCAGCATGCTGATAAGAGTAGATATTTTAATTTTTACCAGTTAATGTCCACATGAATGCCTGAAACATACTATCCAAAAAAACAGCCAAATGCATGGCTAATAAACAGAACATTGATACCTTAACTTCATCTGAAGTTTTTATGTGGTCCAGTTTAGTCATACTCAATGAAATATCTAAAATACCAGTGCATTAGGAAACACAGGATCAATGTTAGTCAGGATGAAAATTAACTAAAGTTATTGTAGAAACAGGTTGGATGAAATGCACATTAGTTTACAACACTTTTTTGTACTGTTAAGGATACCATTATAATAATATATGCATGAATGGAGTAAAAAGATTAATATCTTTGGCATATAAACTCACTGCTCTTCTGGATGTGGAAAATCTCCAGCTTCTTCTCATTAGAAGGTAGAGCAGCTATTGGCAAGGGAGTCCTCATAGCCCGTCTTGAATATGGCCTCCCACCCTTTGTACATGCCTCATCCAAAAATCTGAAATCCCTACAGGCAACAGCTAATAATATATGCAGATTACTCACTCTCACGCTCAAAAAGAGGGCAGTACTCCTCCATTTTACATAAAGCCTACTGGCTTCCTATCACACAAAGATGTTCCTTCCTGGTGGCATCTGTTGTTTATAAACTACTAAACCTAAACACATTACCAGCATTCACCAGCAAACTTACAAAAATATATAATCTCAGAGGCCTCTCACATGAGGCACCCTCACTTCTAACCCCAAGAAACAAACTACTATACTAACCACACCATCTCTGTTCTAGCCACCCATATCTGGGAATTCCTCCCTACAGCATTTTGGGTAACTACCACCTATACCGACTTTAGACAGCAACTGAAAAAACACCTGTGTCAGCAAGCCAAGTGTATATGCTTGCCTGTTCAAAATATTATTTGAATCCTAAATGACATCGCCATTCAATCCTATCCATCTTAAGCACAAGCATAGTTCACTCAAGTCCACTGTATTCCCCCCTTTCACCTCCCATACTCTTTCCTTCTCTTCCCATTCCAAACCCTTTCTCTTAACATACTGTAAATATGACTTACTTACGTCAGCTGTAGGTAAGCCAAACTGTTTACTAATTCCCCCCAAAGAACTTTGAAATACCTCCACGACATATCCAAACAAGTCTGCCTAGTCACCATAACCTCCTTAACCCTTCTCATGTCGAAAAGCTTTACATCTGCCAACCAAAACTCTCAATTGAACAGATTTTTGCAGAATGTCCAAATTTTTACCTCCTACTTTTGGTCTGTTTCTCATAAAATTGTGTTTTTTCTGTCAAATCATAGGCAAATAAATCATTGAGGGTTAAAGTCAGAAATTAATGCAGGCATTTCAGTTTCAGACTCCATACCCTTCAGAAAATTTATGCTAATACAAAACCTTTTAGTCTGCCAATTTTCTAAGTTTGTAACAGCAATATTCGAAAATTGTCCTTATTTTTGGAACCTTGTCCTCCCATTATATATGGCTTTGTCCAAGTTTGTTACTCTAATAGGTATGCTGCAAATATGTACTGTCATTCGTCTGGTATCACAAGTAAAGACGAACAGGCGGGGTAGTTTGTTTAATTGCTTTATTATGTAGAAACACATCAGGATGGGTAGCAGCAGTACAAAATATAAATGAATTGATTAACTGACAGACTACACAGACATGCATGTTTACATCTCAACAGCTTACTGCAAAATGGCAGTCAGGCTCACATGTGCTCAGTATTTATACACTTGTGTAAGCCCCTAGAAAGCTTCTTAAAGATGTACATACATCTTGATCTATATACTCCCTCTTTAATGAATTGCCCATGTCATAACAGCATCTGAAAATAGAGACCTGCAATTTATAGACAATAAGAAATAAACACAACACATATGTCCCTTATGTCCAAGTTGCTGTGTATCTGGAACATGTCCTAGAAATGTGATCTGATCTAGAGATATAGCAATCAGAACTGGGTTTAGCAACAGGGAGAGTCATTGGTGAACAAATAGATTCTGGAGCTTCGGGATTTTTCTCAGGAACAGAGATATTCACTGGAACATCCTCTGGAACTGGAAAGCTGGATAACTAACTCTGAGATAAAGAGTCTTTCTTGCAGGTATGATACTGCACCACAGGCTTGGACACCGGGATCAAATGTTTCCAATTCTGCCTAAATTCTGCTCTTTGCGATTCTACAGTGTAAAATCTCAGCTCTGGACATATACTCTTCACAACTCCAATCCAATCAAAACCTTTGGATGTCTGCATCCTTACTATCTCTGCTTCACATAATGGATTGAATGGTTTGCTGGTCTTATCATAATAGGACTTCTGGGACAGGTGCTTCTTTAACAGATTGGCTTTCACTGATCTGCTGTTCTTGACATAGGGAACCAACAATTGAGTACTAATAGGTAATGTAATTCTGCTTTGTCTCGACAGACGTCTGTGCAGGTGAGATTCAAGAGATTCAAGAAAACATCACTATTGTCTCATTTTGACTTCTCTAGTAATTGTTTCGCACATTGAACTGCATGTTCTGCCAAACCATTTGACTGTGGATACGCAGGGCTACTCATAACATGAGCAAAGTCCCACTCTTCAGCAAATCTTTTGAACTGTTGGCTTGTAAACTGTGTACCATTGTCAGAAATAACTTTGTGCGGACTCCCATGAACTGCAAAATGCCACTTCATCTTAGTAATGGCAGTACTGGACGTTAGATTAGGAAATAAGTCAATCTCGAATGAATTTGAATAAGAGTCTACTAACACTACGTAATGTTGACCATTCCACTCGAAAATGTCTATAACTACTGTCGACCAAGGAAGTTCAGGAATCTGGTTTAGTTGAAGTGGTTCTTTCTGTTGATGTGGCTTAGTACTATTACATACAGAACAAGATAAAAGTACTGTCTCAATATCCTGTGACATATAATGCCAAAATACTAGGTCTCTTACCCTTCTTTTGGTAGAGTCTGCTCCTGGGTGGCCACGGTGCAAAATAGTAATAAACTCTTGTTGCAATTACTTTGAAACAATGACCTTTGGACCTTTCATGATAATACCATTGTCAAGCAAAATGTCATCTGTGTATGGAAAATAAGGTTGCACTTCTACTGGTAAGCAAGATTGTTTTGACACCCATCCTCGACTGATAAAGTGATTGAGCTTCTGAATAACCGGATCTGAGGCTGTATGACTTTCAAGCTCATTAAGATGTGTGGAAGAAAAATGTCTCACTTCTGGGTGGTCTGAATAATGTATCAGCAAGATAAATAAGTTTGTTTTTTGTGTAGACAAGATTGAAATTATACTTTTGCAATTTGAGCATCATGCATTGCAATCTGGCAGGAGCTGTATGCATAGGCTTTCTCAAAATAGTGACTAGAGGTTGGTGATCTGTTTCAGTCTGGATAGGTCTATCATAAATATAATCATGGAACTTCGAGCATGCAAACACAATTTCCAAGAGTTCTTTCTCTATCTGAGCATACTGCATTTCATTTTGGGTAAGAGTTCTGGATGCATAGACTACTGGTCTACCCTCTTGAAGAATGACTGCACCTAGACCAAATTTTGAAGCATTGAAGCATCACAAGAAAGAGTAACTGGTTTGTGAAAATCATAGCATCTGAGAGCTGGTGGATGGGCAATTTTCTGTTTCAGGACATCAAATGCTCTTTCGTGTTGCTCTAATCATGAACAAGATACATCTTTGTGTGTCAACTCTCTGAGCGGTACTAAAAGTTGGCTTAAGTCGGAATGACCATGCCATAGTAGTTAACCATGCCAAGAAAATGTTGCAGTGCTTGAACATTGTCTGGAGCTGACATCTCAAAAATTGCAGTTTGTTTGAAAGGACCTGGTCATAAGCCTGAACTGGTAAACAAATGACCAACATAAGTGACTTCTCGTAGCCTGAATTTACATTCCTGAGGATTCAGCTTAAGATTAACTTCACTTGCTCTTTCCAGAACTTTCTTGAGGTTTCTGCCATGCTCAGCTTCACCATTACCTCCTACTTGTATATCATCTACTATAATAGCACATGGATACCAAGAAAGAATTTGCTCCATTGCATGCTGGAAGACTTCACTGGCAGAATTTATCCCAAATGGCATTCTCAAAAATCTGTACTTGCCAAATGGAGTACTGAAAGTGGTTAGCAATGTAGATTTTTTTGTCAAGCAAAATTTGTCAAAATGAACTCTTTGTATCTAAGACAAAAAAAAAACAGTGGCATTTGGCATGAGAGCAGCAACTTCTTCAATTGTGCACATTGGATGATGAGGTCTTTTTAGTGCTTTGTTCAAATCTCATGGATCAATACATATTCTGATATAATCTGAGCTTTTTTTATGCGCTACGACCATGGTAGATACCCATTAAGTTGGTTCATTTACTGGACAAATCACACCACACTGCACCATTTTAGCTAACTCGGCTTTGGCTCTGTTCTACATAGCTAGTGGAACTCTCCCGGCTGGCCTGACTACTGGACTGACCTCTGTGTCTAACTTCATGGAGTACACAGCTAGGAGTTTGCCTACTTTGTCTATGAAAAGATCAGCATAGGTAGTGAAAATAGACTGGGTGAAATTGTTCTCATACATTTCAAACAGGGAACCTCACTGAACCTCTTCAAGCACAACCTTGATGAGTGGATGGGAAACCACAAATTTGTCCCAGGGGTTCCACCTGTGTCCCTCACTGACAGGGGTTATATGTGCTGACTGAGGTTTCTTTTTTGGGAATAAACTCTTGGCTAGGCTTGTAAGAGCCCCAAGGCCATTAGCCTAGTAACCTCATATGATCCTATGATCCTGTGAAATGAAAGCAGTCCCATTTCCAAACTGTCTCTGAGGCCTAATAATGATTGTATGTGCCTCCTGACCACATAAAATTGCAAGTCATAGCTATTCCCAGCAGAGTAACATGAAAGCAGTACTGAACCTTCAGTCTGAATTTCTTCACCACCATAAGCAATAAGCTTCGCACACTTTGCCAAATTAAGCTGCTCACCAGCATATACTCTAGCAAATGTTTATGTTGACTTAACATTGCTCTTTGAACCTGTATGAACTTTGAGGTCTATGGGTCTTCCATTTATCTGAACAGTACAAAATACTTCATTGTTTGCCCATAAATCTACTGCACTGACCTTTTCATTAATCACTGACACACCATCAACATAAAAAATAGTATCACAGCTTTGTAATTGATTAACCTGCCTCTTGGAATATTCTCTTTTAATAAATAAAATAATGTGTCCATTTTGAATTACAAAACCTTTTGAAATGATTCCTCTTATTACATCTGTGGCATTTCTGACAAAAGCTAAGCATTTTTCTCTTTTTGACTCATGATTTCCACCATGATTACTACAGTTAGCAACAAATCTGGTTGGGAGCCCATTCTTTGAGTTTGCTGACTCACTCTTGTGCTTGACTGAGACTGTGTGCATTCTGGAATTTGCTAGAAATGTACAGGGTTTAGCAGTGAGTGTTGCAGGGGTTTACAGTTGCTGCCATGTGCTTGGGCCTGTTTCTTTTAACCACATGCTACATACTATCAACGTTAGTTTTAGAAGTTACTGGAAGCATGCATTTCTTATTTGTAAGCATATTTGTGTGCTTTTCTGTAAGCTCATATATCTGAAAAATCTCAATGTCTTTATTCAAAGTTAAATCCCTGTCACAAATCAAAATCTTACTCACAGCATCATCTTTAATACCAGACACAAGTCTATTTTTATCAACTCATCCCTTAAATCACCAAATCTGTACTTTTCAGCTTTGTTTTTCAAATCAGTTATATATACTGCAAACGTTTCACCAGGATTTTGATCTCTTGTGTAAAATAAGTGCCTTTCTATTGTAATATTCATTAGGGGTTACACATTTCTCTAAATTTACATTTTAAGCACTTGGGGTCTTCCCTTGACTCAGCCGGAACAACTATATGATGGTTTTCCCCCTCTCCAGCAAACACAGCAGGCGCATACACAAATGAACACTCTACCTCTATGCCTTCTGAACCAGCTAACTTAAGCAGAATAAATGCCTTTGTACGGTCATCTTTATTAGAAAATGCAGCTTGTATGAAAATATCATACTCTTGCTCAAACACTCTCCAGTTCTCTGCAATATTAATATCAAATACAAAAGGAGTTGGTCTAAGAAATTCTTCAGCTAAGCCAACAAAGTATGCCTGAACACACTGAAAATATGTCCCTTTTAATTATATATGAACATGCACACACAGCCGGTACTTTTAATAACACTCAAATGTACAATAAACTCTTCAAAATACTATACTTTGTGAAATATGCATTGAAATGGCGATACTTTGCAAAATAACTGTAGTGTAATACTGCACAGACTTGCAAAAACTTCATATACTTCAGATATCTCAAACAGCTTTAATGAATGTGAAAAAGTAGTGCTTAGTGAAAAAAATGTAGTTTTCCTTATTTTATATATTGTATGTGATTTAGACTTTATTTCAACCATTTTCCATAGTTATTTGAATATTTTCATCAATATGTCGGAGTTTTGGACATTTCGTTTAACTAGAAATTCGTTTACAGCATTCTGAGTGCTTCGTTTTATATTTTGCGAATAAGAAATCATTTAAGTAAGCTTGGATATGATGAAGGAATTTTTTTTCTGAAAGCACTTATCCGGTGTACAATAAATTATTTTATGCTTATTGCCGTGGTGACCCTGTTATTTGTTTGGAAAAGCTTTGATACCTTATATTCGTTTTTGACCAGTTTTTGTGAGTTATATGTGCAGTAGGGATGATCCACTCCTCTATATTCCACCAACTTTAACTGAGTGCCTTCAGTCCTATGTCTGGATCTGAATCTGGATCCCATTCTGACACCATGTCACTCGTCTGGTTTCACAAGTAAAGGTGAATAGGCGAGGTAGTTCGTTTATCTGCTTTATTATGTAGAAACACATCAGGATGAATAGCAGCAGTACAAAATATAAACAAACTGATTAACTGACAGACTACACAGACATGCATGATTAATTCTCGACAGTTTACTACAAAATGGCAGTCAGGTTCGCATGTGCTCAGTATTTATATACTTGTGTAAGCCCCTAGAAATCTTCTTAAAGGTGTACATACATATTTAGCTACATGTACAAATCTCTATGAACTTTGGTTTAAGATCTTCTACCACCTTTTATAGTAATGTTTGTTAAAATCCATGGTCTTTCAGAATGCTTCCTCTAAATGTTTGTAACAGTATATTTAGTTGAAATAATGTACCCCATGTATTTCTTCTACTATTTTGAAATCCATTAAAAGTACACCTTCACCCGGATTCACTAATCTTCCTTGCAGGACTAACTTAGTCCTGCACGGAAGCGCCCGTGTAGGGGCAGGACAGCAGCGTGCCATGCATATTAATGAAGGCGCGCTGCCCGAGCTCCCAGGCTTACACGGAGCGTGTACGAGTGCAGGGACATGTCTGAGAGCAAAGTTCTCAGAATAAACAGCAGAAAGTGTTAAGAAATGAGCGAAATCGCTCATAGGTGTCCACATATCCCCACCAACAGTCCCCCATGTGTACAACAGCAGCAGTACATATAAATTAAATGAAGAAACCCTATTATTTTTTTATTAAAAATCCGAGTTCAGGTAACAGTAGGTGCGCGGGTGTGCCCTTTGCTTAGCTATGGTTAATGCAGCTTAAATAGCAGAAAGAGGATAAAAAGCAAAATATATGCAAATGAAGCAGTACAGCAATAGTGTAGTGGGCAGAGCATTCACCTTACAAGCAGTCATTCCCGGTTATAGTCCTACTGCAGTGCATTCCATCTTTCCTTCAAAGTACTCTATGATAAATATTTTTTCTGGCATAACCTAATAAATAACATACATTTGTGAACTGCAGTACTGCATTTAATGCAGATGTGAGGTGTCAGTCTTTTAATGTTGCAAAGTCCACAGATAATCACATGTGCCCCATACAGTATCACAGATACAAATGGAAGGTAAACTGTGTAATGAATGATAACTCCGTACATTTTCCAAATCAGCCACCTCCACAAGAACCATTACAGTATTACTGTCTAAAATATAACACTAGTAAGTGATAATAAGAGGTAGTAAGCATACCTAAGCACTAGTAAGTGGGTTTAAGCCCATTTGTGTGAGGGTAAACAATGCACACACAGGTTAAGCAAGATCGCAGCTAACTCTCTATAAGCATATGTAGCCAGAGGTTAGCATTGCTTACCCTCACTCAAACCAGCGCAAACTCACTTACAATTGCTTAAAAGTGCCTTACTCACTCTGTATCCAACAACTATTGTCCTGCCCAGCAACAAAATAATCAGCACTCCCAGGTTGCAAATCCTGGACCCTGCACACTATAGGCAAAGTGATTTACAACTAAGTCATGGCAGATACACACATACATCTGATGTTATCACAAACATATCCAGCACAGTCATTCAACAGTATAGGAAATGTATTTAATTATGTAGATGTATGTGTGTGTGTGTGTGTGTGTGTGTGTGTGTGTGTGTGTGTGTGTGTGTGTGTGTGTGTGTATATGTACACACACACACACACATATATATATATATATATATATATATATATATATATATATATCAAGAACGAACTTTGTGACAACAAAGCATTAAAAATGAATGAAAAGGAAAACACCAGCAACCCCTGTATTATTTAGTGCTGTCGTGTTATGTAATATCAAGACCCCTTCAGACAGACATGTTACATTAATACGAGCAACCATTTGTACATTGCTCAAATACAGTATTTCGAGCAGTTTATGTAAATTAACAAAACAGTTCCTGTCCAATCATAATGTGAAAACAGTAGTCTTGCAAAACACTTAAGAAAATAATAAAAAATGGTGCACGTTGAGGGGGAGTGTAGGTGTGCTTCATGCTCAGAATGTCAAACTTGGGACATTGGTTCCGCGGAACAGGGGGATGAGGCTGGGCAGGTGTGTGAGCAAACTGCTGCTTCTCACACCCCTGGCAGGATGCTACCAGTGGGAAAAACAGTGTTGATCGGCTAAGTCTAATCTTGACACAAAAACAGGTTCGTCCCTGGTGGGACGAACCAAAAATTGTTTTTCACAAAAAATTTTTATTAATTATATGAATAGCAAGACAATTAAAAGATTATACATAACAAGAAGGCATAAATGAACATATAACAATTCATCTAGTGATAACAACCTTCATGAGATTTTGATAAGTTATTTAGAAATAAAACATACACCATATGTACACTATATACAAGTTAGGCAACCTGAGAGAAAAAAAAAAAAAATATTTAACATTAACTATTTAATATGTTTAGAACCTTTTCTAACACAACCTTTCTAATAGCTTTTTTTTGGACTTCCACCTAAGTATCTTTGAGCATCAATAAATTTAAAAGCCATTTTCTGGAAAGTAACCCATTTTAATTTAGAACGATCAATCCAATTTTGTATTATATAAAGTTTTAGTAATGAGCAAATAAAAATGATAACATGAATATCAACTTTTGAAAGATGAATCAATGGAATATGTAGAATAGCAAATTCCCGTCAACGTGGATTTTGATATCCCATTTTCTGCAGTCTGACTTTCAAAGATGTCCACAATCTGTGAGAAAAATGACAATACCATAGAATATGAAGGAGGTCTGCTTGGGGATGAGAACAGCATGAACACGAAGGGGACTTATTTGGGTTAAATTTGTTTAATTTGATTGGGGTAAACTAGGCATCATTATTAATCATTAATTGTGTGTATGCTAATTTTTTAAAAGGGATAAATTCCTTAGTGTGTCTAATAGCCAGGACTTTCTGAGATTCTGACAATTGGGAATTATAATTCAACCAAACATTAGATAAAAAGACAGTTGTGGTCCATCATTAAAGAATTAATTAATTTATATGAGTTTGAGAGCATTTTATCAGATGATGAAAGTATTTTGATAATCGTGTTAAGGTTTTTCAATTGTGAGTCTATAGGGACCAGAGATACAAATTTGTTTTTAATTATTGCTCTTAGTTGTGTAAGAATTGGTGAGTAATTCCAGTTTACTTTCAATAACTTACGCCAGTCAGATAAAGGCAAGTCAAGATATTTCAAAACATCTCCTACTTTTAGATTTTTAATTAAAGGATAGTTTGTTAAGTTCAAAAGTTTATTGTCCAATAATATATTTGGGTTTAGATGAATTGGCTGAACATGGTGTGAGATCTTTTCTAGTTTACACATTTTGAGTAAGGTTTGGAAATCTCTAATCTTTTGTTTAAATACTGTAGATATATTTTTAATAAATAAACTATCCAGAGAGATAAAGGGAATAGCTTTAGGATTTAAATTATTAGAAATGACGTAATTATACCATAATTTTATCCTTAAAGAGTGATTTGGATAAGAAGTGTTATTGAATTTAGAGATAGTAAGAAGTTTATTGGATGAGACAATCAAATAATAGCGATAAAGATTAGGTAAACCCAAACCTCCCTTGTCCTTCGAAAATGCCAATCTAGAATAGGAAATTCTAACAGATTTAGGGAACCATATGAATTTTGCCAAAGCTTTATTTACAGACTCAAAAAAAATTTTTTGAAATTATCTGATCAGATGATGAGAATTGGTAAAGAAATTTAGGCAGAATATTCATTTTAATAATGGCCACCCTTGAAAGAAATGAAAGGTTTAGATGCTTCCATCTGTCCATATCAGACAATATAGAGTTCCATAATTTATTAATATTATTTTGAAAGGAAGATTTATTATTGTGTTCTAAATTGATTCCTAAATATTTTATATTATAAGTAAACTGAAAATGATCATCTGGAAACAAAAAAGATTTGTGTGCTAAATGATTTAAGGGAAAAATATGAGTTTTTGTAGAATTTAAAAGATAGTTGGAAACCAAAGAAAAATAATCAATAGAATTCATTATTTTTCTGTAATCAGATAATGGAGTTTGAAAGTAGATTACTAAATCATCCATAAAAGCAGAGAAATGAATATTAGTATTAAGAATTCTAGGGATGTTATGAAAAGTATTTTGAGTAATAAACAATAGCAAAGGTTCTAAGTAAATGTTGAAAAGAAAAGGGGACAATGGACAACCCTGTCTTGTTCCTTTAGTGATCTTTATCGAGCAGAAAATTGACCATTAATGTATAGTCTAGTAAACATATTCTTGTATAAAACTTTTAAAAATTTATAAAGAATAAGGGAATATTAAAACATAACATAGTTTGAAATAGAAAGTTCCAACATACTCTGTCAAAGGCATTTGATGCATCTATAATCAAAGCATATATAGGGTTTGGATTTTTCTTAATGAGATGAAGTATAGTCTCTAAAGATAGAGTATTATCCCAAGCATGTCTCTGAGACATAAAACCTGATTGATCTGACGAGATAATTGAGGGTAAAATCCGTTTCAATCTGTTAGCCAGAATAGATGACAGAATTTTAATATCCACGTTAATTAAAGAAATGGGTCTATAATTTACTGGGTCAGATTTATCTTTATTATTTTTTAGAATTAGAATGGTTTTGGATGTGTTCCAATGAATATCTGAGATATCATTAACTCTTATATGATTGTAAACTTTAAATAGAAAGGGAAGAACTACCAATTTGAAAGTTTTGAAAAATTCTGGAGTAAAACCATCAGGTCCCGGAGATTTACCCAATTTAAGATTATCTATTGAATCCGAGATTTCTTGTACCGATATAGAGGTAGAAAGTAGTTTTGCTGATTATCATTAAGTTTAGGGAACTGCAAAGAGTCTAAAAAGAGTTTTGAGTGATTATCTTTAACAGAATTAGAAGAACCTGAATATAACTCAGTGTAAAGAGAGGTGAAAAGTTGAATAATCTCTTCATCAGTATTATATAATCTGTTATTATAAGATAAAGATGTAATATTTGGATTTCTGAAGTTAACTTTAATAATTCTCGCTAACAATTTAGATGGAACCTGGGCCCACTCTGAATATGAAGCAAGTAGCTTTTGTTCAGCTAAGGAGAGGTTATTTTGGTGAAGCAGAATTAAATCTTTCTGACAATCAAAAATTTGTTTTTCTAAAGTAGCATCATAGTTCAAACTAAGATGATTTTCCAACGAAGAAATTCTTGATTTTAAGAATTCCTCTTTCTTAAAGTATTGTTTTTTGAAAAAAAACACAGCTTTACTAATAAATAAACCTCTTAATCTTGCTTTACATGCAGCCCATTGTATGTCATAAGGAATGTCTGATGATTCAAGACTATTCACCATTTCATTTAGGATTTCTGAAGCTTGTTTGCAAATATCTTCATTTGACAATAAGTTATTATTTAAGGTCCACTTATTAAACATAGTTTTATTTTTGATATTGGGTTTTATGTTCAATTTTAGTGAAATTCTTGAGTGATCCGAAAAGAATCTGGGTTCTGTATTAAAGTCCACAATATATTTTGAAATATAATCTGAAATTAGAAAGAAGTCTAATCTGGACCACGAATGACAGCACTTAGAATAATAAGTATATATATCATTCTTGTTTATATTTTTAACAGTGCGGAGGGGATCTATTAAATTATATTCTGTCATCAAATCATTTATAGCCAGAGTAGATTGAAGATTATAGGTGACAGTGGAGCGGGAACGATCAATTACAGGGTTTATAACTGCATTCCAGTCACCACCCACTATAATATGATGATCCTTGTAGGATGCAAGAATATTGTAAATTTTTAAAATGAACAAATGTTGTGAATTACACGGGCCATATAGATTTAAAATTAATAAGGGTTTGTCCAAACCAGCAATAGAAGCGGTAAATAAGCACCACCTCCCCTCATCATCAAATTTCTCATCAATAATATTCCCAATGAATTTTTGTTTAATGATTATAGCTACACCTCTGGAGTTAGATGAGTCACCTGAAGCTATAATCTTTTTGATCCATTTTTTTAACTCTTTATTCCAATCAATACGTGAAATATGGGTCTCTTGAATAAAACAAATGTTAGCCTGTGATTTAAAGATCATATGAAATAATAGTGACTTTTTTGCTTTATCTTGAATGCCTCTAACATTCCAAGAATCTAAAATTATGTCAACAGGCATATTCTACAAGTATAATCATTATTGATGCTATAAAAGTGAACTCAAGGTGCAAATCCAACACAACATTAAAAAGAAGAAGAAAAAATAAAAGAAAAACAGTCTTTAAGTATTCAAGCAAGTCATCAAATAACATTTGTTGAAAAAAAAAAGAAAAAGGTTTTTCAAAAACCATGAAATGTATAATAATAACCTTTATCCTAACCCTAGTGCCTACCCACCAATCCCCCTGTGATAAAGGAAGAGCAGAAGAACATGAAAAAAACATTGTAATTATAGATAATAATAACCTCAAGTTAGAATACAAATTACTCAAAGGAAGCCTAACATAACATAAAGTCCGAGTAATACTACTAAAAATATATACAACATTAACTAATTTCAAGACGTCCAACATGCTTAATCCCTACTTCTAATACTAATCTAAATCTCCTATCCTTAAATTGAAATTTATAGTGATTAAATGTATTTCCTCAAGTATTTCAAGAGAAAGAGAAACAAGTAAATAATAAATAAATCACACTCTGCTTAACTAGAACACTATATCATAAGAAGTAATACAATTAAAACTGAAAGATATGTAAGATAACATATATAAGTATAACAAAACCAACTGGTAACATTATAATATAAGTAAATAAGCATAGCATTACTGAACTAAAGATAATAGTCATGCAATATATACTGAACCTTCTTTAGTACTTTAGTGATAATTTCATTAATCAACATGACCATTAGTATGATGAAAGCACTAATACCTGTAGAATGAGTATTTAGTTATAGTTCAAATAAAGCAAAAAACAACTACCAAGCAACCATATCTCAAAATGAAAAACAATTCAGTCTGGAGATGCATCTATTAACTAGATAATAGTAGTACAGGAACTATTCAAAATGAAATATTATAAGCTGTAAGGTTTTAACACTAGTTAATATACATGAATAAAGTATAATTATATTATTAAATAGTAGCTTAAACAGCATCATATATATTGGACTGAATGTACAACAATGTGCATACATATAATTTTAAATCTACTTTTTGAATATTTTACTAATGACTCTGTTAGGTTATGTAGCCATACTATTCTTCTAAGCCATAGATGTAACATATCAAAACAGCATGAAAAGACAAGGCTTTTAAAGTAAACATTTTGAACATCTAATTAAAACAGAAACAAGCAGGCTAAATGCAGTAAATCTAAGGGCTTAAATATATACATGTAGATTCAGCTAATCATATTAAAGATAGTTATTTCAAACCTTTCAAATAAGTAAAGGCTTTCTTAAACATAAACTACTAATCATAAATATCACATCCAGCCTCTGAGAAGAGAGAGCAGAGAATAGAAAGAACATGAAACTTTCATATGAACAGGTATACTTTGTAACATTTGTCAAATTAAACACTTCAGTATAATATAAAATATTGTATGAAAAAATATTCTGAATAGGAAAATATGTTCATTTCTTTACACATCCTTTAGAATTTTAATATATAAAACTAACCTGTTCATTTGTTTCCAGAAACATTTTCACTCTGCTTTATGAAAGTAGCAGCTTGCTTTGAAGTCATGCAGACACACTAAAAGTCACTGAATATATTATGTGACATGAATCTGTTTAAATTTAAAAGCAACCTTCATTTATGAAGAGAAAACACTTTAAATAATAGCCAGATCTATTAAAAAGTTAGTGCTATTGAATACCTGTTGAAAACAAGCAGACTTGTGTATTTGAAACTGTCCTTCTTTCCTCACAAATGATGACATCACCATCCATCTCAGAGAGACTGTAGTGTGCGCATGTTCATGCAGAGCATCAGCTGGAACTCTGAGGGAAGATTTTCTTGCTAGAATGTTGAGATGGAATGTTTTTCCCTCCAAAAATCATTTAGCTTACACAGAAGGCTGTAACTCCAAAGCTTGTAGTAAAATTAACATATTATCTATTTACACAGCAAGCATATGTGAGAGAAAGAGAAAAAAGTAAATACAGGAATTTAAATGATTCTATTAATCCACACAAATCTAACAAGCATATATCCTGTCACTGCACACGGTCACACCAAATCCATCATGTGTAAATTACATGACAAGTTCTTAAGGTAATATAATTATGTCACACCAGAATTACAAATCATGTAACACAAATACTGTCATATTAAAGAAAAGAAAAGATCAAACCTTATTGTAGTTCTTTAACAGTAGAATATTAAGATACAGTGTCAGGAAGCTTTTTAAATGTTTTAAGAAAAATGTCTTTTGCATCTTTAGGATCTGAACATACAAATCTTTTGTCATTAGCTGTGAAAGACAAGGTATTAGGATATGCCATTCGAAATCTAATCCCTCTTTTTATCAAGTCAGCACAATAGCGGCCTAGTTTTTGTCTATTTAATTTGATCTGTGCAGGAAGATCTTGGGAAAATGATAGTTTGTGAGACTTCCATGTGAATTGTTTCTTTGTTTTAGCAGTTTCTAGGATCTGGAAAGTGTCTTGAAAGTTTAGTAACTTAGTATAAATTAACCTTGGTGTGGAAGAATCTTGCTTTATGCAGTGCTCTGTGTGCTCTCTCTACAATTATAGATTTTGAAGAAGCTTCACAATTTAACAGTGTTTCAAAGATATTTTTAGTCACAGATAACAAGTTTTTATTGTCATAAGATTCAGGTAAACCACGAATAATGATGTTATTTCTTCGACTCCTGGCTTCCAGATCCAATATTTTAGCTTGTAAATCTGAAACAGTTTTATCTCTAGATTTAAAGTCACTTTCCAATAAGTCTGTTTTAACCTCCAAAGCTAAGATTTTATTTTCAATAGTAACAATACTATTGTTTATTTGCTTTCAAGATTTACTAAAGTCTGTAAACTGTTCTGAAAGGTTTTGTATAGCACTTTGGATTGGTTTTAATGCTATTTTTAGTTCTTCTAAAAGGAAATTTGAGCCATTTAAATCTTTATTACTTACATTAATTTCTGTAGGTTGTCTAGATGGTTTCAGTCTTTTTGAACCTGAGTCTTTTTCAGGAGAGAGCATTGAAGTATATTTGGCCTTTGTAGGCTGAGTCTCCATGGAGTCAGATTTTGTAGCCATGCCCAGAAATGGAATGCAGTTAACAGGATACCAGGAACCAGGAACAGACTGGAGCAGTAGGAGTCCCAGCAGCAGAGAGACCAAGAATGTTCTGAGGTAAAATAAATCCCAGGATAATAATTCCAGAAGAAAAAATAATCCAAATGCGTAGAAAAAGATTTATAAAATCTTTTAGTATAAAAATTTGAGGAAAAAGGTTGATGTATAGTTGTAAAAAAACCAAAAGTTAAATAGCTGTGAGGAGCTCAGAGAGTAAGGACTAGACTAGTCGGCAGCCATCTTGGAATCCGCAACGAACCAAAAATTGTGAGTCAATTCAATGTTTACACGTGTCTCGAAAGATGAACAAGGCAAGGCTCCTATGTATGTGGACTAAATGGATTAAGGGCTTGAAGAAGCTTAGGTCAAGACAGTATACTGGATGAGTACCGAGACGTGGAGAGAGGGCAATGTGTGGAGGTGTGGTATGGCTGGGCTAGCAACCAGAGAATGGATGCTTGCTGTGTATGTGGAGCTCGGGGGTGAAGGAACCATTGGTATGAAATTATGGAATTATGGATCAAGGCGTGTCGGGTTTGGATGGAGTAGTTCAAATCAGACTGCCTCATGGATGTAAGTGCAGGGGGGTGGAAGAGAAACCGAGATAACGTGTAAGAAAGAAGTGAACTCATGTGAGGTGCTGGGCGGGTAAACCGAAGGGATTAAGATAGTCCAAGCCGAGAAATGCACCTCGGGCAGAAAGTGTTAAGAATTGAGCGTGATCGCTCATAGGTGTCCGCATATTCCCACCAACAGTCCCCCATGTGTACAACAGCAACAGTACATAAAAGTAAAATGAAGAAACCCTTTAATTTTTTTTTAAAAATCCAATTAAAGTGAACCATAGGTGCGCAGGTGTGCCCATTGCTTAGCTACTGTTACAGTAGCTTAAAAGGCTGAAGAGGATATATGCAAATGAAGCAGCACAGCAATAGTGTAGTGGGCAGAGCATCCGCCTAATGAGCAGGCATTCCTGGTTCGAGTCCCACTGTAGCACAGTCTATTTTACATGGCAAAGCACGTTATAATCACTTTTTTCTGTTGCAAAACCCACTAAATAACACATATTTATGAACTAGAGTACTGCAGGAAATGCACATGTGAAGTATCAGTGTCATAATGAATAAGGCACTAGTAAGCAGGTTTAAGCACAAATAAGCAGTAGTAAGCATTTGTAAGCACTAGTAAGCGTATTTAAGTGCATCTGCATGGGGGTAAGCACTGCCTGCACAGATTAAGTAATATGAAAGCTAACTGAGTATAAGAAAGTGTAACCGAAAGTTAGCAGTGCTTACCGTTGCACAAACCCGCGCAAACACTCTTACAACTGCTTTAAAGTGCCTTAATCACTCTGTATACAATGGCCCATGTTCTGCCCAGCAACAAAATAAACAGTCTCTGCAAGGCTCGAACTCAGGACCCTGTACACTACAGTCACAATAGTTAACCACTAAGCCATCATAGCAGTACATAAGACTGAGGTGTCCACAAACAAATCCACGCCATAAGAAAATCAAACTGAACATGTGAAATGAATCAATGTACAGTGTTATGTTGTATAACCTGCTACATAACATAAATATGTGAACTGGAGTACTGCAGTAAGGCCAGATGTGAAGCGTTATTGTAATAAAGTGTTAAAGTCCACAGGATGCCATACAGTGGACGTACACAGGAATCACAGATACCAGACACAGATATAACATGTAACAAATAATGCATCAATGTCAAAAGGAAACTATAATGCTAAATAGATATTAAGCAACGCTAAGCATTGCACAGGTCAGCCTATGTGGTGTAAGCAATGTGTAGGCCGGCTAACTTAATCTGCCCAGCGGTATGCCCCTTTAAGCAATGCCAACATTAGGTAAGCAGGTGTGCCCATAGCTTAGTCTTTTCAAAACTGTCCAATCACAGGAAAGTGTGGGAAATCAGGTGTATTTAAACCCCACAAGCACCAATAATTCCCATACCTGGTTGCAGCTCCCTACTGTAGGCAGAATGGCTGGAGTTGTGGAAAGCACTCTATTTAGAGTGCAGTGCTGGGTCACCCAGGAGTCCAGATTCATGGTATGGCTTCTGGTAAAACACCATGAGGAGAGACTGCTGCAGGGCCAGTACCAGGGCTCTCAGTATAAAGTGGAGACCTGGGACAGTCTTGACCGTGACCTCACCAGTGCCACTGGTATCCCCCAGACTGGTGAGCAGGTCAGGCATCACCATGCTGACTTGAAGTGGCGGAGGGATGATCTCTTGGACCAGTGGATCCAAGAAGCAAGACAGACGGCTGATGCCCCAGCACTGAGTAAGTACCCATAGATAATGATTGCCTAGCTTGTGTATACTATGGATAGGTAATGGCTAAATATCACTGTATTTTTTCTGACAGCTGCAGATGAGTGGGCTGCGAACCTGCAAACCCATGCTGCTAGGCTGCAAAGGCTGCATCATGAGGCAGGTTAGTAATATTCTTGCATGTACTGTCATAACAAATAAATATAACAGTTCTGGAAAGTGTTGTACCAGTATAAAAATGTATTGTGTATGGGATGTACTGAATAAACCAGACAATATGGCAGTAAGACTGTCATATAGGTTGCATGGAAATAAAGGTGTAATATCTTGTGAATAAAAGTATAACCCCAGGAGTGCTTGTGTACATTCTGCTTTCATATGTTGTTGTAGTGTTGCATTCTATAAATAGTACTGTTGTATTAAGCAGTCTTACCCACACTGCTGAACACAGTTAAAATGTGTAGGAAGTTCAGTATAACAATGTTGGAAGTCCCAAGAGGTCAGTCATAAAGAACAACTGAGGGAGACTTAGACAGAAACCACTGGAATGCTTTACACCAATTCCCTGAAAGCACAGTGTACTGTGATATCAACTGTAATATTTTTACCACATACAGCAGGGGTTTGAATCCTGGGATTGGTAGTAAGTTGTATGCATAATCATACCCCACAACTGTACAGAGTTTGCGAGAATGTTCAGATAGAAAGCTGTATGCATAATTAGACCCAACAACTGTACAGACTTTGCTAGAATGTTCAGATAGTACGCTGTAAGCGTAATCATAACCATCAAGTCTACAGACCATGGCAGAATGTTCAGGTAGTAAGTTGTATGCATAGTCATACCCCTCAACTGTTTTGACCTGTCCAGCATGTCCAGATAATGGGCCCAAATCTGCTGCCCGGTAATCTGTTCCCCTGACAAATAAGTGTGATGATCCAAGAAATTTAGGCAGCTTATACTGACATATAATGGATAGTCAGACCTGAACATAAAAAGAGAATGTATATGGAAACAGACATGTCATTGTAGCATCTCACCCAAAGTGTATGACAGCTATTCCAAAATATGTCACAGTAACACCTGCATTCTGTCAAGCCTTGACCAGAGTGTGTGCAATATTGGACTGTTAGGTATATGTATAACATCAACATGGAATCTGGGAGTATGTGTAGTATTTGTCAGGTAGTGTTAAAGATTTCTCTACAGCTATAACAGGTAAGAGGTGTAGACTGTGGGTACAACACAGTTCACTCATATACCTGTCTACAAGCATGGCATCTGGGAGTATGTGTAGAGTTTGTCAGGTAGTGTTAACAAAGATTTACCCCACAGCTATAACAGGTAAGAGGTGCAGACTGTAGTTACAACACAGTTCACTCATATACTTGTCTACAAGCATGGCATCTGGGAGGATGTGTAGAATTTGTCAGGTACTGTTAACAATGATTTTCTCAGCAGCTATAACAGGTAAGAGGTGTAGGCTCTATGTAAGACATAGTCCATTTATATACTAATCTACAAACATACTATTGTACAAAGTAAGGCCATTGAGTAGTGTAATAATACATGTAAGGGACAGATCACTGCAGTGACTAAGAAAGTTGTGAAAACTACAGGGATATATTATTTGATAATTGACCTCTCTCTCTCATCCCCCCCATATGTGCAACAATAACCCAATTACACACCTCAATGGGTACTGTACACTCCATACTTTTGTTGGGACATATGTCCTATTGATTTACAAATATTCACATTTGGTTTTATGCATGTGCCATGTTAAAATACCCCCATACTGGTGGCCTATTGCCATCAATGAAACTTGCATGCTGTTGTAATGGCCACTGTTGTCCCATATATGCATGTGTTCTGCTTGCTCTGCAACTGTTGTAAATCTGGTGTCTTGGGTTAATGGGAATACCTATCCATGCTGTTATAACTAAACCTGAATGCTGTTAACTATTACTAACCCCTATCATTCTTAAAACTGCAACACCATAGCTCATATGGGAAGGCCGGTCCCAGCGGACCCACCTGTCCCACCTCAGCTGGCCATGGCACCAGGCACCAGCACGTCTGGGGCCCAGCCTGGGATCTCCTCCTCCATTAGCCCTGCACCACCTTTGGGTGGAACTACCACAGGGGATGGGGCTCAGCCCCCATGGGAGCGGGGACAAAGAGGTACCTATCATCTGGCATCAGGTCTGGGCCATGGTGCATAGGGAGCTCAACAGGGAGTTTTGAGACCGGCTACACCAGCTTGAGGACCGTATGGTACAATTAGAGGGTGAGCCTGCCCCTCCTACTAGCCCCCAGCACAGCCATCCTTGGGGCCGTGAAGGTGCAGTGGTGACTGTCCATGGGTGGGGACCTCAGTCCCACTGTTTCCATTTGGGGGCTCATGGGTTTGCGACTTCCAAACACCCCTCCCTGTCTAAGGGGTTTACCACCCACATGTGTCATATACCGCCCCTGTATGTGTTTTGTTTGTCTTGTCTGTTAACCTAGCCAACCTACCTCCCTAAATATACCTACTACCCCTCCCCAACATCCCACTCTCACCTGAAAGAAAAAAAGGGTAATATATACCCACAAAAACATTTCGCACCATACATAGCTGTCCATTTCGCACACATGCCCACTGGACACAGTAATCCAATCTAATTGGCATCACAATGAATTATCATTGTCCTCACCCCCTCCCAGGGGTTTGCATGTCCAAATCTACCTCCAAATTCAGTGTATATGCACAGCTGTTGCTGTAGAAGAAATGGGCAGCTATGGACCTTCTCTACACCCTTCCTACACATCCCTGGCTATTTTCCCTACTGTTTTCCCATCTTTGTGCCCCTTTTCACCACTTTCCTATCAACCCCTTTATCTTTTTTTTTAAAGAAATTAGCATGGGGGTAAGCAGGAGTAAGCACTTTTAAGCAGCATTAAGTGGGTTTAAGCCTGTTTGTGCAGGGGTAAGCACTGCCTACACAGGTTAAGCAATTTAGAAGCTAACTGAGTGTAAGAAACTGTGACCGGAAGTTAGCAGTGCTTACCTCCACGCAAACCCACGCACACCTGCTTACAACTTCTTAAAAGTGCTTTAATTACTCTGTAGCCAATGGCCCTTGTTCTGTCCAGCAACAAAATAAACAGCCTTTGCAAGGCTGAAACCCAGGACCCTGCACACCATACACAAAGTGATTTACCACTAAGCCATGGCAGATATACATAACCCTCATGTTTTCACAAACATATCATCCAGCACAATCATTCAACAGTACAGGAAATGTAGTAATACCATACCACACAACCTGTTAATGCAAGAATTGTGGACAAAGTGTGCCATAATGTGGGTACAAATAGGGATATATGTAAAATATTGTTCTTATACACTTAAAATGTTGCTAGTTAAACAGTTATATGTATTAAAACACATATTTTGAAGGAATTGAAGTCTGAAACACAAATGTGTCTTCATTAGTTACTGACTTCAGTCCTGAGATCATCCATGTCAGTTGCCAAGAGAATGAGGTACAGGCCAGAATTATGAGCCAAACATGTATGGACATATGAACAAATATATATCTGTAAATGTAGACAGATAGACAGCTCTATGTATATATATATATATATATATATATATATATATATATATATGTGTGTATATCTATATATATATGTATATCTATATATATATATGTATATATATATATATATATATATATATTTATATATATATGTGTGTGTGTATGTATGACTCACAAATAATCATATAACATCAATTATATATAGATAAATAAGTATGTTCATATATATATATATATATATATATATATATATATATATATATATATATATACACATTATATACATACAGATAGAAATGTGTATAGCATTTCCACATGGGAACAAAATCCTTAACCACTCACTACAACATAACAGACCATATGCACTGTTAATGGGAATGAGGGTTCAAATGAGGGATACCTGGTAATTGGTGCTATGTTACCCCCCCTCCACAGCCCTAACGGATATGCTGTGCAATCCAATATCCAGCACATGCAGTTCTTGACTTCAGGACCCTCCACAACACAGCTACAATGCTGTAACAGTAAGCCAATTCACCTAAAAAATGTCAGGGCAATATCTGTAGCATATCATGCAGAAAAGTCATTCTACCATAGGGAATGTACAGTGTGGAAGGAGTACATATTGCAGTGGTGCAGATATGCACACATATCTATACATTAACAAATATATTCAGGTATATATGTATATGGAGAACATTCTTAACTGGTTAGCTAACAACTACCCTCAAGAAACTATTGTTCTGGGCGATGTTAACATTGACTGGAACCTATGTTCCTCAGAGTCCAACCCCACCCATATAAACCTCCATGGATTCTCACAGACCATATCTTCCTCCACCAGAATAGGCAATTCTAACCAAAAAGAGAGTATCCTGGATTGGATACTTATAAACAGTCATCCCCATATGTACATGTCTGGGACCCTTCCCAATGACCTTAGTGATCACCTTATCACATACATAAGGAAAGACAAAGCAGTACGCTCTAAACTGCCCATTTACAGGTCAGTTAGAAACAAGAAACATTTTGACCTCACAAAATTTCAAATGGAACTTAAATCCTGTAATTGGTCAACACTTAAGTACCTCCCCCTAGAGGAGGCAGTAACAAATTTTAATACTACATTTCTAACCATACTTGATTCTCATGCCCCAAAAAGACTAATCAAAACTAAAACACAAATAGCACCTTGGCTAACAAATGACTCCAAATCTAAAATCAAACTTAGAAACAAAACATGGGACAAATGGCGTACAACCAAGTCACCCCTAGACCGTATTAAATTCCAACAGCTAAGAAATGAGACAAAAAAAGCCATATTACCTGACAAAAAAAACTATTACTGCCAACTACAATATAAATACCAAAACAACCCTCAAAAGTTCTGGGCGGGTTGAAATAATCTTGTCCATCCAGGTAAATCCTCCACCCCTACCCCAGGAACGCTATGTGATAAAAACCCAGAAGAAGTAGCAAATACCTTTAATACTTTCTTTACTGATACTATCCAATCCTTAGCTAACCAACTATCTGCTACCTGCTCCCCAATAACGGATTCCATCCCTAAGACTCTACCCTCCTTCAACCTCCAACCTGTCTCCACTTCCTTTATACAATCCTTACTGAAGAAGCTAAAGCCAACTACCCTCTCTGCAGACCTTCTCCCAGCCAAATATTTGCAAAAAGCTGCAGATGTCATAGCTTACCCCATCTCAATCCTAATTAATCGAACCATAACAGAGTCCACAATCCCCTCAATATGGAAAATATCTTATGTAATTCCACTCCACAAAGGCAGCTCATCCATAGAACTATCAAATTATAGGCCAATAGCCATATTGTCACCACTGGCCAAAATCATGGAAAAGTGTGCACACAAACAACTTCTATACTACCTTATCCGGAATAATCTAATAACCAGTTCACAACATGGTTTCAGACCCCACCACAGTACAACCACTGCCCTCCTCTCTTTTACTGACATAATTAACCATAACAGGAATAACAAAAAAATATCCTCAGCTCTCTTTCTGGACCTATCAAAGGCCTTTGATATGGTTAACCACTGGCTACTTCTCCACACTCTGAAAACACTCTACCTAGACAACCAAACACTGGACTGGTTTCATGCCTATCTCTCTGATAGGCAGCAAGCAGTACTCTGGCAGAATAAGCTCTCTCACCTCTTACCAAATACCATAGGGGTTCCTCAAGGTTCCATATTGGGACCTCTTCTCTTTTCAGTCTTTATTAATGACCTCTACACAGCCATCCCTGAGGCCACCTGTATTCAATATGCAGATGACTCAACGCTAGTTTGTTCTAATACATCTCCAGTTAACCTACTATCCACAACCCAATGCATTTTTACTGCAGTAGAAAACTGGCTATCAGGTCGTCAACTGATCTTGAATCCAAACAAAACCAAATTAGTACTCTTCCATTCAACCCATAAACCCTCTTCTATATCCTTTACTATACAATCCAACAATGGGACTATCATCTCCCCAGACTCCTATACTAAACTATTAGGAGTTACCATTGACAATAAACTTAGATTCGATATGCACATTAACCAAACCATTAAAACCATTAACAAGAAACGTGGGTCACTATATAGGATAAAATCTTTCCTAACTCCAATTGCCAAAGTGGCCATTGCCCGCTCACATCTTCTCTCTACCCTTCTATATGCCTCTCCCATGCTTACTAACCTTAACAAATCTGACCTAAATAAACTCTCATGTTGTTATAATCATATTGCCAGATTTGCAACTGGCATGCCCTATAGAACCCATCACTGTGTTAACCTAAGAAACCTTGGTTGGATAGAATTACCAAACCTTCTCCAGTAGAACCAACTCATAGAAGCATTTAAAATTCTCAAACAACCTGACAACACTCCTGCACTGAAAAATTTAATTATACCCTACACCAATCTCAGATGTCTACGCTCATCAAACAGGCTACTTGTCCAAACAGTCAAATCCTATAACTCAGGGGGTGATACACTGTTTGCCAAAGCCATTGGAAAAATATGGAACTCCCTTCCTTTCAACCTCACTCTTACTACCTCCCTAACCCAATTAAAAAAGAGTCTAAAATACCATTTTAAGTCACATTGGCTTTGCCAATGCTCAAACCCAGATTAACCCCTCTTCAGTAAGCCAAGATCATATTTTTCTTCAGGACTATCCAAGTATAAAAACTTTAGACCTTTATTCTCAATTGACCTAACCCCATATTTCCTTGAGAAGTTTTCTGCCCATAAATGGAAGCCCTTTAATCTTTGCTAAAAGGACAACCTAGGAAAGAAAAAGATCTGTTGTAGTCTGTGATTGCTATTGCTAAGATGTTTTTTCATATGCATTAATTACTAAATGAAACAATATGTATCTATGTAACATGTATGTAACTTACTGTCAATGTGGAGCTTTTCTCCCCGGGCGTCCGCTGAAAATGGACATGTATCCAGTCGGACCATCCCGGTCAACAAATGTAAAATAAATAAATAAAAATAAATATATATGAGATATATATAGGTATATACACATATACACAGACAAAAGGTATTAGTAGCCATACATATGTAGAAGTAGTGTGGAAGCACTGGGTGCAAAGTATATCCCTCAGTCACAAGCCCTGTAACTGGCACCTGCGAAATGTGTAATGTGGCAACCATTCCCACAAATGAGAATACTTACATTAAATATATACCCACTAACAATTCAAAGGACATGACACCACACACGTATGCATACACAGAAAACCTTTAATTTGTGTACTGTGCAATAAGGTATGCCATTACATACAGCACATACATTTTGAAATATGTAATCAGTGATGAATGCAAGGCCCACACAAAAGAGTAGATGCAAGCAATGTGGATATATAACATTCTATGCTGTCCAGATCAAGGCCTTCAATTAGTGCAACAGTAGACAAAGGATTTGCCTTCAAGATAAGTAACAATCAACAATTACAGATGTAGTTCACCAACCTCCAATTACACCCTGTAGTCAAGCCCTAGGGGGAAATGTATTAGTTGTGGCAATGTCAATGTATCTGTCACATAACATTGCTCAACTTAACATCTCACAATCACACTGACTAACTAAACTGTGTGTAACACTGTAAGCTGTAGCCCACCACTGTTCCCATGGAGGAATGTATGAAAGTGTACAGTCACATACCTCAATGTGTCTTAACACTGATATCCACAACATGTTGTCACAGCCTAGTTTGGTAGCATTGAATACCCTTCCCCCATAAAATGTACAAGGGCAAAGAACTCTGTGTCCCACACACTGACCTCTGGAATGTACAAGGGCACACATATGTTATCCAACTGTTGCCCCCATATGTATGGACCCTTACCAACATATGTTGTGGGAGTCCACGATATGACTGGGATGATAGGAATGCTAGCGGTAAATAATAGGCCATTACCTAAAAAACCCTAACTGTATCACAGCAGGACAAAGCCTGCCATATATATGGAGGACAGAGGCAGGAACATGGGGCCATATTTGCAATATTGCTGTTACACACCCTGGAAATTGCTGGTGTTACAGGATTTGTTGCAACATACCCTTATGCAGGAATAAGACATCAGAAACACAAATGGATGTAGCCATGTACTGATAGCACGCAACAGACTGCCAGTGATATATCTAGGACAAGACCTGTGTGGTGCACAGACAAAACCTAACAGACAATCCACTGGCCATCATGTGGATAGTCCCACAGTTGAGATCTATGCAGACAGGCTGCATTCCATCCTAAACTACTATGTACATACAAACACTGTAAGACCAGCTATATGCAATGCACATAACAACACTACTCACTCTGTCTGTAGGTCTGGAGCCTTATACAAATATGTAGTTGGCCTGTGTCTGCAAGTCCTGCTGTAAGAGGTATTGCTACCTGCTGTCTGTAACACTGCTGCCCACATACAGGAAGGATGTCCTCCATA
This sequence comes from Protopterus annectens, assembly GCF_019279795.1. Classification (NCBI taxonomy): domain Eukaryota; kingdom Metazoa; phylum Chordata; order Ceratodontiformes; family Protopteridae; genus Protopterus; species Protopterus annectens. The sequence goes on from NC_056747.1 coordinate 253,562,791, forward strand.
CTGGAAAGGTTAAGGGATAACACCCACATGAGTCAGTATTTTATAGTACTGGGTTGCCGGGTTGCCATGACAGTGGTTATTCGAAGTACTACACAGCAGGCTGTATGCAGTTAGCAACTGGTGCACACTGATTGGTGCAGAGCCCATAACTTGATCATGTGCATCACGAAGAAAAGTCATGCTGCAATCTATTCAAACCAGCTCAATCCCACTAGTGGAGAGAGAGAGAGAGAGAGAGAGAGAGACAAAAAAAACATAAACAACAGAAAGCTGTCACAGCTGTCAAAAAAACATTAACAGGTATGTAAAACATATATGTATTTAACTGAATGTAGTATGTGGTATAGAATAATAGGATATATGATGTGGAATGATTTATATGTGCCATCTGTAGTTTTTCCTGTAATGATGTTCTGCTGAACAACTGCTCTGGACAATACTGTCTGTCCCTGTAGGCAGTGGGACATACCTGTCAACTGTGCAGATCAGCAATGAATGACAAAGATGTAAGCCATAATATCTGTGTTTGGTATGTTACTGTGGGCAATAGCTGGTGGTGGAAGTACTGCCATCATGATAGCCACATGGGTGTCAGAGCACACCACTTGCAGGACAGTCATGTTAATGTGTAATGTAGCATGCACAAATGCCATAGGTGTATAATAGGCTTACCTGAAATCTGTCAGCATATATACCACCCTAATGTTAGTCTGTGTTCACATGTGACACCTGTCTGTGTTGCAGTAAGGCAGAACAGTGCAGGTGTGAAGAAAAGAGTTACAGAGTGTGGACCAGATGTCTGTATGCACCCCACATATAGATAAATATATGTGTGATATATAATTAGACGTGTATGTCTACAGATATACAGACAGTCATATAGATATAGGTATATAAACACCCCACAATATATATCTACACATATATGTACATAAATATATATATATATATATATATATATATATATATATATATATATATATATATACATACACACACACACACACACACACACACATATATATGTAAAATACACGTCCCCTTCCATGATATATGTGGGAGAACATCACATATATCAATGTACAACACATATATATATATATATATATATATATATATATATATATATACAGCAGTACTTGGGGGCAAAATAGACTTTGTGATGTGTGGTGTGTAACCCATGTTGAAAACACATCACATTTGTTTGTGAAGGTGGGATTTGTATGTTGGTAAAGGCTAGTGGGCAAATTGTGTTATGTAGGTTGGGTATGCAGACAGAAAAGACAGCATGCAGGGCTAGTATATGACAAATGTGTTGTGTAAACACCGTGGATGGGGAGTGTTGTTTGGAATGTGTACGCCATTGAGTCCCCATATGGAAGCAATGGGACCAAGGTCCCCACCCATGGACAGTCACGACAGCATCTACATGGTCATAAAGGTGCTTGGGCTGTGGGCTGTGCAGGAGGAGCAAGCATGTCCACTCTGTGTATGTGTACTGCAGGGCTTCAGGTGATGTAGCAAGTCCCCCATGTCTCCGTGGAGCTCTCTATGCACCAGACCCTGGACCTGACTTTAGGTGACAGGGTTGTATCTGAGTGTGTTCATGGGGGGACACACCATCTCCTGAGGTGGGTCCACCTGAGGTAGTGCAGGAACAGTAGATGATAAGGTCCCATGGTGGGTCCCAGTTGCGATGTGGCCTGGTAACATGGCCCGATGAGGTGGGAGAGGCGGTTCTGCTGGCAATTAACCCCTACATATGCTATTGTGTCACTGTTTTGGAACATATGTGGGCTGTAATAGTCCACACAATCCTGAAACATGTCCAACAGCATGCATAGATATCCCCAATAACACAGAATGGCAGATGTGCAGCAATCACATAGCATGCATACCACATGCACATGTGGAACCATAGTGGCAATGACAATGGCATGTAGGTGAAATAGTCTTTAACAGGCCAGCAGAGAAAGTGTCTTCACAGGGAACGTGGCTACAAACACATAGCACAAAGCGTGGTACAAACATAGAGCACAAAGCATGGTATGATACAACATATGTCCCAATGGTAGGTACGCTATTGATATTCCAATTGCATTGTGTGAATGGTTTGTTTTAGCTGATATGGTAGGGGCAGACATAGATGTGTATTAGAAACTATGGTAACCCTGCTGTATGAGTTGCTCAGACCTGTTTCCATCTTTATGTCTTCCAGTGAAGATGGCTCATGCAAGATTACCAGCGTTCAGTCCTACAGAAACTGAGGTAATCGTGACACACCTGATACAGCACTGCCCACTACTTTTTGGCAGGACAGCCCATGATCAGCAGGAGAGGACCGCCCTGTTGAACAATCTAGTCCACAGGGTCAATGATGGGTTGCAGAACTGCAGTTATGAGCAGGTCCGGCATCATTGCACTGACCTGCTTTGCCATGTACATTGGCATGCAGCTGCGGTATGGGGGGACCACCTCACAACAGGGGGGGCATGCCGTCCATCCACCCCTGACTCGTGTGGAGGAGCTTCTCAGCAGCCTTGTGGCACCTGCCCGCCCGCAGAACCAACAACTGGCAGGGAGCATTGTGGAGGTGGGTGCCACCAACACATCGGTCGAGGAGCGTGCAGGTAAAGCCCCAGGGCACATCATTAGACCACTCTTGTGTATGCATCTGCATCTCTACAGGTAGATCATGCATGTCTGTTGCTGTGTACTAGTAATAAACAGTCATGCATAAGCTGTAATATTGTGGACTTCTACTGTTGATGTACTGTAATGCTGCACTCACCCTTTACGAATGCCATAGCTGTGGCCACTGACATCAACTCTCTCCCACTCTTATGTAGGTCCCTCCAGGATACCAACAAGGCAGCAGCCTGTAGCCGGTGATTATGGTTCATGTTCATGCTTACCACCAATGACCAGCAAAAAACGATAGTGAACATGCAGTAATGAAGAAATATTTCTTCATTACTGCGTGTTCACTATCGTTTTTGCTGGTCGTTGGTAGTTTACATTGTTGGCTTGACCCTGCATGCCATCCTTGCGGAGTGTATGGTTGTTTGCTGACATTTTGGCTTCGCTGGTGGTTCTCGATAGTGACACAGCATTTCTGTGTTGGCAGCTGTTTTTTTGCAACATTTTGGTATATTTTTTAGTCGCTTTCTGGTCGTGAAGCAGTGGATGTCATATTTCTTGTAATAGCTATGGGATATTCCATGCACACATCTAACAGACCTACCCATACTGCATGCTGTACATATTCATGTTTTGTTCCTGTGAAATGCACTGCATCACAGTGGAGACCATGATGGGTTATCGGAAGGGTACATCAGACACATGCAAGATGAGAAGAATGGCAGGACACACGGCCTACAGTAGGGACATGTGTAAAACAACACCCTCATATGGTGCTACAATAGTAAATATACGTGTATTACAATAGCAACCATTACAGATCGACACTATGTCATAACATAGTACTGTGGTCCACATAATTAGCTGGTAGTAGGCTGTTGCACGTAGTGTCCCATTCTTGGGACACTGCAAACTGACACATGTGTAGGCCATAGTTGTCAAGCATCTGCAAAAAGACTGGAGGGGGGAGGGTGTGTCATCATGACACAGCAGTGCACTGCAGCAGGGATCCTATGTATGCTAAGAATGGCTGTATCTGCACACAATTAGGTTCAGTAACTGTGGCAGATGTAACCCTGACCCCACAGCAATAGCGACAGCAGTGTGTGAACTCCAATGGATGTGCACATGAGTAGACCTTGCAACCATGCAAAGTTGTGGGACATGTGTAGGACACCCCCCACCATAACCATGGTAAGGTATGGCAGTTGTCAGTGTAATAGTCTTGTATTGGTCATACATGCAGCGCTGATGTGATCTGTAAACCAGACATCAGGCATTCACAAATGACATCTGTTCACATATCATCCCAGGTATGAGTCGCTCAAACACATAGGGGCTGTGAGCACTGGAACTGACGTAACTGACACAGTACTACACATGCAGCAATGGTTTGCACACCTGTGAGGTATGGTGCAAGGTACAAGGCAGGGTGCAAAACAGGTCCACAGTAACACTTTGTACATGGGTGCAGTGTTATCAAGGGGAAGGGCCATCACCTACCAACACAACCCATGCATCACACACATGTATACTGGTGCTAGCATGAAGTGACTATAGTTGCACTGCATGCCGTTGAGTACCATATGTAATGCATGCTGACAGAAGGGTGATGGGAGGACTGTGTGTATAAATGCTGTGCAACCTCACATGTAGGTGTGTGTGTGTGTGTGTGTGTGTGTGTGTGTGTGTGTGTGTGTGTGCGTGTGTGTGTGTGGGGGGGTGTTGATTGTGTCTGTAAGTGCAATCTGGTGTAGTGGAGTGTGGTCGATGCATGTTAAATGTGTGTGTACATATGTGACTGTTTGTGTGGCTGTCCATGTATTCACAGGTGATTGTGGGGTTGAGCACATGGCAGTACTTCTCCTTGCGGTGCCGTACATGGACATGGAGTGACACATAAGACACCAGGACAACTGTTCTGATATGTGAACACAGGACAGCTGATAGCATAACAAGGTCTGTAGCATGGAACATGCATTGGGAGGGAAAGTACACACCAGGTATACACATCATACTGCCATCAGCAGATAGTTAACCGACTACCCACATATGCAGCACTACTAATGCAATCGGGAATTACCAGAGCACACCAGTGACTGTATCCAGATATTACTGTTGTCCACATGATAAGTTGATTGTGCAGCAGATGTGGCATGGACTGAGCAAGACTGCGGTATGAGACTCCCGTGTGTGAAATATGTAGTGAATGTAGTAGCCCCAACCATATAGGGGCCATGTACACCATGACTGGACATACACAGGGTTAACACTGGATGACAGCAGTGAGACCATGTACAACCTACTCCACTCAAGTCAGGGAGGTGATGGATTAACAGGTCATGTGTTGTGATCACACGTGTAGGCATGGAGAGGAATGATATGTTAATGGGTAGTATTAATGAGTGTATGTTAGCAAGTGCCATGCAGGATGGGGAACATATGTAACTGAATGTGGGACTGTCTGTAAACCCAGGGACAGGGAGGTAGTAAGGTGGACTGTCAGTGTGTGTGTGTGTGTGTGTGTGTGTGTGTGTGTGTGTGTGTGTGTGTGTGTGTGTGTGTGTGTGTGTGTGTGTGTGTCTGTAAATGTGTGAACTATTATGCAATGCTGTACAGGTCTTAAAGTGTGTGTTTGTTTCCCCCACAGGTGACGAGGTGGGTCAGGTTCCCTCCTGCATTCAATATGAGGTTGGTGTCCGTACAAGCACCAATGGTGATGATGATGGTACTGTTGAGGCACAGGTGGGGTTGTCAGAGCCTAAAACGGTGCCATTATTTGTCTTCACCCTCCTAGCCACGCCAAGCCCACACACAGTTACAGTGCCCATACACACCCAGTCACATGTGGCCATAGCAGGGGGACAGTTGAGGCCAGTGCCAGTGACGAGGAGAGTGTGGTTTCCATGCCAACTGTATAGGGTCACAGTTGGCATAGCCAGATGTCTGGCAGGGCACCACATAGGCTGATGTACCGTGGTGCTCATGGCAGGGCCACTGGTCATCATGCCCCTGGCAGAGGCGCCACAACTGATACCACCAGGAGCATGTTTCAGGCTGTCATGGAGGCACGCATGGAAATGCACACTTACAGGGCCTGAGGCTGCAGAGGGCTGCTTTCTCATCTGTAAGTGACAACATCCATGAACTTGCTGCTGCTCTCTATGAAAAGAATGAGATCATGGATAGATGGTGGGGTGAGATGGTGGGCCTCCTCAACCGTGGTATGTCTGTGCTTCAAAATGTGGTGAGAGTGGTACGACGGTTGCATGGATTTAGCCTGGAAACACCAGCAGCTAGCAGTTGATGTGGATGTGCTAGGATGCCAAGCCGCTCCTGTAGTGGCTGTACGAGCCCCAGCACATCACTGGGGGTGCTGTCCACACCACACCACCAGCAGGCCTCGTGCAAGTTGCCCTGGCCAGTCCCAGGTGGGACATGGTTCCAGCTGACATCTGTCATCATCAGGGGAGAGTAGCACATCAAGGTCTGTACCTGCACATGCACATGGAACCCCTGGCAGGCACAGTCAGCATGTTCGTGGCCAGAGGCGGTGAACTGCACACCCTGCCAGGTATGGTCTGCAGCTTTCCAAAAACACCTGTATAGAGCAGCCACATGGCAGAACTGTGTGCATGCATACCCACACACTATGCAAACACATCTAGGGCAACCCCATGCCGACACACACCACATCACCATGCCCTGATCAAAGAATTAAACCCCTCACCCACACACATGGTGTCAAATGTATGGACCACCCTTGGAATCTGGCAAACCAGCAACACACCCTGTGCATACGATGATATCTGTGCCACATCCCTGTCATCCATAACATCGATGCAAGGACAGGCTAATATGGTTCTGATGCACACAGTGACTGTAATAGAGTACTGCAATGTATCGCAGTGTAAGATGTTGTCAGGGGTAATATGTAATGCATACATGTCAGGTAGTGTAGCCATCCAGGTATGATGCATTTCAGCTGTTAGTAACACTGATTGATTGTGATCTCCATAATGTTATCCATTTGTGTTGCAGGTGTACATGTGTCAGCAGGAGGATGGTCTGCAGTCATATTCCACAAGGGTTATGGCACCATGGCCATGACATATCTGGTGTACAGTTGCACACATGTAACAGGTTTGTATAACAGTTATTGCCTGTGCCACATTGACAGGTGACCTGCTTGGACATGTATAATCTGCAACCTTATGTCAAGCCATCCACATACATGCACATCCTTACTTGGCAACACTGTGACTGGACCCCTACCTAGGTATGTAGTGCTACTGAACTGTGTGGTTTTCATTGCACATACCACACAACGTTTAGGGTGAGGTGTGTACCAGGTTACATGTTACATGCAGGACATCCACAGACATGTACAATATGGTAATGGGGGATTTCATGGTTGTATATGGAGAATACATAGTGTGTCATACCATCATATACTAATTGACAGACACATAACAGGCAGACACACATCTTAGAGACATGGGCTTATTGGTGCTAACTAACTAGTCCATGTGTCCAATGTGTTACAGGTAGGCTGCACACAGCAAATGTGTAACTGGGCTGTATTGTGGTATCAGTTACCTGTATGGTTGATGGTGACAGTGGTCACCAGCAAGTGGTACGTGGGACATATACCGGGTGTACTATGATGTAATGACAGTGTACACAGCACCCACATCCCCCAATGGATATTGTACACACTGGAACCCATTATGACACTCTGACATGCTCACTATCACACATTGCCCACACTGGCAATACAACCCATTGTATACCACAACAGTGGTACTACAGGGATATGCATCTAATGCACATGCCACAAACATAGTAGGGTGTTGCATTGTGATGCCTCACCTATGGGCAGCAACAACATTATCTGTACTACTGCATGGCAGTGTGTAGTTTAATAGGCATATGTGGCCTCGGAATGGTGTACCCCACAGATATGCAGACATGCACATATACACACACTTGGCAGACGTCAATGGGTTTCCCATGCCTATCGACCCATTTGTACAACACTGTTGTGCTGGTACTGCAAGGCACATGTAGCTGTTAGGGAGAGGAGTGTAACAGGGTACATGTCATGTCTAATACAGCAGCGGCCATATCTGACTATGGCAATGGGAGTTGAGGTGGTTGTGAAGGCCGTCATGGAATTCCCAACTACAGGTGTACCAACACACAAACACTGCTATCCTCAGTAATGCACATGTACATGTGTCAGTACTGTGGTGCATTGCTGCAGGTGGTCATAGCTGTGTACCTGGCTGTTGTCCATGGAGAGATTGGATGTGTAGGGGGTGTGTGTACATTGGTATCATGCCACCTGCCATGTGCCAGCAGGCAGTCTATCAACAGACACTACATTAGTGAGCATCAGGGTGAGAGTGACATGCATCCGCCAATACTCTGGGTGCCTTTTGCACATGGCCACTGAGATGATCCAGTTGACATTTATGCAACATGTATTACAACACATGCTTAGTGTCTGTGAATGAGACTTGTACCCAAGCATGTTCAGTTGACTGTGGCAGTATAGTGTAGGTACCCGTGGCATGTGGCGCATACAGGGTGTTGTCTCCTGTATGTGCCAGGTAGTACACAGCTGGCTAGACATGTCAGTGTCAGTCAAGCATAGGTTGTCTGTACGTATCCCAGCTGGATACCCGCCATCTGCACATTTGTAGAGGGACTGACAGACACCTGTTTGGTGACTAGCTATGCAGTAGGATGAATGTGTCAACAGATGGATGTTTGACAACAATATGTATGCCATTACTACATGTTGTAAGCCCTCACTAACATATGCTGTACAGACAGTACTCTACAGTTACATTCCACATGTCTGATTATTGTCCAGTAGGAGATGTATACAGTGACACAGCCCACACACCAAGAACACGACAGTGAAGAGTGCAGCTATGCCCGCAGGTGTGCTTGCTGTCAATAGTAATGTTAGCACTCTACCCTTGCCTGGGAAAGCACTGTCAACAGTAGTAATGCCATGTTACACTACATGCCAGTGTAACAGCATGTACCCTGGGTTGCTACCCCTGCATGTAACACATTCACATAGATAACAGTGCTGTGCAGGTCTCATATACTTGTGTGTCCCAGACATCACACTCAAAACCCTTTGCTACTGTAATGACAGCACATAGATGCATGTACTGTACATGGCAGTACATACACTTATTACAGATGTATTTTCCCAGGGTTTGACATAGCCTTGTATGTTACACAGAGATAGCCTCTGTGTAGATGATATGCCACAGAGTATAGCTGGAGGTTTTCTAGATGGTCAGCATAGGCCATCTGCTTTAGGCCTGTGATTCTTATAATGAGGTATTTCCACTGCCTTCTCAGCTGTTGCAGATGTCTTGTGAAGTGCATACCATATGGGGCGTTGTACTCTATACTGGATGTAATGAGGGATGAGTATAGTGGGACAATTACCTCCTTTTGTCTGGATGTAAAGCCCTCAGTGATGAGGTGTGCTACATAGAAGGATTTCCTTACTGTTGTGGCAATGTGGCTAATGAAGGTGAGACCACTGTCCACCTAGTTCCCTATGTCTGTCAGCACACTTTCGGTGTTTAGTGTACTGCCACCTATGTGGTAATTCACGGGTACATTGTATTTCCAACAGGGATAACTATACATTACATGGCCTTAAGCTTGAGCCCATGTCTCTGGCACCAAGCATCTGTTTCTGTAAGGCCATGTTGTAGAATATCCACATAATTTGGGGATGCGATAATGGTTCCCAGTTTGCAGTCATCTGTGACCTTTGTTAGCCAGAGTTCCATAGTGTTGGCTTGTACTTCAAGGAAGTAGATGCCAAACAAGACCTATCCCAGAACTGAACCCTGAGGTACTCCACTTGTCACTTGTCTGGAGCTGGGATTGGACTTGACTACTTTTACAGTCTGGGTTCCGTCAGTAAGAAAGTTGGCAACCCATCGAGTGATGCAGGAGTTTATGCCCAGCTTCATAAGTTTAACTATGTCTCCAGAGTGGGGGATGGAGTTGAAGGCCTTGGCCGAGTCCAGATAGGCTATGTGGACCGCCTTACCCTCTTCCACAGCTCTGGAGACTGATTCAAAGTAGTCAATCAGGCTCAGGAGACAAGATTGGGCCTTCACAAGCCCAACCTGGGTGGAGTCCAGTGCTTGATGGTTGCCAATGTCTGTTTATAAGTTGCATGATAATGCATTCCATGCCCCTCCAGATCAGAGAGAGAGGTGTATATATATATATATATATATATATATATATATATCCATATATAGATAGATACACACACACACACACACACACACACACACACACACACACACGCACACATACATCTATGCATCTAGACGTAAAAGTACATTTCCTGTACTGTTAAATGATTGTGCTGGATGATATGTTTGTGTAAGCATCAGGGCTATGTATATCTGCTATGGCTTAGTAGTAAATCACATTGGCTATTGTGTGCAGAATCCTGGGTTCGAGTCTTGCAAAGGCTGTATATTTTGTTGCTGGGCAGAACAAGGGCCATTGGATACAGAGTGATTAATGCACTTTTGGGCAGTTTTAAGCGGGTTGGTGCTGGGGTAAGCACTGCTTACACAGGTTAAGCATTTTAGAAGTTAACTGAGTGTAAGAAACTGTATCCAGAAATTAGCAGTGTTTACCGCCACGCAAACCTGCTTACAACTGCTTTAAAGTGCCTTTATCACTCTCTATCCAACAGCCCATGTTCTGCCCAGCAACAAAATAAACAGCCTCTGCAGGGCTCGATCCTAGGACCTTGCACACCATACACAAAGTGATTTACCACTAAACCATGACAGATATACACAGAGCTGATGTTTTCAGAAGCATATCATCCAGCCCAGTCATGCGACAGTACAGAGAATATATACCAAGACGTATGTGTGTGTGTGTAAATATATTAATATCTAAACAGATACAACATATCTATATATATATATATATATATATATATATATATATATATATATATATATGTGTGTGCATATTTAGAAATATTTACATATATATATATATATATATATATATATATATATATATATATGAACATATATACATGCAAATGCCTACATCGACACATATATATGTCTGCACCTATATGTCTACATATACACAGCAAGATACATATATGTACCCAGATATATAGCTATGTAGGTATATACGGACATAGTCATACATATGTAAGCTGATATATAGGTATATGTAGCCATACTTCTGTAGATAGCAGTGGTAGATTAACAAAAACAAATATGTCCATATACACCGTTAATGGGGTTGAGAGGCCCCAAACAATATACGTCTTGTACAAATAGGCATACCCCCCAGCCAAACACATCCACCCTGCAGTACACTACCAAGTGTTGCAGATCCCATAACCAGGACCTAACATGGCATGGGCGCAAGATGTTAACAGTACTACATCCCACCTGTATGATGTCAGGCTGGTATTGGTAACATATCATGCAGTACAGTCTGGCTCCCATAGGAATTGTAAAATGTGAAAGCTATCAACATCCCAAGGATACATATAAACAGCCACATATCTGCCGATACAGATATACCTATATATAATTACATATATATATATATATATATATATATATATATATATATATATATATATATATACATACATGTGACTACACATACACACACAGAGATATGTACAATAAGATACATATGTAGAAGGTGCACAAAATATGGAACAGCCACTATGCCTACAGTTCACACCTGAACAACTGGACACTGTATGGGCCACCCATACAAATGACAATCATTGTCTGCAACATATACTCACAGAGAGGTGATAGGAAAATACACCACACACAGGTTTGCAGGAATGGAAAACCTTTATTTGTGTACTATTACAGTTCTATATACTATTGCTACTGTAATTGGGATTGTCTTCACAGACATGGTGTGTGTGGGAGATCACATCTGCTTTCCACATGTGTGCCATTGGCTACTGACAGACATCCTAAGGACATCATAGTATAGTACTGCTGCTAGCACATACTGCCCCTGTCTACTGCAGAAGATATATTGGCCAATATGTGTGGACATTCTGACACACTCTGTACAGTCCAGAGGTATAGACAGAACCCCTTAGTGCAAAACATGTGTACCATGCCTGACAATATGGATGTTAACAGCCATGTAGATGGGTATAACACATAACAACTGGTATACATATGCCACCATAGGTTATGCATTCACACACCCCTGTCAGGCCTGACCTGTAACAACCACGAGTACAGGGGTGCCATGGCCACATACTACCCACTAGATATTGACATACATCTGTACAGCATCCCACTACTCTGTCTGACATACACAACTATTAAGGGAGGCCCGGCAGCAGTACATATGGCAAGTATCTGCACATGACATCTCACTGGGTAAGTACACTAAGCTGCTAGGCATGTAACAATGCACTATGTAGGCTACAGGCAGACTGGCTCAACACTAGCCTACATCTCCTATGGGGGAATGCACATGTACCTCCATATATAGCAGGCTGTACAGGCATGTCACAGCACAGGGTAAGATACACATGTGTGAAAGTGCATAACCACAACCAATGAGAACACAGCCATAGCCACATATGGAAAGCTAGGATAATATTACAGTATATGGACTATCTGTTTAACACAATCCTCATATGTGCCACTCACACACTGACCCTGCATATACCGGGCCACTACGCAGTTTGGTCTGATGGCTGACTGTGGTATGGGACATGTGTGTGTGTGGCCCTACAAACATGTAAGCCAATACAGTGACATACAGTGGAGCAGCATGTAACATCAGATAGGACGGGACGTAGGATGACGAGAACTACCACAGACTGTACACAGGCCAAGGTACATCTTAACAATACACACACTGTCGACATTCACTATAAGTACACAGACCTCAGTACTGTACAAACAACCACGGTATGTCCAGGTTATGTCATCAAATATAATCTCTACTGTACATAACGTGTAGCAGTCTGATATCTTACTGGCTTGTTTTCAGATATGAAGACACCAATTATGGTGTACAGCACATATGCACCTCTTCATGCACGACATATGTACAAAGGTTGACAGAGTTGTGGCTGGAAGCACATTATCAGGGCCAATATTTACATGTTGCTGTGATAACGTCATACATTTACTCTTGTAACAGGTTTTGTTGCAACATATGTCCTATGAGGGATATGTAGTCAGTAACTGTCACAGCTTTCACCATCGACAGACTGCAATCCTCACACTACCTTCTGCAGTCCACAGATAGATGCTCCGTGGGTAACACATGAAACCAAAGGCACAACACACTGCCCATTCTGCAGATGACCCTGCAGATGCGGATTCCTCATAAACATAGAACTGACATGACAGGTATTGACATGTATGACAGCCATGTCCACACGCACACTGTTAAACCAACATTACTCCAAATGCAGTATAGCAGCGCTTACAGTCTGTAGTCAGGTCAGGCACATCCCCCTCCTGTGTGTTGCCCTGTTTCCACAGTGTATGTTGTTAGAGGTAAATCTCCAATCCATCTGAGATGCTGTTTGCCAAACAACAGATCTAGTTCTTGCTCACAGTGAATGAAAAGGGTCAACACCAACATGATGTTCTTAGCTGTTGGAGTGTGTTTCCATGCAATTGGCTGTGGGAATGTTACTACAGCTGTTCCACATGCAGTCAGCTAGGGGAGGGCTGCAAATCATGCAGAGGCCATCAGCTGATCATGAGCATCACTTAAAATACACATGCTGCTGCCTAAGCAAAGCAGGTGGAGGTCTACACATCCACCAGAGAGGGAGTGGCAGACAGAGGCAAAGACAAGTCAGGGAGGGGTGAGAGAGTAAACCCTAAGCGTGTTTGTGTCACTCACCTACCAGCACAGGGCATCAAACCCCTGATGACTATGTTGTCCTATCACAGTTCTATGCAGTTATTGGGTGTCTGTATTACGTTATCGAATCACTAAATGCCGAACGGCTAAATACTCGTAACGGCCGTTCATCAAATTGTTTGTTGTGGGTAGCTGCGCCCCCCACACCCCTCGCTAACTATATATATACCAACTCTGAGGTTGCACTACAGTGGGGAAAGGGAAAAGATTCCATCCCCCCATTGTACCGCACCCCACAAAACACACTTCGATATACGGCCATTTCGAGTATTTGGCCGTTCGTCATTTAGTGATTCAGTAACGTAATAGGAACCTGTTATTGAATGCGCCACATGGGTTACCTGTTGTGGAGCCCTCAGAACATATATGTGATGGTGAGTGACATCTGCAACAGGGATACGGTAGCTATATGGTAGGTGACGTACACGTGCCTGTCTGCATGAACAGATGCCAGCATCAACACAGCCACACTCTCACAGGGACACACACACATTGACAGACTTGGCAGGGCCAGGATTACAACTCATCAGTAGTGGGATTGCCACAACACATCACTGTGCAGGTATCATATGCATCACTCGGGTCATACGGAGGTTGTATGGGCAAAGGGTATGGGAAGGTGTCTGACATCAGACAGCATGGGTGTGTGGTGGCCAACTGTGCCAGACGGCTATACAAGGATAGGCAATGGGTATACCTTGGCATCAGGCCATATGACAGTGATCTGCATTGTGGTTCAGGGCTGTAGTTTCTGCATTTGCCAAAACAGGTGGGTATTGTATCCCCCATCCAGTCACCTGGGTGACTATTGTGTGTGGCCAGTGCTGTGCATCGCTTGCCATGTATGTGTTCCTTAGTCCATGACATGGACGGTGTCTGGGATGTGCACACCTCCCACATGCATGTACAGTGACATGTGGAACTATACCTGGGGTGTCTGGCCCATGTTGTGAACACAGATTATCATCAGATGTGCCAGTCTTGCCCACCTGTGGTGGGAACTGGTAATGGTCAGCAGGTTTACCCTGCACCTACATTGATAGCATGCTAATGGCATTCCCTGGTGTCAGTGGCATCTGTCCATACAGGGCATGTTGTCAGGCATGGTATGTCCTTTTTGGGTCACATGTGATGGTACCACAGGTGCTGCAGGTGTCCATTGGTGAACATGGGAGAGGTACACTGTCTGCATACAAGTGCATATTGGACAGATGGACAGGGTGCCATGCCCTCTGTATCCCACTGCTATCACTCCCTAGTTTCTATCAGTGGCCAATATGCAGTGTACACATATTAGCTGTTGCCTAGGCATATGTGTGTGTGTATGAGACATGGGTTAAGAGTGTGCCCTGGGAAATACTGGGGTTGCTAACTGTGATTGCCTGGCCTTGATGTCACATGTATGGGTATGGTTTTGCACCCCACCCTCTCAGCTATTTCACATCTGTTATCCCTGTATGGTGGACACTATGATATATAGTAGGGCCACCATATAAGAAATATGCAAAACCCACTCCACATTGGCCACAGGTGTTACACACTCACAACCACCTCCACACCGGATACAAATTAGAAACACACACGCACCTGTCATGTTTGGGAGTAGAACCCCTACTTAACTAGTTTATTGCACTACAGCACTACGCAGTTATAGTACACACCACGGAGATTACTGGAGTCCTCCTTCCCCAAAGGTGTATATCACATTGGATGACAGCAAGATTGCCAAAGTAGGACATTTGAATTGTAGTGAGTGTGACTAGCCTAAAATGCATTGGTCCCTACACAGTGACACACACACAACCAACATATGTGGGTATAGAACCCCTAACAGAGGTCTATATCACACTACTGCATGGAGCTGTTATAGGATGCACCACGGGGATTACTGGAAAACCCCTTTCCCAAAGGTTTATTTCACAATGAATGACAGCAAGATTGCCAAAGTAGGGCATTTGAAGTGTACTGTGTGTGACTAACCTAAAATTCATTGCTTCCTACACAGACAGTGACACACACACATACACTAAACATCCACAACTGACATGTGTGGATAAAGAACCCCTAACAGTGGTCTGTATCACACTACAGCATGGAGCTCTTATAGGATGCACCACTGTGATTACTGGAAATCTCTTTCCCCAAAGGTGTATTTCGCAATGAATGAATTCAGCAGGATTGCCAAAGTAGGCCATTCGAAATGTACTGAGTGTGACTAGCCTGTAATGCATTGCTCTATACATAGACATTGCAACACACACAAAACATCCAGAACCACCATGGGTGGGGATGGAACCCTACCACAGTTTTAAATCACACCGCAGTAGTACACAGTTATGGCACGCACTACAGGGATTACTGGGCTACACCCTTCCCATAGGTGTATTTCTAGATGGGTGACAGCAGCCTTGCCAAAGTTGACCATATGAATTGTAGGGAGTGTGAGTACCCTAAAAAGTATTGCTCTCTAAACAGACAGAGTCAGACAGACACACAGTTGCTATGTCTGAGATTAGAACACCTACCTAACTACTTTATCACACCCCAGCAGTACGCAGTTACAGGATGCACTACAGAGATTACTGGACTACAAGTTTCCCAGAGGTGTATTTCTAGGTGGATGACATCAGTAGCCCTGCCAGAGTTGAGTATATGACTTGCAGGCAGTGTGAGAACCCTAAAAAGCATTGCTCTCTATACAGACAGACACACACACACTTGCCATGTCTGGGATTAGAACACCTATCTAACTACTTTATCACACTACAGCAGTACACAGTTACAAGATGCGCTACAGAGATTACTGGGCTACAACCTTCCCAGAGGTGTATTTCTAGGTGGATGACATCAGCAGCCTTGCCAAAGTTGAGTATATGACATGTAGGCAGTGTGAGTACCCTAAAAAGCATTGCTTTCTACACAGACAGATGCAGACACACAAACACTTGCCATGTGTGAGATTAGAACACCTACCTAACTAATTTATCACACTATAGCAGTACGTAGTTACAGGACATGCTATAGAGATTACTGGGCTGCTGTCTTCCCAGAGGTGTATTTGTAGGGTGATAACATCAGCAGCCTTGCCAAAGCTGAGCATTTGAATTGTTGGGAGTGTGACTACCCAAAAAAGCTTTGCTCTCTACACAGTCAGACAGACACACACAGTTGCCAAGTCTGGGACTAGAACTCCTACTCAGTTAGTTTATCATACTATACCAGTACGCAGTTATGGGACACACCACAGAGATTACTGTGCTACAATTCTCCCAAAGGTGTATTTCACATTAGATGACCTCAGCAGGCTTGTCATAGTAGGGCTATGGGGAGGGCAGTGTGTGTGCATGGGCCATAACCCATTCATCTAGGGGTTGATACGCCACATGCCGGCACACACAGGGTCATATTTCACAGGTACATATATACATCTGCTAGATGACTACTTCCTTGTACAGTCATGTTGCACAGCTGGCACGTGCACCACATAGTCTGTAATGCTGACAGATACTGGTGGCTAGTATCTGCAGTGAGTGACAACCACCCCATGTGTTTGGGGCCCTTTGGCTGTGTGTTGGGTGGGACAGACCTAGATAGCTCCTTGTCACAGTCACCCTCTTCCACACATCTGTGTCCGTCTACCTTTGGCTTATTATAGTGTGTTGTCCTTATATATATATATATATGTCTGTATTCCTATCCACTGTGTGTGCAAGGCATGAGTGGTGCATACTGACAAGTGTCTGCACTAACAACTGCGACTGCCAGATATGTCTGGTCCACTGGTATTTGCAGACATGGCCTTCATGTGTTGTGTGTGAGCATGCCCAGTATGGCCATTTGTATTGCATGTGTGGATGAAGTCCAGGTAGTTTGTACTGCAGTGCTGACCTTTGTGTTGTACACCGGCAGGTAGCATGCTGTCTCTGTAGGGTATCCATTGATCATTTGGCATTGACTGTTGCTACATTTCTGCATAGCGGCGGGGGGGGGGGGGCACACCTGATGGTTTCTACATTTCTACACAGGATTGGGGGGGCACACCTGACTGTTACTATATTTCTAAGTACGATGGGGGGGCACACCTGACTATTTCTACATTTTTACACAGGATTGAGGGGTGCACACCTGACTGTTACTATATTTCTATGTTGGATGGGGGGAGGGCACACCTGACTTTCTACACAGGATTAGGGGGCACACCTGACTGTTAATATATTTCTGTGTTGGATGGGGGGCACACCTGACTATTTCTACATTTCTACTCAGGATTGGGGGAACACACCTGACTGTTACTATATTTCTACGTAGGAATGGGAGGGCACACCTGACACTTGTACACAGTTGCTAGGACTGTACTGGTATGTTGGATACTCCGTTTCAGTCTGTAGTTTTACCTATCATGCTGGCTAGAGGCATACCAGTGTACTACAGATCTTAGCTTTTAATTACCTACATATTAGTTTCTGACTTCCTAGTCTTCAGAGCTGACATCCCACTGCCTGACCTGCTGTAATCTGTCTGTGTAGGCCTGGGAGGGGGATTACCCATAGGCCTCATTCAGAGGCCATAGCACAGCATTTGTTTGTGTTTGTCTACACCTGTCCTGCCGGCTGTGACTGTTGTTGGGTATGTGACCCCCCCCCCCAACTGGCATGTGTGAGTCACTTACCTTGTGGGTGTCCCAGTATTGAAGGTGGTGCTGCAGGGCTGCCTGTGTCGGATGCACATAGTACACTCCCTACACATGGTTAGGCACAGGCAGTGTAATGTTTGGCATCCCTTTTATTGTATGTGAGAGTCAGAGAGAGGTGTTATTCCCTAGGTCCCTCCCATGCCAGTCCATGTGCTATGCATTGCCTCTTTGCCAAGGCCAGGGCATACTGGACACGCCTCCTTCTGCCTACTGGGACAGGCTCAGGTTGTTCCTCCTCTGAATCACTCTGTGCCTGGGCAGGTCTTGGCAATTGTGGGGGGCTGTGTGGCCCTGCCCAGTGCTGTTCCTGCAGCAGCTGTTTCTGCAGGATCATTTTGTGTAGCATGGCACATACAAGGACAATTTGGGTGCATGTAGCTGGTGAGTACTGCAAGGCTCCACCGGATGTGTCCAGGCACTGGAACCGTGACTTGAGCATCCCAAACACATGCTCTATTATGATTCATGTTTGTGTGTATGCCTCATTATGGAGTTCTTGTTCGGGAGTGTGTGCATTTCTGATGGGTGTCATCAGCCACGGCTCCAGTGGGTATCCAGCATCCCCCACTAGGTGACCGTGTGGGATGTCCCCATTGGCAGATCTCTGGTACAGCTGTGTTAGATGTCAGATGTGGGAATCATGATAGCTTCCAAGACAGCCAGCACACATGCTCATTATTATGCCCTGGGCATCGCACACGACCTGGCAATTGATAGAAGGGAGGCCCTTGCAGTTGATGTAGACCCTACCCCGCTCACCGGGTGGTGCTTTGATACATATGTGTGTGCAGTCTATTGCACCCACTACCTCAGGGTATTCTGCTATTTGGTGAAAGAGACGCATATTGCTGGCTAACGCCTCACAGGTGTTGAGGAAATATAGGTGCTCACCGACATGTGCTGACATGGCATCCAGGAACTAGTGGAGTACCCTGGTTGCTGATGCCTGTGAAATCCCCATCATATCCCCAGTTGGCCTTTGAAAGGTACCTGTAGCTAGTATTCTTAGCCCTACACATACCTTGGTATCCACTGGGATGGGTTCCCCTCTGTTAGTTCTGTGTGTCAGGAGTGGCCGGCACAGCTTAACAATTTGCTGTAGGAGTCCTTGTCCACCCTATAGTGCTCCACTATCTCCAGCTCATGTAACTCTTGGTAGGTTATCCTGTGTCTGTACACTCTTCTCTGTCTCCTCACTGTGGGTTGTGTGGCAGCATTCACATCCTCACTACCCTTAGCCTCTTCCACAAGTTGTATGATAGCGATTGCAGCCCCTAACATTTTGCTGTTGTGAGTGTTAAAAGTTCCCTGCTTGATTACACCAGTGGTGTAGAGTGTGGGAAAAACCAGAGGTGGAAGGTTTTTGCTTAGTTTATAGTAGTGTTATGGGCTGGGCTGGTCTGCTGCCTTTGTAATTGGCTGATTCTGATACATTTCACCTGCCAGGTAAGCTAGTTCTCCTTGATTGCCTTCCTACTGCTATTTTCCCTTCCCATTGCCTTCCTGTTTAAGCCTGTGTGCCCGCCACACAAACTGAGTGCTCAAATGTGCACACTGCTGCTATTTCCAGGTTTAACCTCTTTTTTATTCCTATAAAGGCCGGTGCGCAGCACGCACACCCGCTTAGGCTTTATGTAGAGTGCTAAGCAGGTTTAGACACACCCCCTAGCTTAGCTATGCTAAGCTAGGAGCAAACCCGAGCCACAGGGCTCCAGTCTGCTTACAGTATGTTTGACACACACCCCCATGATGTCACCTAACTCCTAGGCTTGCACCAGGCTATTCCTACTCTTACACTGTTGGGACCTGACTCACATGCTGGGGAAAACTGGGATTCACTATCCTTCCTCTCATTTGCATAGGATTGCCTGCTAATGCATAGTTACATGTCTGACACTGAGCCTCCCCCATTAGCAACCACTACTCACTGGCCAGATTGTCTTCTGCCTGCCATTGACTTGTATGGCAGAATACTGATTTTAGTTAGAATGATTATTTTAGGTTTATTTTATTATCCCTCCGATCCCATTTGCGTGCCACTGCCCTATGCTTAAACAGCTGAGATCGGCTAAAAAAATAAAACTTGATTTTTTTTATTTTTTAAACTGTTTGCAATGCCAATGGCCTTATACTTGGCCATTGGCATGCTTACTACATGATATGCAGCCTTTATTTGGAGGTGTTATAGCTCCGTTTTGGATTTTGCAGAAATGTACTCGGTTACTAACCGAGTACATTTCTGCAGATTGTACTAGTCTTGCACGGATTGTTGCAAGCTTCCTGGATTGCAAAATCACCTCATTTGCATGGATTTCACCTGCAAATAGGGTGATTTGCATACCAGGGCTTAGTCCGTGCAAGATTAGTGCAGGAGCGTTCGTGCACAACCCTGCAGGCTGTTCCTGGATCGCACGGCAGACATATTGCCTGCATGAGCTCCTGCACCAATCTTGCACTCTGTGCAAGCATTTGAGAATCCAGGGTCTTATGTATTTTCACATGTATACCTCTGGTTTTCACTTGTATACCACTGGTTTTCTTTGCATCATATTTGTTTGATGGATTGTGTGTGTGTGTGTGTGTGTGTGTGTGTTTTTTTTTTTTTTTTTAATTCTCTTGGTATGAGTCTGAAAATGTTTTAATACAATCAGTGCTCTACCCCTGACAATAAAAGTAGAATAAAATATACAGTCCTTTGCTGTGTTTTGGCTATATTTTATACTTCATTTCACTTTTTTTTTTTTAAGAAAGGGTTAATCATTTTTGGAAGAGTGAACACTAGCTAACCAGGCAATGCTGCACACACAGGAAGAATTTGTTAACTACTTTCTATCTCACTCAGCTAGTGTTTTCCCCAATTCTAGCATATTCGACTTAGAATATTATATGAAAGGGTCTACAGCTTTTCTCCAAGGAGTGTCTGCTGTAAATAGGTCTAGGCCACCTGTATATATAAGTTCATAAGTTTATAATTTTTTACAAGTAATATTTTGATTTCAGTGCCTTTATCTGAAACTTTATATTTTTGTGTTTATATGTTTTATTACATCTAAATATTTCCATATCAAATAATAATAATTGTAAAGCAGGATCATGATATGTTTTATAGGCAAGTATATGTTTCCTGCGTACATGCCTATAGTGAATCAAACAAACATTAGATATTTACATCTACTCGTAAAATCTAAATCCTTTATTGATGTATTCCTTCTTGTAAACTTTCTTTGCACCCATTCTAGTGTATTAAAATGTCCCAGTGTATATATACATAGAACATGTTATTGTGTTATAAAATGTGACTAATATACATTTTATATACTAACATAATGCATATTTCATCCCTTGTTGAGAGATTTTTCAACTGGAAGCCCATTTATTTCATTGTTCTAGTACTAATTAAGTTGTCTTGGTGCCAAAAGATAACTTTGATGACATAATTGTACCCAAATCTTTACACTGCTTAACTTCTTTAAGTGGAGCTGATTTTTATTATAAAGGATTTATTATATGTTTGCCAGACTATATAACGTTGTATTTTTCCAGATTAAACTTTAGTCCTGTTACTTCTGTCAGATCCCCCAATAATTTCATATAAGCATTAGGTCATTAATATCATTATAGTTCTGTATAATAAATCTGATTTTACAACAACCATAGTATTTATGGACCCCCAGAAATTTATATTCTAAGGTATTGTGGAAAACACTGTATTAAAAAGTGTGGGGCCTAGAACAGATCATTGAGGGACACCAGAGCTAACTGGAAAATAATCAGACTGGATATTTTATATCTTAATGCTTTGTCTCTGTTGGATAATCATTACGTAGCCCATCTAATAATATAACTATTTACTTCCTTTTAGATTTGACTAGGCATTTATGAATTACAGAATATGGAAGACAGTAAAAAGCTTTAGCAAGATCTAAATATATAGCTTCCTGGGGACAGACCCAAATCTATAGCTAATGTAATATGTTCATAAAAACATATTAAATTTCTTTAGGTAGCTCTTCTCTTAATAAATCCATTCCTTCTTTCCTTCCTGAGCATCGTAGAGTAGATTTTTTCCATCTATCGTAGCTCTTCTATCAAACACAGAGTTCAAATGTTTAGACAAAATAGGCAATAAGATGGTTTCATTTACCATTTTGGTCATTTGGTTCTTTAGCTGTATCTCTTCTCATCAAATTCCTGTCCTCCTCAGTGGATCAGGTTCTGAAAAAGCTAGCAGAGCTTCTTCGTTTTGAGATCAAGTTGTCTCTGATGGCTTCTTCTGCGGGTTTTCACATAGTCCACTGCAATTGTGATTGTGATGATACAGTTGCTAAAGAATAAGGTTCAAGACTGTGCTCACACAGAATGGCATGGCAAAAATCTACTGCTTTAAGGAAGAAATGAAGCAGAGTATCAATGAAGCCCCTTCTGGAGGTCCTGTTTGAGTAGAGCTTCCATTATATACTTGAAAGGCTGTACATTCACATGTCAAAAATAAATTTGAAAAAGGATTGCAAATCCTGACCCTACGTTGATGTGTTACCTCACCAATTTTCTGTGGCCTTGGAGGTAATATAGTATATAGAGAAAGGGTGTAGGGGCCACGTCCTCACTACACTCAGAGCAGAATTCTAGGGAAAGGAGTTAAAACTTCTAGCAAAGTAGCCCTGGAGTTTGTGATCCTGGCTTGAAATGTTTTTGTCAATAATTCGACACACACTCGGTTGAAGACTGACAGAATGATAAACAGATGGAGATTCTGTACGACCCTTCTTGTCTCTCCATACATACAAGACGTCCTCTTTTGTTTTCTTCTCCTATTTTAAGTTATTTTTCTCCTCAGAAAGATACGGCTTTAGTGTAAGATGGCACGATGTAGAGACCACCCAAGTATCATGCATTTTTGCCGCCTCAAGCTTCTCCTACAAAGTCACCAAGGAACAATGCTTCTCCAGCATTGCCTGGGTAATCCCATGGCTGGCCAGTTCTCCAAACTTATTCCACCCTAGAGAAATGTAACCAGTGACTTTTGGGTTCTGGATTTGGCCTCAGACAGTCACACTGTATAATTATTACATCTTTCACATAAAGAGCTGTGCGAACAGACCAGTGTTTCTCAGCAGATCACAAAGAACAGGTCAGTTTACATAATCCAGAGTGGAAGTAGAGCTTGTTCTTCTTTCTGGCAGAGGGAGAAGATTATTTTCCTGACTCTTCCTTGCTTTAAGGCAGGGTGGCTGTTCCCATCACAATTTGGACCTCAATGACTTTTGTAAGTGCATCCGGTGTGTCAAGTTCCAGACGGTAGTGCTTCAAGTGGAGAGCACATGGATGGTGTTACTGGAGTTGATGGCTGCCTTTTGGAACACCAGTGTTTGAGGTCTACACTGGAGATTTCTTCAGTTCACTCTGAGTAAGTATCACTTTCATTCTGAAGTATTCCCATTTGGTATCATGTCAGTGCCTAGAGTAACAATCACATAACTGTGGTACCAGATGCTTTGCAGGAGAAGAAACATCATGGTTTTCATTTTTCCTGATGACTGTCTTCTGATGACCCTGGCTAGAGATACCCTGGTAGTAGCCCTTGTTTGGGACATTCAGTGGCTGCAGGACCTTAGGTAACCTTAAGTTTGAGAAGGTCCCCTTTGTCCCAGCAAAAATGAATTTTTAACAAATGCAGAAGTGGATGTTTTTCAGTATCGATCATTACTGCCCAGTGACAGTACCCTTGAAGTCATAGCTTTGGTTGTCTAATGAGGTTGCAGAGGAAGGTAGTAGCACAGACATGTCTGTGTCTTCTCAGCCTCTTCGCAGCCACTATTTTCACAATCACATTTACCCACCTTCATATATGGGTGCCAGTGGCTGCAGAGTCATCATGCTCTGACAGAATTTCTGTTGGTATCATGCCGCTCTCACTAGGCTCTAGAGTGGTAGAATCCCCCCCCCCCCAGTCTCAGTGCAGGGCTACCATTCCTCTAGCCAGTCCAGTCAAAGTCCCTGATAACAGATGATTCATTGGTAGATTGAGAAGCACACATTGGCTCCTCTGTTGTGCAGGGAAAATTAATCATGTAGGAAGAGGTGGGGCAAAGGAGGTTCACATAGGAAGAGGTGGGGCAAAGGAGGTTCACATAAACCAGCTTAGTCTAAGGGCAGGAATTCTCAGCCTCCAAGCCTTCATGGCCTGGTCAGACAACCAAGCTGTCATGAGGCGTATTAGCAAATATGAGAGTACGTGACTGTACCCTCTTCACAGACATGCAGTGCACGTCTGATTGTGACCCACTGACTAGAAGCATCTCTTATACAACTGTTTGTATTCTGGAGTAAATGATCATGCTGCTTGAATCCATCTGGCACAGTTTCAACCCTCTTCTGGAGTTAAAGATAAAGGAGATTTGTATGATCAACATATTCCAGGAGAGGGGTATGTCAGAGATTGATCCTTTTTCCACATAAGAGAACATGATTCACCCCATTTCGGTTCAGATCACCATGACAAGGGGGAGATGCTGGAAGACATATTCTTCCTTCAGTAGCATGGAAACTGTGTATGGCATTCTACTTTTCCCTCAGATTCAAATTCCCAGAGTCTGTCTTTAACAGGCTTTATTTAAGTAGAGTACAAATCTCTTCAAAAAGACATGTGACCCAGCAATATGTATTCCCTCCAAGCTCACACACACACACACACACACACACACACACACACACACACACACACACAAACACCTTATAGTATTATCCCTTGAACACTGACTCTTGTTGCATCCACTTCTCACAGGGTCAAGGTACAGAGTACTGACAGCAGACAGCCCACCTCTCTTTTGTGAGCTGCGAGTGCATTTTTTTTTTATTATAATAAAAGCCCACTGTCTGTCAAGACACAGTCCATCATCATCCATCACTAAATCCCTTTACAATGAACATTCTACCAGATAATCCCAGTGTCAGGAGTTTTGCAAGTCAAGAGTTTAGTCTTCTAAAATTAAAAAAAATTCCTGCCCATCCACCCACTGCAGAGACCCAGTCACATCCACTCCCCTTTGTAATCCACTACTGGGTAGATTTTACAACCAGTACACATTTCCTTATTGTCATTAATGTAAATGATACTAGGGGTGTCACAACAGGTTCCCATTTCCTTAATGTCAAGTTTTTGTAATAAATGAAACCATTCTTCAAATATTCTCTTTTATAATTAGTAGAGTGAAATGAAAATAGTGGTCCATTTTTGTGTCCTCACCTCTTTGCCCTCTTAAAACATTTCTGCCACATCATTTCTCCTTGCTAGTAACACTTACTATGGCCATTCATCTAATACTACATCCTTGAAAAAATGTCTTCCACATTTATTTCATAGATTCACATTTATTTAATATGCTGACCTTAAAGAAAACAGTTTTTCATTGTCTCCCACCTCTTCTGACCACCCCATTACAAAATAGTCTGTTATTTATCTCACACTCCTCCCTCTAACACTCCCACTACTGACCTGCCACCCCATTCCTCTTCTTGCTCGTAGTTACTGGGTAGAGCTGCAGGAAAAGAAAAAAAAAATTTTTTATGCATTTGATAAATTACGATATTTACATATCTATAACAATTTTTATGTGTAGTTTTTATGTCCTGTATTTGATTCATATGTTTATTCTAAGTATTAAATTATTTTTTGTATAGCACTTAAGCACTTTACACACTACCAATACATAAGATATTTTAGCAAACATTGCTGCTTTAAGGTTTTGGCGTTTTTTTGATTCTGTGAAGTTATGACAGTACAAAATGTGATTTTGGATGTAATTAATTTGTTCTGAAGAAGACTGTGTTGGTACAGTTGAAAGCGCTTAACTTTTCGGATTGTATTAAATTGTTTTATTTCACTTCACTTTGGTCGAGTGGCTTGTTTCTTCTGCAGTCCGCATCTTTGGTTATATTATTGGAGTTCTTTCTTGTGGGTGCTTTTAGTCACATCTGGGTAATAGACAATCAAGATGTAGTTTACACACAAAATAAGCTATTTAGGGTTTCATTATGCATATCATAAAAGATTAACCTGGAGCTGATCTGCAATAGAAGAGGGCAAAAGTTATCTTACGGTACTTACGTATTATCGCAACCAGATTTTTGCGATCATAAAGGTTGCTTTCCGATAGTGAAATGTGACCGGTAATGTTTTAAAAATGGGAGACAATGTGTTTGCTTTGACAAGGAAGGATCTTTTATGCAGGGTTATGAATAAAAATTAGAAAAATACTGAACTGTCTATGCATGCACTTCCCTGGCGGCAGCATGTCATTGCATCTTCCTGGTTACTGTAACCTAATGGTAAATGAACTGAACAGGTCCTGTCCCTACACAAATGGTGTTAATGTCATGATAAAATGTTACATGGTGTGGTTTTCTTTAACAGTGCATGCTGTTTTCAGCACTAACATGTTCAGAGAAAACCACATAGTACTTAATTGATTACTGTCGTGCGTAGTGTTGCAATGATGTTGATCGCTGTTACTATGTCTTTTTGTTTCTCCACAGTGGGAATTTCTCAGCAAGCACAGTTACTACGTCTTCTAAAAAGTGTTTTTTTTCTGGGAAGATTATGTGTCACGCTATATGTCTGTTAAAGCAAGCAAAACAGAGTATTATACCAGTCACAGTACAATAATTACATAGCTGTGATAGCCAAATGTAAGTCTAACCCTTACCTGACCGCATTTGCTGGCAGGAAGAAAGGAACGTTCAGAGAGCAGAGTTGCAATAACCGACATGCTGTCAGTACACTGCATAAACACACAGTCACAATAGGGGTTTTGTACATTATATTGATAACAGTCCAGAAAAGAGCCTGTATGATTAAAAAAACACACCATGTAACTTTTTAAAACCATTACAGGGCATATTTTAGGATCGGAAACCAGCCGATAATCCAGTGACAAATCTGGTTGCGATAATACGTAAGTACCTATTTTACTAATTCACAATACTAATACAAAGCACATTTATTGTAACTGATCACAAATATTGCTTGCTGCATTATTTTTGCTTAAGTGTGTATGGAGCTTTCAACAATAGCTCTAACTTACACATTTCTTCACATTTTTGATCTGAGTTTTCAAAATGGTAAATTTATATGTTATATGTTAGCTTGTACATGAACCTACATAATGAATTATGGTCCTATTATTGTGCTAATGGTACCAAAATTTGACTTCAAACAACTACTGCAAAATACTGCTAAGGAAAGAACTGCAAAGTGATAATGCAATAGTTTGTGATAGCAGCAGTGGAAGATGAGGGGAAGTGTCTAGCGAAGGCTTTTGAAATGCTAAACAAGTGAGCAGAAAGGTTTCAATTGACATTCAGTGCTGTGAAATATCATCTAGTGGAAAGTGGAAGTGATGTCAAAAGAGCAGAAAAGGATCTGGGGTGCCGATCACACCTGAACTGGACCACCAGGAGATGAGTGAGAGGGTAGTGGCAGCAGTAACCAAAATACTGGGGTGTAGTCTCAAGAGAAGAGATTTCAGAAGTAAAGAAGTAATGGATCTATTCTATAGAAACGTGATCAGGCCACATCTTGAATACTGCATGGAGTTTGTGGAGACCATATAAGGAAAAGGTTGTCAAATTGCTGGAAGGAATCCTAAAAAAGGCCACTAGAAAGTTTCATGGGAAGGAGTGGAATAAATATGTCCAAGAGCTAAAGGAGCTGGGGTTCTCATGTGAAATCAGAAGAGATGGAGGATATGATTTTGGTACACGAGACCTTGTCAGGGAAATATTAAGGGGTCATTATGAACAGAAGGGACGGTAGGAGAGGAGGGGTACAGGCAGCAGATTATAGAGAATACAGTGTATATCCTAAATATGACAGGACATCTGATTTATTACTCTCTCATTTAAAACCACTCATCAAATCTGCATTCTGGTTATCTGTACATAGTCATCCATCATGGTGTGGGTTCTGTGAACACAGTCTGTCAATAGGTTCCTCACTCTACAGGGATGGCAATAAGGTTTACATGATATAGAAGTGTATATGTAAGAGAGAACTTTATTTTTGTAGAGAAGTGCAGCTATCTATCAGAAGTCATCAGTGGGTTTTTGAATGCAGGCTTTGGGGCTTGAGGGTTAAATGCTTTTCAGCTGGGGATTTCAGTGAGTGGTGGAGAGGTTGCTGTTGAGTTCCATTTTTGTATTTGGATTAAGTGTTCATTGTCTCAGGAGTAGCAGTGTTTGGTACAGGGTGCAGGACATGGCAAAGTGTAGGGACAGATGATGTCCTGTCATATTTAGTTTATACACTGTATTCTCTATAATCTGGTGTAAGGATGGGCTGAGTGTGTTTGGTGTTTCTAGCAACGGGAGTGCTTAATGCAGTGAAGAGCCAAGTGACTCAGAGTTGCTGAGATAGACCTGCTTGGTACAGGTATAAATCTGTGTGTATGGTGGAGAGCAGTGTGTGGTGAAGTGCTTTGTATATGAAGGATAATGAGGGGTCAAGAGTTTGGTGCAGGTAGCGATTTATGTGAATAGTCAAGTGCATGGTGTGTGTTGTTCTTATGTTTTCTTTTCTTTTTTTCATAAGAAGGGGACTGAGTACATATATTAGAGTGCCTGGTGCAGATTGTGTGAAAGGTGTGTAAGGTGAGTGTTTGTGTGACAGTGTTCCTGGGCAGCACTGACCCCAAGGTAAGTGCAGTTTTGAAATTGGTTATATAAGGTTTGGGGGACTCACAGGGCTGTGGGGCTTACCCTCATTTTCAAGCTATGTCTGGTATATGCATTTTTTTTCTGTTTTACATTGTGTACATCTGTTATATATATATATATATATATATATATATATATATATATATATATATATATATATATATATATATATATAAATCTGCATCTGTCCATGTGTTTTCAGTAGGGTATCCTCTCAATTAGCAAAGTAGTCAACAGCTGGGTTCCGTCAACTTGTATTTGACAAGTTGATTGTCAGCTAGTCTGTTAATGATAATTTGTACCAAGTCTATACTAATTACTGCCTTGGTTTCTGAAAGTACTTTTTCACAGAGAGGGTTGTATACCCACAGAATG
The DNA here is from genome assembly GCF_019279795.1 of Protopterus annectens. NCBI lineage: Eukaryota > Metazoa > Chordata > Ceratodontiformes > Protopteridae > Protopterus > Protopterus annectens. Next base: position 253,592,186 of record NC_056747.1, read on the forward strand.
GACTACTAGAATAGATGGTGAATAGGAAATCCACAGACCCATTTAAGAGGGTGTGGAAGAGGTATAAAGTTGTAAGATAGGAATGGAGAGGTGGTATAATGTTAAGGCACCTAAAAAAGTAATCTAGGTAGGCTTAGTCTCTCATTTTGCCATCAGACAAATGTAATGTAGTATAATAATGGCTGATGCTTGCCAAAAGGATGTGCTTGTGTTAGCATGACTTTTGTTTTGTAATTTTAAGAATTTTTTGTCTCTCAGGCACAAATTTTCAGCATACCATCTGTGGAACTTCACCTCATAAAATATACTACTCCCGTCAATCAATTCAGTCCTGAAAGGTGATTTTGCAGCATGACTGCTGCACCATACGGAAAAACAGGACAATGCCTTCCAAAACTGCAGTCACTAGAAAATGGAAATCAAAATCCAACCCAACTGTAAACTGAAGTACTGAATATTGTAAAAGAGAGAAATTAACTGGAAGAGGATTCTTTAGAAAAGGAAAGGACCAAATTACATAGAAATATGGAAATTGTGGGAACATTACATACAGAATAATGCTCAGGAGGAGGAGGAAGAATGAGGTTTATGCGAAAGTAGGAACTGAGTGATGTGTATAATATTGGACTGAAAGTCAGTTGTTATAAAGAAAGAAAATGTAATGTACAATGTATGTAAATGGAGAAAATGTTAATATGGTTTGTTTTCTTTTCAATTAATGAATGAGCGTCAATGTCATAAGTGATATTTTAATAGAGGTGTTAAAAAACAGGGCAATGCCATTGTTCATGAAGCAAGGTCCTCAGAGCTAGAAAGGGTGGTCTCCCCTACATAAGCTCAAGGTGAAATTGCTTGAGTGTCAGCAGCATGCAAGAAAAATGATAAATAGCATAATGCTGAACTGTTTTCCATAGGAAATTATTGCCAGTGTGGTTTCTAAGTGTACGCTGGCAATGATTCATCACTTGTTTTGGGAGATTTCTCCCTTATTCGAGTTGGTGTGACCAAGCAGCTGGTATATTTAAGTTTGGGGATGTGGGGCATACCTCTCAACTGCCCTATTTTTGCCTCCTATCTGTTGGTGTGTTCCTGATAAAATTTGTGTTTTTCTGGCAAATTGCTGAGGATTGTTGTTGTTGTTGTTCTTTTGCCTTTCGGCTTTTCCTGGTTAGGGGTCGCCACAGCAGAACTCCAGTCCGCTAATGATTGGCAGTAGATTTTTACGTGCAGAGTTGCCGGCCCTGACGCATAACCTTCAATGAAGGTACGCCCATTCACGCATGTCTCCACACAGAAGACGCTCTAGCTGAGAATCGAACAGGACAACATCTTACTGTGAGGCGACAACGCTACCGGAGCACCACCACCGCAGTTAAGTTTCAGACTTCATATCTTTCAGAAAATGCATGCTAATACAAAGCCTGTTATTCTAGCAACTTTAAAACCAAAAATCACACACACAAAAAAAGGCTGGTGAACAAAATGCAGTGGCAACTCCAGCAACAAACTATATGCATCTAACAAAATGGATGGTGGGCAGGAACAGCCAGTAAGGCAGTGTGTTCTATGAACATCTACTGTTACAGGTAAGTAGGACTTAACTCAACTGTACTGTGGTCAACAAACACATTGCCTTAGTGGCATATGGGCTGATTTCCAAAGCTGGAGCCCCTGGAGGACAGTTCTCACAAAGCTCTGTCTTAGAAAGAGGTATCCAGCTTGTATTGCTTTGTAAAGGTATGTACAAAGGACCAAGTAGCTGCCTCTAGAATACTTCTAGAGTCCTCTCCTTTCCAATACACCACTGACAAGGAAAAGGCCCTGGTGGAACATATCTTTACCTTACATGGATTTACCTTGCCATAGTGAATGAAATGAAACACAGTACCAGACAATAACCAATGTGCTTTGGTTTGCTTACAGACCATTTGCCTCTTCTATGCCCCTGTGAAGAAAACAAAATGTCTTTCAGCCATCATAAAGTGCTTTGTTCTGTCATGGTAGTACCTAAGCTGCCTATGCACACCCAAGGTATGAAGTATACTGTCTCCCTTTTTCTTAGGTTCTGGAAAGAACACAGGGAGATTAATAGACTAATTGACAGTGAATTGGCTGTTGGCTTAGATGATTAAGGCGCTATTAACAAGCTAATTCCTGTTTTCCAATGGTCAGTGGTGTAAGGTTTGATTCCCTCAGCCTCCATTTCCTAATTGTGTGACTCTGAGCAAGTCACTTAACCAGACACTGCTCCCAGGCCGAATGTGAAGAAGGTCAAAGGAGACCAGTGCACTACTCTGAAATACAAAAAAAAAACCTCTCAGGCCAATTTCAGTATGAAAGAAGGATTAGTGTTTAACACAATCCTATCAGTGTGGAAAATCAGGTAAAGGTGTCCCACCATGACAACTTGAATCTCAGAAAAATACCTTGCAGATATCGGAGCAATAAGCAAAACAGTCTTCCACATTAAGAACTTGACAATAGCTTGAGCTGCTGGTTCTAAAGGTGGTAAGGTCAGTTTTCCAAGAACATACTTGAGATCCCACAGTGGAGGAATTTGCTTGCGGGGAGGGGGGTGTCTCATATGCAAAATTCCTTTCATGAACTGTTTTACCAAAAGAGAAGATAAAAGAGGTGGGCCCATAGGCAGACAAGCAGAGATAACTGCGAAATGCATCTTAATGGACGCATACAATAAGCCATCCTGAAGAAGCTTGCACAAATATTTCAAGACCAGAGGAATATTAACCTCAGTGGACCGTCTGTTTCCATTTAGGCACCAGTTAGAAAGCCTCGTCCATTTGTAAACATAAGATTTTCTAGTTGCAGGTGTTCTGGCTGACTTTGACACCTCTTGCACATCCTGCACATCCTCATGAAACCATTGCTTTATCCAGTCAAGACTGAATCATTCAAGCTGTCATTTGAAGTTTTTCCAAATTGGGGTGTATCAGTCACCCCTGAGACTGTGCAAGCAGATCCAGAATATGAGGAAGACTGTGCTAATTGCCCTTGGCCAATACAATTAAAAGTGAGAATCAAGGTTGTCTGGGCCAGTAGGAGATCATCACAGTGATCTTTGTCATTTCTTTCTGAATCTTCAGATGAACATTGAGAAACAGTGGAAAATGAGGCAACACACGGAGGAACATTCCCATACAAGGGAACGAGAATGTGTCTGTCCTCCAAGCATGGTTACAAGGATGTCTGGAACAAACATTCTCCAGATGTCTGTTTTGAAAGGAGGCAAACAGATCTCTTTGAGGCATTCTCTACATCTGGATCAGATACTGGAACACCACTGCCTTGAGCTGCCACTCATGTGGGTCTTCCCAGGATCTGCTTAGTCTGTCTGCCACAGTGTTCTGCTCTGGTCATTAGCCTAGTACATACCTATGAACCTATGATGGGATGTTTGATGCCCGAAGAGTCAGAGAACACTGCAAATCCAGTTCCCATGCCATCATGGCTAACCAGTACAGAGGGTATGCCCTTGTACCCCCTTGTTTGTTGAGGTATCATATCACTGTGGTGTTGTCTGTAACCATCAGGAGAAGACCCATTGTCCAAAAGTGGTGGCAGACTTTCAAGGTGCGAATCACCACCAATATCTCCTTGATATTGGTATGTTTCTGTGTGTCCATCGGCCCCCAAGTGGCTTGCACTTGCATCCCCATTAACAGAGATCCCCAAATGAAGTCAGACGAAGATGTGTGGACAGATTGTACTGGCACTGGAGAGGAGAAATGCAGTCTTAGATTGATACTCAACTGTTCTCTCCACCACTGTAACTTTCATCAGATAAAGGACCGCACTGACAACTAGGATTCCAGGGAATGAAGGTGCTGGGACCAACAATTTCGAACATATAATTGAATTATTGTCACATGAATTTTTAGAAGTTCCCTTGCTGAGGTGAAATTCCTCTTGGAGAATTCCAGAAACACCATCTGTTAAGACATACCCCCGGATTCACAAATCCTCCGTGTAAGACTTAATAAGTCTTACTCGGAGGCTGCAGTTGAACGGTATGACGTCAGCATGCCATGAATATGCATGAGGGTGCACTGACTCAACCATAAGTCTTACATGGACCGTGTAAGAAAGCAGGGGGTGTGTCCGACTGGTGAGCAGTCTAAATGTCCACGCCCCTGCAAGTGATTGAAAAGTAAAAGCAAATACACAAGAGCGAGTCCGCTCAAATGTCCTTGCACCCAACACCACACTCCCTGATATTGTAAACCCCCATCACAGTTATAAAAAGTAAAAAGTTAATTTTATTTTTTTAAATACCCGAAATAGCTGCCCGTATTTGCGCGTGTGTGCGCAGGTGTGCCCATTGCTTAGCTAGAGTTAGCAATTCAGACATGGAAGAGCATAAGAAAGAATGTGTATGCAAATCACACCAAATAGCAATAGTGTAATGGTAGGGTGTTCGCACAAAGAAGAGGCGTTCACGGTTCGAGTCCCACCACTCCCCTTCGTATTTATTTTTAAATCAGTATATGAAATAATACCAGACAAAAATATGTGTAAATAGTAGTAAAATGCAGTGAAATGGCCAATGTAACAGTGAACAAAATAAATATTTTAAATGATCCTGATATATAATTGCCTGCAGCTAAGCAGTGCTTCACCCAGCGCAATAGAGGTGCCCATAGTTTAAGTACGGTTAACCCAGCGCAATAGAGGTGCCCATAGCAAAATAGCGCTTTAACCAGCGCAATCTGTTTGCACAGACTTGTGCACCGCGCCAACCAGGGCACCATAGGACACCGAGGAACAACGTAAAGCAAAGTTGCTTAAATGCAGCCACACCCCCTAGCCTGTCTGGACAGTATGAAAATAAAATGAATGACAAGGTTTGAACCCAGGACTTTGTGCATCACAAGCAAAGTACAGAACCACTAAGCCATGATAACTTAGGGGAAACTGCCACTGTTAACAGACATATACTTACTAATGGTAGTTTAACCATTACTAAGCAGGTCTCCAGTCAGCCGAGAATTTTAAAAAACGGCCAATCACAAAAAGGTGTGGGAAATGCGGCATATTTTAGCCCCATAAGCGGGAATACACACCATAACTGATTGTAGCTCACATCTGCAGTTAGAATGGCTGGTGTCGGAGAGGGATCACGCTTCCGAGCGCAACGTTGGGGCATCGAGGAGTCGAAATACATGGTTTGGCTCCTTGTCCACCATCATGAGTCAAGACTCCTGCAGGGCCAGTTCCAAGGGATGGAGTACAAGGCAGAGGCTTGGAACCGGTTAGCTCATGACCTCACCAGTGCCACAGGCATTCCTCGGACTGGTGAGCAGGTCCGTCCCCACCATGCAGACCTGAAGAGATGGAAGCAGGACCGCCTGAACCAATGGATACAGGAGGCCCGTGGGATGCAGAATGCCCCACAACTGAGTATGTAGCCATGAAATGCAGTATGTAAGAATTGATAACTGAGTATGTATAACGGATAGGTATGTCTCAATATCCCTTCATTTACTTTACAGCTGCAGGTGACCGTGCTGTGAATCAGCAAGTCTATGCTGATAGGCTGCTAAGGCTGCGCCACCAGGCAGGTTAGTGATTATTCTGCATGTATTGTTATATAAAATATGGGAGAGAGCATGAAAGAAAGTGTTGTAGTCCAATAATACAGCCATAAAATTGCCTGAATAAGTCCTCTGCATGTACTGTCACATAAAAATGTCAGAGAGGCAGAAAAGGAGTGTAGTAACCCATTAAGAAAAGTAACATATGTCTGGAATAATATTTCTGCAGGCACTATCATATAAAATAAGTGAGTGAGCCTGAAAAAAGAGTGTTCTAACCTATTAATAAAGGTATAATATGTCTTGAACATGTCTACCATATGCACCGTTAAAACAAATAAAGGAGTGAGCTTGTGGAAAAGTGTGTACTGCCATTAATAAAGGTCTAAAACCCGGAGTGTGTCTGTGTCACAGAGTTTGAAATATTGTTGTACCCCTGCATTATACAAATAGTACTGTTCGAAAAAGTGCTGGCAACCCAGAGTTGTGCAGTCCCATATAAAGTGGGTGATGGAAGTGCTAGTAGCTATGAAGTATATATACAGTCTGCAACAGTCAGTTACTGGCTGGCATGCATAAGTAAATCTGGCACACGTGTAGCATGTTATTTTTTCCCCAGAAATGTGAGTGTGTGTCAAGAAATGCAGGGTTCTGTACAAATCGAAGTGAAAATGTCATGTGAAAACATCCCAGATATGTAGATAAAGAAATAGAAATGCAGTCATGAAATATGTAGCAGTAACATCTGCATCCTGGACAGTTAGTATGTCAGATATAGGTCAGGCATATATTGAACTAGCCAAACCCATTACACATCCTAATGTATGGTGGCAAGTGTAATAATACATGTAGGGGATATGCACCTGCAGTCACTAGGAATGTAGTGTAGACTAAAAGGTAATTATAAGATGTTAACCGAGGTTTTTTTCTATATCCTACTGTATGTGCATAAACCATGCAATTCCACACCTCAATGGGTATGTGTAATCTTAAATATTTGTTGGGGCATATGTCCTATTGTTCAATAAATATTTGCTTTCACGTTGATGCATGTGCCCTGTTTAAACACCACAATCATGGTGGCCTGTTGCTACCAAACATCCCTGCATGCTGTTGGAATATCCAGTGTGGTTCAGTATATGCATGTGTTTTGCTTGCTGTTCAACTGTTGGAACCTTGGTGTGCTGGGTTAATGGGAATATTACTGCATGCTGTTACAACTAATCTGGAATGCTGTTGTTTATGTTGTAATTAAACGCACCTAATCACAGAATGTATGGGAAGGCCGGTCCCAGCGGACCCACCTGTCCCTCCTCACCTGGCGAGTGCACCTGGCACCAGCAGGTCCGGTGCCCAGCCTGAGCTCCCCTCCTTCGTTGGTCCTGTGCCACCTTCAGGTGGAAGCGCTGCAGGGGATGGGGCTCGTCCCCCCATGCAAGTGTGGGTGGAGAAGGGCCACCAGTCACCCTTTGAAGGGTCCGGGTTGTGGTGCATAGGAAGATCCAGCGTTCAGTTGCTGATCCCCTACGCCAGCTTGAGGCGAGAGTGGCGCATCTCATGGGTGAGCCTGCCCATCCTACGCAGCCCCCAGCACAGCCACCCTTGGGGCTGTGAAGGTGCAGTGGTGACTGCCCATGGGTGGGGATCTCAGTTCCACTGTTACCATCTGTGGGCTCATGGGCTTGCGATTTCCAAACATCTGACCCCGTCAATTATGTTCACCCACCCCATGTGTCATTCACCGCCCCTGTATGCATCTTGTCTGTCTTGTCTGTTTACCTCCCCAACCTACCTCCCTGGACATACCTACTTCCTTTATCTCACTTCCCTCTCTCACCTGAAAAAAAAAGGGCAATCTGTACCCGCAAAAAAATTACACCCCATACATAGCTGCCCATTTCGCACACATGTCCATTGGACATGTAAACTGATAATTATAATTGGCAGTACAACATACTTTGTTGTCCTCACCCCTCTCCCAGGGGTGGAAGGTTTCAAATATCACTCCAAATTTATTGCATATGCACAGCTGTTGCTGGTAAAGAAATGGGCAGCTATGGACCTTCCCTACACCCGTCCTGCACATCCTGAGCTTGTTTACCTACTGTCTGTCCCTCTTTGTGCCCCCTTTTTCACCACTTTCCTATCTCCCCATTTTCTTTTCTTTAAAAGAAATTAGGGCGGGGGTTAACGTGAGTAAGCACTTGTAAGCAGTAGTAAGCGGGTTTAAGCAAGTGTGCGCATGTGCGCGCTTAGCTAAGCATCGCGCAAACCCGCACAAACCCGCTTACAACTGCTTAAAAGTGCCTTAGTCACTCTATGGCAGGGCCCTTGTTCTGCTCAGCAACAAAAGAAAAAACCTCTGCCAGTCTCGAACTCCAGACCATTGACACAATAGACTGCATGAATTACCACTAAGCCACAACAGATATACAAATAACTGGGTTCTGAAATAAATATATCATGCATTACAATGAGGGAATGTAAATGGAAATCAGGAATGGTATAACACAAATCCTGTTCTGTGGGTCATTACCAGCAGTTGTTGTGGAATTGCATGACATGACTGTGAAAGGAGAACCAGCCATCCTAGCAGGGAATAATGTGACAGTAGCACCTTACAAACACCACACAGTATCAGACCAGGATAAATACTGGCCATAGGAATACAGTGCAATAACCACATTTGTATGGCAGTTAATTGTGTAAGTCAGAAATAAAGCACATACTCCAATGTATCATTTGGAGGGGTGAGTACATGTCTACACTGAGAAGTGTGTACTGGAAGCAGCAACATTCAGGTTTGAGTACAACATGCATATAACTGGCTACAACCCTAACTTCAGATAAGAGACATATACCAACCTTCTGACTGACACAACGGTGTAAAGAGCAAACAAGCATGGGCCCCACCTTGGACAGCTGAAAGGGCTATGCCTACCTAACCTAGCATTTTAAAGCAGTGGGCTGCAATCACAGTGAGTAATGCAATCACCACACAGCACTCTGCATGCAATTACTGAATGGTGGGCAGCAATTGGTGCAGAGGCTGTCACATGCACAAGTGCAGATACCTAGAAAAGCAGGCTGTACCTGCAGTCCACACATGCAATTCTATCATTGCAGGTGCTGGGAGATGGAGAGAGAGAGAGAGACAGACACAGACAGAGATAGAGACACAACAGAGAGAGAAACTGAGACATAAACCGAAATAGAGGGGGGAAACCCAAAACAAACAACCAAAAAAAAAACCCTACAAAACAGTAACTCATGGAGCAGGGAAATACAAAGGTAAGGTATGTAACTCACATGTATATGTTGGCATGTAGTAGATGTTCCTGAAGAGTACTCTATACACTGCAAATCATCCATGTCTGGTAGCAGTACGTATCTATCTGTATCCGCACATGTGCATAGGGCAAGGGACATATTGCAACTGTTAGTGAAGGTTGGACAGATATCTGTCATTGAAGGTTGATATGTGCATATATCTATGGAGGTCGTAGTGTGTGGCCTAGAAAACAACATGCAGTGCTGATATATGTCATGTGATGGTTAAATGCTGTGGGACTGATTTGTCAGATCTGCTGTGTTACAGCCAGTGAGGCCTGCTAATGCTACATGGGCTGAGGACACCCACATGCATTCTGCACAACACTGTGCAATATAATCACATAACTGTACATCCCTCAACTGTCGCATAAGTGATATCCCTACCACGAAAGGTGGACTGTACATGTGCCTATATGTACATCCATGTGTACAGCAATGGATGTGTACATGTATCTGTATAGATATGCATATATATATAATATATATATATATATATATATATATATATATATATATATATATATAGCCGTATAGAGAGAGAGGGAGAGACAGAGTGACACGTGGTCATATGTACTGCAACAGGTTTGTGGTGACCAAGGCATGGACTGTAGACAAGTGTTGATACTGCAGTGCCATTCCTCCTTTCCAAAACACTGTACCCATTAACTTCCACATAGGTAGAGCTCTACCTAACAGTGAAGGTGTGATAAGGGAACATGGGACACAGGTGGACAGTAGCCTCTGCTTTGATGACGACAGTGCCACACTACACCTGTAATCAGTCAGTGTGTTATGTGTCATGACAACAGGTGTGTCATCTATAGAAATATAGGGCAGTGTTCCCCTCTATCCATCACAATGCCCTGTGTGGTATGTACCTCACATGACAACTACACCAGGTGAAAAGGCCACAGACATAGCTCCCAAAGGGTAATACTGGCCGCAAACATATGCCCTATGCAGACTGACTCACAAAACCACATCTACACTGTATTGCTTACTGGCCACACAGACGTGACCTCTGCCAGACATACAGAGGTATGTCACACCCATAGCTGGGTGACAACCACCATGGCAACATATCACAATCCCTCCGGGATACAAGCTGTAGGGCCCTAAACCTTGTCATCTCACTAAGCAGCACATGCTGGAGGGATAGGTTCCCATCTCAGAGATATGCCATACACTGGAATAGACCACCTAGCAATAGCAAACAAGGCTCCTCCTTAGCAGTTGTCATAAATACCCCTGTTGATTGTGTGGGAGATTGCTAATACACCCCAGGAAACACCTCTGTGGTTCTGGTTGGCAGGGGCAAGTGAAATCAAAGTACATGTGTGTCAAAGGTCAGGGTAGCATATGGCTAGGCTGCTGTAGGCCCTAGGGCCAACAGCATATTACCTACCTATGACACTATGCACTCACACATGTACTCAATGCAATACCTGCTATGTGAGGTTGAATAAGTGTAACGCTGAATGTGTGCAAGGTCTGTAAAGGTTTGATAGCTTAGTGTGAAGTTGTATCTGACATGGTAATGTCTATCCTAGCTGTGAGGGCAGCAAATGATGTGTAATGTACTGTTAGACAGACATAGTAGTACGGCATATGATGTGATGTAGTTCCTTGTTGACGAATGTGGTGTCTCATTGTAGGCTAAAGCAATACATGTATGCTTAGTGAGTGGTACTGCTGGTGAATCCAACTCCCATATGAACTGTAGTACTACCAGAAGCTGTAGGCCTAAACAGCACAGTATGGTGTGTGTTAACATTGCTTGGAAACACTGTCATCTGTGTTTCCTGTAGTCTGCACAGAGGACAAAACTCAGGCATAAGGGTGTGTAAGTAGTGGCACACAGTACTGTATGGTACACAGGTAGTGCTCATCTGTGTTGGCATACAGTGGTGTGTTGTATGTTTGTCTGATGTGTGTGTAATCATGCCTGTACAATGGCTGCAATCATATGTGTGTTACAGGGTATATGTGTTTTTCCAGCAACATATATACTCTATTACAGCACTATGCCACCTATAGTAACAACTGTACACATCTGTTAGGCAGGGCTATGGCATCAATGACTAGGGTGGTTGACTGGTACTAATGTACCTGTACTTTACATCCATTGCAATGGATGACATCTCTGTTCGTGCATTGGTGTGATATACACCCCTGTCTTGAGGTTGTGCAATGTGTCACAAACAGTGTGTCGGGTACTGTTGTATAGTGGTGTGATATATAGAGTGTGCCAGGCACTGTTAGTTAGTTGTGGCCTGAGAACCACTAAGTGGTATTGAACGTGTGTAACCTCTGACAGACAATAGGATGGTATATATGTCAGTAAAGTGGTGTCTGTGGTTAAAGGTATAAAGTGTGCCACAGGACTCGCTCACACATATTGTTCATATCTTTTTCAGCCAGATGGCCCACCAACGCAATCCATCATACACCGCGGATGAGGAAGAGGTGATACTACAAAGCCTATTGCAGCAGTACACAATGCCGTTCTCCAGAAGCAGCCAGCACCAGCAGGAGCAGACTGCACTTATTCATCTGGTAAATGACATAGGCATGCATAACCGGACATATGAGCAGGTACGCCATCACTGCAGTGATTTAATTAGACATGTCTGGCAGCGTGCATCTGATATCCAAGACAACAGCATGCCACAGGTGGTGGGGTGGCCATTCATCCCCCCTCACCAGAGTGGAGGAGCTGCTCCTAAGCGTGGTGGCTCCTGGACAACAGCAACATCAACCTCTGACATGTGTTGTCATGGAGGCCGGAGCCAACCCAGCATGTCCACCCGGAGCAAGCAGGTAACATGCCCTATCTGTAGATGACAGTTAACTGTACTGTTAGATTATGTCTACGTGAGATGTGTACTGTGTGTTTAGCAGTTCTGCTGCCTAGTGTTGTGCAATACTGATATTTCGAATAATATCTCTACACCTGTGACTATTGACTGTTGTTATACTGCAGTTTAGCATACTCACTGTAGCAATGCCACAGTTGTGGCCGCTGACTAACTCTCTCATATTCTCGTAGGTCCCTCTGGTGTGACAGCAGGGCAGCCGATCCATGCTGGTGTGTGTGTTATACCTGCAATGTTGGTAATGAAATATGCATGTCATAGGTGAGGTGTAGGCCATGTACACATAACACACCTACGCATAATGCATGCCATGCATGTTTGCTGTAAGATGTTGCACAGCTTAGTAATGTCAGTAGCTGCCTCACTGACATGCAATACACAGAGCATAAGACACAGTTGTGGCAATCCCATACTGCACATTGGATAGGCATAGTTGCAACACCTGTATACAACATAACACATTTATCATACGCAGTACGCAAAGACATGCTACATATGGCATAACCACACACCCGCTGTAAGGTCACACCTCAGTATCCCACATGTCATCCACACACACATGATGTACCTCAGGGGTAGAGGCCTATTATGGGGCTGTGCAACACTCTTCAACACATAACACAGTCATGTTAGGCAATGCTCCCTATTGGGCACCTCATACACCCATGTACAAAGTGGCTGTGTAATAGTGAACGTAGCCACGGCACTGCAGTTCAGGTACAGCATGCTAGGCTGTGGTCTGTCACACAGTAGTAGTCATGAGTGACCACAAGTTGCATGATGATGATGGCACATGGTAGTACACCCCATCCAGTTACAGTGACCACAGTACTACACATAGCAGTCTTTGCTTTGCACCTCAATGTTGTGTGTGTGCAAACATATGCACCTATACACAATATGCATAGCATGTTGTGTGTGCGCTTACATATGCCAGTATACACAATATGCACAGCTGTCGCCATCTGTACAAAGAGTCACATATATGTCCTGGAATGCTAATGGGTGTATAGGTCACATGACACACATTGGGTATATGTGGTGTTTAATGTTGCAGTCGTGTAGCATGCCATGTCATGGCTGGCACCGACATATCTGCAATATGTCCCACACTCACCATAACCACTGTACAATGGCCATGTCGAGCACTGGGATTACTTCACATCTACATGCACCACTCATCCCATGTCTGTACATTGCATGCATTTGCTACACCTGTGCCCACTATTATTCGCTATGGACACAGACACTGTAAGCAGACATGGCAATCAATGTGTCACACAGATAACACATGCAGCCATGGTATGTATATAATTGAGTGATGGTGCACAGGACATTGCATAGCAGATAATACTTGCACAGCAATGTTGTGTCCATGTACACATTGTGTTCCAGGGTGTAGTCAATCACTGAACAATTACACACATGCATCACAGCCATGTATAATGTCATTAAATAGGGCCGTCAACACTTGCACTGCATGGTCTTGAGCAACACATATTCTGCATGCTGACACATGTGAGGTGACTCTTTGCCCTGTGATACTGTCACCCACCTTCACCCACTATTGTGTATGTGTGTGTGTGTGTGTGTGTGTGTATGTGCTGTGGTGAGCAGTGTATTTGTGTTCATGTGTGCATGTGTGCATGTGATCATGTGTGCATGTGCTCATGTGTGCATGTGTGCATGTGCTCATGTGTGCATGTGCTCATGTGTGCGTGTGTGCATGTGCTCATGTGTGCTTGTGCTCATGTGTGCATGTGCTCATGTGTGCATGTGTGCTAACATCATGTACAGATTGTGAAGTGTGTTTCCTGTCTTCCTTCCACAGGTACTGAGTTAGGGGTGTCTGAATGCAGCAGGGAACCTGATGTCACTGCCACTAATAGTGGAGATGATGAGACATGTATTGTGGTACAGGAAGATCTGTCAGGGTCTGTCATTGGTCCACCAATCGACAGTACACAGCATTCAACCCCATCTATGTGCACATTCATACTGCCAATACATCCCTCATCTCCAATGGCCTTAGCTGAGGACAGCATACAGTCGGCATCGACCAGGAGAGTGTGGTACCCATGGCACGTGCATCCCCTCACAGCAGCCATAGCCAGATTACTGGAACGGTACCACATAGGCAGATGTCCAGGGGTTTTCGTGGGAGCACCACTGGACGTATTGCCCCTGGCAGACGTGCCCCCAGAGGTATTACAACCTCCATTATGTTCCAGGCTGTAATGCAGGCACAGACACGTATGGAACGGTACACCCAACAGGGACTAAGGGCACAGAGGTCCCATTACACTGCTATCAATGACAGCATCCGTGACCTTGCTGGTGCCCTCCGGAATTACACCGAGGTCATTGATAGCCATTGGAGGGAGACATTATATGTCCTTCACAATGTGTTAGCCATGAGCCAGGACCATGCAGGATGGATGGGAAGCCGACGCAGACGCATGCCAGCAACAGCATCAGCTGGCAGTCATCGCAGATGGACCACGGATCACAGCCACTCCCGTAGTGGCAGTAGCAGCCCCAGCAATGCTGGGGCTGGCCTGTCCATTGACCATCCTACTAGACCACGTGCATGTGGCACTGGCCAGTCCTAGCAGGGACATGGGTCCAGTCATCATACCTCTGCCTCTGATGATAACACCCAGTCAGGGTTGGTACCTGATACTGCCCGTAGCACCCCTGCCAGGCACAGGTACCGTGTCCATGGCCAGAGACAGTGATCTGTACGGCCTAGCAGGTACAGTCTTTGGCTGTCCCACAACCGCCCGTATATGGCAGCCACATGGTGAAGTTGTGTGTAGGCAGACACACACACATTAACCAAACAACTAGGGCTCACACATACACACGCACATTACATCAACATTGGCTCATGCTGTACTGTTGTCCATCACACACACACACACACACACACACACACACACACATACACACATACACACACACACACACACACACACACACAGACATGTCGATTGGATGGGTTAATGTCGGGCTCTGGCAAACCAACAACACACCCTGTGCATATGATGACACCTGTGCCACCTCCTGTCATCTGTCACATTGATGCAGGAACAGGCTAACATGGTTCTGATGCACAGGGTGATATTATAGCAGTGTAGCAATATTAGCAAGTTGTCAACAGGAAAGTGTAATGATATCCTTGTAGGTATATCTGAGCAGGCATTATGCATCACAGCTGTGATTGTCAATGTAGCATTGTTTACACCAGTGTTAGGTCTGAGTATGCATGTCCACCCATGTGCCACTTGGCTGAAGTGTACAGTGTTGCCAGCATGTGTTAGTGAATGGACAGTACGTGTGTGATGAGTGCATTACAAATTAGCAGGTGTACATCTGTGAACATGGTGTGTGCGCGCTGTCTGCATGTATGTGCATAGTGGACATGTGGGATGTGTGACACACCCTGTTGTACACATTGTTAACATCTCATGGTATCTTTCGATGGTCAGTATGCATTCTACTACAGATATGTACTAACATGGGTACACATGTGTGTATGACATGGGTTGACACTATGCTGTGGGTGATACTGTTGATATCTGTCAATGATCTGCAGTCTGGTAGTATACACCACCTCAACAGCATGACTATAACCAGTCATTAGATGATGTCCTGACAAATGACACACAGTTGTAGGGAACTCAGTAACAGTTGGATCCTTCCGGTACTATACTATAACAGTAACCAGTGGTATTGACCACCACACATTCCTGGGACCACACCTGTGTGGCATATAGCCCTCTTAGGTACATGCAAACACACTAGGGATATGTCCATCCACATCTGGAAATGCATGCATTGGCCTACACTGCATTCCCTGCATGGGACGCATATCCTACACAAGGGTATCATACAGACAGATACCTGTTGTCCAATACATGCTGTATAGTCATAAGCTGACTATGGTTTAGTCACCCACATTTACTAGACAAACTATCCCGACAGTACCACATAGGTGGTAGCTCTCAACATGTATGTTGGGTACCATTGTGTACAGACAGACACGTGTTATGTCATCTGTCCCTTGGTATCCACATATCCATAGGTATTGTAGGGTCCATTGGTGTTTCACATAGCACATTAGGGGCCTGCATGCATATCCACAGGGCTGTTGTACACCTATAATGACTGTCCATTACTGCCAGTCGTTGTTGTGTATGAACATGTGTGACACATACCCAAGGCAATTACCCTCACTCACAATACTCTATAGTACGTGTCATGGGTGTGTGTGGTACAGATGACCTTGGCCACGGATCACTAAAGTGGCCAGGCTTGTTGCATACATACATATGTGACCTAGGATCTGAGAAGCAGCGGCACAATCTGTCGAAGGAAACAAATGTATTTGTGTAGTATGCAGGCTTCACACCTATGTACTGATTGAGGTCACATGTACACATATTCATTTGTCATGCAGATACCTGTTGTGTGCAGTGCACATACTGTTTTAATCATATGTCATACCGTAGTAAAAGCAAAACCCACACTGCATTGACCACCTGGGGCACACACACACACACACAAACACTCAGCGTTTGCAGGATTCAAACCCCTACCTAACTATGTTATGATACAAGAGAGATATGTATTAACACGGCACGCTATATGCTTTCCTGGGTGGTTTCTGTTCTCCGGATATATTTGTAGGATGTTGACATCATCAGACATTCCAAAGAGGGATATACCTCTTTTATTGTGTTTTCCCAGTCTCCAAAAAGGCTACTCCTCACAAAGGAAATCACACACACACACCCCACACACACTATCAATGTTTGCAGGATTCAAACCCCTACCTAACTATGTTATGATACTACAGAGATATACATTAACACGGCGCGCTACATGCTTTACTGGGTGGTTTCTGTTCTCCTTGAATATTTGTAGGATGCTGACATCAGCAGACATTCCAAAGAGGGATGTACCTCTTTTAATGTGTTTCCCAGTCTCAAAAAAGGCTACTCCTCTCAAAGGAAATCACACACATATACACACACACACACACACTAACACCCACTGTCAGCGCTTGCAGGATTCAAATCCCTACCTAACTATGTTATGATACTAGAGATATATGCATTAACACAGCGCGCTATATGCTTTACTGGGTGGTTTCTGTTCTCCTTGAATATTTGTAGGATGCTGACATCAGCAGACATTCCAAAGAGGGATGTACCTGTTTTAATGTGTTTTCCCAGTCTCCAAATAGGCCAGTCCTCTCAAAGGAACTCACACACACCCCCCCACACACACTGTCAGTGCTTGCAGGATTCAAACCCCTACTTAACTATGTTATGATACTAGAGAGATACGCATTAACACAGCGCGCTATATGCTTTACTGGGTAGTTTCTGTTCTCCTTGAATATTTGTAGGATGCTGACATCAGTAGATATTCCAAAGTGGGATGTACCTCTTTTAATGTGTTTTCCCAGTGTCAAAAAAGGCTACTCCTCTCAAAGGAAATCACACATATACAGACCCCCCCACACACACACACGCTGTCAACGCTTGCAGGATTCAAACCCCTACCTATGTTATGATACTAGAAAGATACACATTAACACGGCACGCTATATGCTTTCCCGGGTAATTTCTGTTCTCCTGGTATATTTGTAGGATGCTGACATCATCAGACTGGACATGGGAATGTGTGTGCACTTTCTTTTATGCAATCCCAGGAATGATCCATGTGGGTCGGCAGGTATCAACAGCTTGAACAGGACCCTGTGAGTCGCACCTTGTGTGATCTATCTGTGGACACATTGACATCCCTTCATATGTCAAGACATATCTATGCACAGATTGTTGGGTTTGTGGATACGACATGTGTCTGTGATGTTGATGAAGAGCTATGCAAAGTCTATGTGGGACATGTGTAGCTGTGTTCAGTGATGTACGTCCTGGGTGGCTGCCTTGCAAATGGTGTAGCATGTTTGGGAACCATGATCTGCACATGAACATATGTGTGTTTGTCAGCTTCCAATAGCTCTGTTTATGACTTCAGCCATGATGCACTCCATGGCCTTGCAGATCAGACTTTATAGGATTACTGGACTATATTTCCCATGGTGTGTTGTGCACCCACACTTGTGAGGAGTGTCATATGTTGCTGTAACACATTTGACAGTTCCAGACCCTGTGGAGTGGGTGAGGCTCAACAGACTGTTCAGGTGCAGGGTCTGTTTGTTCTGTAGTGCATGCATGACACATATTGGGAAACATTGTAATCCAATTGCTGCCATGCTTTTGGCTTTGGGGGGAGCTGGTCAGACATTCTACACGTGATATCTGCTGGTATGATGTCAGGGACTATCGTCAGTGGGAGGTGGTTATGTATATATGGGCCTGTCTGACAGGATGTCGGCATTGTCAGTAAGGTACAGTTGGCCCTGACTCAGGACATATATGAGTGTACATTACTATTTATGACATAGCTGAAGGACATGTCATGATTCTCAGTCTGGACTCCTTCTCAGCTACTCTTTACAAAACACCAACAAACCTGAGCACTAATCCCGGTTATACTCATTTACACACTTAACACCCTACTGATCCTTTGTGATCAGGCTACAGAGTATGTCATCATAACATACTGGCATGTCCAGGGGTTGGTTTCGTGTGTAATCTCCAGTCCAGCTAGTGAATATTGTGGTTATGACACAATGTCACATCTGCCTCATGTACACAGACAACCCTCTCCTCCTCCCAACACACTGAGATATATGTGAGAGATGCAAAAATATTGACATACAGGAGGCTGAGCTCTCTCTACCCATGACAGGTATGGTCTATCAGGTGGTAGAGGTGACCACACACACCACATATCAGTCTCACATACACCGATAGCGACAGCAATCGAACCACATTATCACACATACACATACTCGGAGGCTCTACATACACTCTGCCTAAGCAGCAGAGACCTCCAAAGCAGACACACAAACAACAGCTACCCCACTAAAATACCCACATATCACATAGTTCACAATGTCAGTGTGCCACACAGTCACTGCCCTTCGGGCTAAACAGCACACCTGATACACATATAATGGGTGACACTTAATGTCAGACACACTGACGTCCCACTCACCAGGCCAAACAAGGGAATAGTCACTTAGAGCTGTCTCTCAGGTGCCAGGATCCGCCACATAACACATGCACTCAGGTCACTCCAAAGCAAGTCCAGGACTGGCTCCATCATTGTCCATGCTGGTGCGTACAACCTCAGATGTTCCTCCCTGGACCACATGACATGATACATAGAGGAACTCTCTGATCATGTAGCCCAGGCCAGTATGACCCTGACCTTGTCTAGCATCTTACACTCACCAAGTATGATGTCTCAGTATACCAACAAACTGATCACGTTTAACAGTTGGCTAACATATTGGTGTTATTCAAAGGGGATACAGTGTCTGTCAGCCTGGGATGACATGCTCGACATGCCACGTAGCTTCCCTATGGACAGCATGCACCTGTCACCCTTGGACATTTGAATACTGGCTAAGGCACTTGCTGCCACCATACTTCCTTATTTAAGCGGGGCTCAATAGACAGACCCACCTCCATAGACATTACAGAGTACGTGACACTGAGGGTAATGCTGCTCAACACCAGATGTATTACCCCCACATTGACCACACTCAGGAATCTCCTCAGTATGGAGAATAGCAATATCTGTGCACTAACAGACACATGGTTCAGGCTCCCACATGCACACCAGCACTACCAGGTTATATTTCGTACCATGCTTTCTGACCCCATAACTCGGAATGGCCAACACAAATAGGGGGAGTATCCATATACATCACAGGTACACATACCTCCGGATTGGTAGCACTGCACAAAGCATCACAGACCATACATATGCACCTAACTTTGTACAAATCTGCCTTTTGGTTTGTAGCCTGCTAAAGACCACACTCACAAACTCAGCAACCACACTCGTCTTTCCGGGGAACACTGGACAATATGACGGTCTCCCCAAACACCATTATATTGGGTGACGCCAAATACACACACATTGACTGGGGATAGTACTCAGGCCCCAACACCCTCGCCCAACAGTTGCTACAATTTGTAAACTCATATGCTATGGCACAACCGGTCACCACACCCACAAGACGGGACAACTTATTGGACATGATCATCACCAACATGGGGACTCTATGTTCCACACATGCGATATACCCCTCATTGGTAAGGACAGAACATACTTTATCTCACTGGACATCCATATCCTGTCCCCACACCCATCCTGGGTAATCTTGGTGAACTTCCCAAAAGCAAACGTCACACTTCTCCATACCACGGTGGTATCCTTCAGAGATCCTGGGTCAGTGGTAAGTATGGCTCAGACTGCTGAATCCTTTACATACACAGTCTATGGACACCTAGTGGACTGCATGGATCATGCTATCCAAAATAACACCTGGACTCACTACTCCAATGGCAGGGGACCTGTCTGGTGGACCCCGGCCATTAATGCGCTATACAACAAAAGGAGGAAGCTACTACATGATAGAGCACAATCCCAGACAGGGAAGGCATCTGTGATCTGTACTAGCAGACAGCTACAATCACTCGTGTATTTATGTCAGGGCCGCTTCTAACGGACAGTTGCACCAGACACATTGGACACTTACAAGGCCTTCTTCAGTTAATTCAGGTACCTGGCTGGACACTCACTGATATGCTGTGTGCTATTGCATACTGACTGAACATACCCTGAATCCACAGACATTGCCAAAATCCTGGCAAACAGGTTCAATGCAGATGTCTCCCCCCAATCCCCCCAAGGAGGTACTGTCCATCCCAACAGACTGTAACCTCCCTGACATCACGAATAAACAGGTGAGTGCTGCCCTCCCCACAGCCGACAACACAGCATCAGTGGGACCAGACAGTGTCCCGGCCTGTGTTGTACACGGCCTTCATGACAGATGTAACTCTCACATTATGTCAATGTTCGATATCAGTGTTACTGCAGGATTCGTACCCACGGAATGGCATACAGCGATAGTGGTCCCGCTCCACTGAATACCGCCATAACAGACCACAGACAATATCGGCCTATAGGGCTAACTAGCCTTTTCTGCAAAGCTATGGAGCGTATTGCAATGGGACTCATGCACATAGACATGGGAAACCTACAGACACTGGGTCCTACACATTACAGCATTGTTGTCGGCAGATCATGCCTGTTGGACCTGTTTGTATTCTTTAAACAGTTACTAGGTCCATCAGTGTTGGGACAGTTGTCCACACAGCCTGCCTGGACCTTGCACAACCCTTCAACACAATACCCCACACGGCCATTATGCATAGGCTCACCGGCATCAATATCGACAGATATCTCACACGATGGATTGCTACCTGGATCAGGGATAGCACCCACATGCTCAGTGTTGCAGGTGCCATGTCTGACTATACACCAGTTATACATGGCATCCCACAAGGCTCAGTCCTGGGACCTCTCTTGTTCAGTATATATTTGTGTGATGTACAGGCTATCACAGGAGGAATATGGCTGCCCATGTTCGCAGATGACTGCAAACTGGGTGCCATAATCAACTCTCCAGCTAGCACATGCATACTCATACAGGGTCTCACAGAGATAGGATGACTGGTGCCTGAGCCATGGCCTACAGCTAAATGCCATTAGTTGCATAGTCATCCCCTTTGAGAATGACAACATGCCCACACATTACCACATAGGTAGTAATCCATTACATACGGTAGTAGTTGTTACGGGTTTGGGGACACGACCTGTTCATACTCTCGCCTTTGACAATCACATTGCCAAAGTGGTTGGACAGTACTTCTACATAGCCCACCATATCCCACATGGTTTCACATGTTGATCACGTGTGGTCATTGTGCCCCTATACTCATCACAACCATGCTTGGTTACTATGCCACATTTGGGTTGTACCTTACCCGACACCTGCAACAACTGTAATGGCCTCAAATGTTACTCATCAAGCAGATGTAGGGACTCACACGGATGCCCTGCACAGTTCAGATACAGTAACCCCAGCTCTACTCAGTCACTTACCACCTACATGGATGTGTTGTGTGCCTGTGGTTTAAGGCAATATTTGACCCAGAATTAATGGACATGCTCCACCTCAGGATATCCAACCCCCTTGGAGCTACACACTCCAGGGAAATATACCTTAGCACAGATGTTGATAGGACATGCTGGGGGGACAGATTATTATCCGTAAGGCTCTACTCACTGCAGAGTGTAGTCCCAGTTTTCCATAAGCAGAGCCATCCACTGACCACCTACAGGTGACATTTTGACAAGTGGATGGGTGATCGTATGTGTACCCATGGGATATCTTCTGGGTCCCTGCTAGACAGAGGCACAATACACTAAATGTAAATTGGCTATCTTGTGTGACCTACTATTTACGGGCACAGTGTTCTGATTTGACTGGGTTGCAGCAGCCAAACACACTCTGGCTATGCTTGAACATGCCCTAGGGCAGATAGCCTAGTATCAACCTCTGAACCTATGACAATGTTCATGATGCACAATGTTTATTGCTGATACTGTTTGCATGTTTTTATCATCTTTGTTTTCCCACTTTCTATGAACTGCTTAGGTATCTGTGGAACATTTGATTATGACAGGGTTCCACTATATTATATACGTGTCTGTTGTCATATAAGTGTGTGCAGAGGGCAGATTGCTGGATAGTGAGAGGGTCCTGGGTTAACACATGCAACTGCCTGATATGTGTGGCCCACTGCTGTACTCCAACATGGCCTAAGTGTGTGAGCATGCTCAGTTCAGACTGTCAGTGTTCTGTTGCCTGGCATTTGTCTCATGTATTCAAGTGTGTGAGCATGCCCAGTGTGACCTTTCTGTATGTTGCTGTTTGAGGTCCACTACATTTGTTGATGTATGTGTACATGTCCAGTATTAACATTTGTACTGTGTGTGTTGAAAGTCAGGTTCTATTCTTACTGCAGGACTCACCTTTGTGTCATAACTCGACAGGGATTATGCTGTGTCTGCAGGGTTTCCATGGAATACTTTGCATAGACTTATCAACATTTCTTCATACAGGTTAACCACTGCAATACTGTCATGGTTTAGTGGTTCAGTACTATGACTATAGTTCACAGTATCCTGGGTTCGAGGACCATCACCGCTTATATTTTCATTCTGAGCAGACCAGACTGCTTAAGGGCCAGTAGAGCAACTATGAGCATGTTGGCTTTTGTTCAGCTATGCCCTACTTAGACCCAGCTTGTCCAACATTGCTCAATATTAACCATCATTGCTGGACGTTGGCCAATATTACTCAACATTGACTTCATTTGTACTAGGTGTGTGCGATTTGGTTTACATATACTACATAGTGGTAAATGCTGTTTAGCACTGCTTTATATTGCTTAACACATGGCAATCATGCCTCAGATGTTGATGCAGGGTTGCCTATGTCGGATGCACATACTACACTCCCTATACTTGTTTGACTGCAGGTAGTGTTAATGTAGGCATCCCTTTTACTATATGTGCGGGTCAGAGAGAGGTATAATTTCCAGAGTTCCTACTGAGCCAGTGCATGTGCTATGCGTTGCCTCTTTGCCAAGGCCAAGGCATACTGAGCACGAATCCTTCTGCCTACTGGGGCAGGCTCAGGTTGTTCCTCCTCCTCCGAGTCACGCTCTGCCTGTGATGGCCCTGGTAATGGTGGGGTTCTGTTTGGTCCAGGCCTACGCTGGTCCTGCTGCAGCTGTTTTCGCAGGATCATATTATGTAGCATAGCACATACCATGACAATTTGGGTACATGTAGTTGGTGAGTACTGCAAGGCTCCACCAGATGTGTCCAGGCACTGGAACCGTGACTTGAGCAGCCCAAACACACACTCAATTACATTTCGTGTTTGTGCATGTGCCTCATTATGGCGTTCCTGTTCAGGTGTGTGTGCATTTCTGATGGGTGTCATCAGCCACAGCTCCAGTGCATAGCCAGTATCCCCCACTAGGTGTCCATGTGGGATGTCCCCATTGGCAAATGTCTGGTACAGCTGTGTCAGATGCCAGATATGGGAATCATGGTAGCTTCCAGGGTAGCCAGCACACACATTCAGTATTATGCCCTGGGCATCACACACGACCTGGCAGTTGATGGAGGGGAAGCCCTTGCGGTTGAAGTAGACCCTACCCCACTCACCGGCTGGTGCTTTGATGCATATGTGCGTGCAGTCTATTGCACCCACTACCTCAGGGTATTCCGCTATTTGCTGGAAGAGACACATATTGCTGGCCAATACCTTATGGGAATTGGGGAAGTATTCATGATCACCATGTGCTGACATGGAATCCAGGAACTGGTGCAGTACTCTGGATGCTGATGCCTGTGATATTCCCACCATATCACCAGTTGGTCTCTGGAAGGTACCTGTTGCTAATATTCTTAGGCCAACACATACCTTAGTTTCCACTGGGATGGGTTCCCCTCTGTTGGTTTTGTGTGTGAGGCGTAGCCTAAACAGCTCAACAATTTGTTGCAAGAGGTCTCTGTCCACTCTATAGTGCTCCACTATCTCCAGCTCATGTAGCCCCTGGTAGGTTACCCTGGGCCTGTACACTCTTCTCCGTCTCCTCACTGTGGGTTGTCCAGCAGCATTTGCATCATCACCACCCTCAGCATGTTGCATATGTCGCCTTATAACAGCAATGGCAGCCCCTAACATTTTTTGCCTCAGTACAGCTTTTTCAGTTTTCACTGCTATTAGCTTACTGCAGTGTTGCAGTGTCTCTTGAGAGAAACATAATGAACTGTTGTTTGCAGTGTTTTAAGTGCTGGGCTGGGCTGAGCTAGTGTTCTGCCTGGGTAATTGCCTGATTCTGATTGTTTTCACCTGCTAGCTCTGCTAGTACTCCCTGGTAACTTCCCTACTGTTTGGTGTGCTTCCTTTTTCCTTCTGTTTCCTGAGGGGGAGTGCCACGCACACAAGTGCAAACACGCGCACAGCAGCTAGCACACGCGCACACATGCTTACACAGACTAAAACCTGCTTATTCTTGTTAAAACGCATGAACACTGGAGCAAACGAGCTTACAACTGTTTACACAGCCTTACATATACTTACTCAAGCTTACACGCGCGTACACATGCTTACACGCGCGCACACTGTCTTACTCAGGTTTACTGGTGTGCACACATGCGCATGCATGCTCAGCAAGAAACCTTGGTGTTATCCACGGCATACACCTTCCATTTCTTGACTTTACCTGGCCTACCTGTTGACACACCTCTTTCAATGATATGTAATTGTCGGCTGACACATGACACTTTGCTCCAATGAGCTTCACTCCTTTCATACATACCCCACTCATGATGTCACCTATCTTCTACTCTGTTACTCCCCTTATCTTACTCCTACACTCCACTGACTGTGCTCATTTCCTGTGTAAACTTGCAATTCACTATCCTAACTCTCATTTGCATAGGATTGCCTACTAATGCTTGGTTACATCTCTTAGACTGAGCTTCCCCCCCTTAGCAACCTCTACTCGGTGGCCATGTTGTCTTCAGCCTGCCATTCACTTGCATTGTTAATTCATTTTACGTATAAAATCCACATTTGTGGATCTTAATTATTAATTTTCTGTTTTTTAGGGTGCAGCGTGTTTGCGCGGCGCTGCGCTATGGTTAAACCCCAGAGTTTAGGATGAAAAAAAAAGTTATTTTATTTCTATTTTGAATCACTTCCCATTGCCAATGGCTGTATTTTTGGCCATTGGCATGCTTCCTCCTGTAAATGCATGCTTTTTTTGCAGCTGTCACGGCTCCGTTTTGCTATTTGCAGAACCGTACTCAGTTATCAACTGAGTACATTTCTGTAAATAACACTACTCCTACTCAGACAGGTTTGGGTTTCCTGGATCGCAAATTTACCTCATTTGCATAGCTTTCGCCTGCAATTGAGGTAATTTGCGTATCCAAGCCCTGTCCGTGTAGGACTAGTATAAGGAGCTCTGTTACACGCCCCTACCGGCTCTTCCTGGATCGCTCGGCAGACATGTTGGCTGCATGGAGTCTTACTCTACTCTTAGACTCCGTGCAAGCCTTCGTGAATCCGGCCCATAATCTTGTCTTCTGGAAGAAAGGCCATTCTCTTGGAGTCGATTAGGGTCTATATTAGAACACTGAACGTTCAAAATTCCGAATATTCTAATATCAACCCGTTTTCAGCCAATGCTGAAAATATTGAAGAAAGAGGAAAACCAAATTTTTTCCTAGGGAAAGAATTCAGTTGTCTGTTTCTGTTGCTTCGGTATTTTCAGTGCTATGGTGGAAAGTTACGGGTCGGGTTCAGGTAAGTGTGCAATTGTGTGGATGTGAGGGTTAGGGCGGGTTAGGTGAGTTAGGGTTAGGGCGCGGGTCAGGTAAGTGTGCGATTATGTGGACGTGAGGGTTAGGGTGGGGTAGGTGAGTTATGGTTAGGCCATGGATGAGGTAACTATGGTAGTGACGGACCTTAGGGTTAGGGTTTGGGTTAAGGTAAGTGGATAGTTAGTGGTGTATGTATAGTTTAGTGTAGGGTTAGGTGTAAGAGTTTAGGTGTATGTGTGTGGATTGCTGTTTGTTTGGTGTGCTTGTGTTTTGTGTATGTGTTACAGCAAATTTTATCCCTAGAAAAAAAATCGCTGTTCTGTATGTTTGATGTTTTAAATTTTCGATTCATAGGGTTCGGTATTAGAACACTCGAAATTTTGAAAGTTCAGTGTTCTAATATAGACCCATCAGTTAGGCACCTCAGAAATACCAGTCTTTGCAAGGTTTCAGACACGACTTCCAGAGGTTCAGCTTGAACCTTAGCTGGAAGATTAAAGCTGAAACCTTCTCTAGGGAATCCAAACACCTGGACGCAGACTCTGCGTAATTCAGCAAATCACCTACGTAAGGAAAATGTGAATGCGTAGAGTCTGACAGTGGACCATTACCAGGGCAAGGTATTTGATAAACACTCAAGGTGCAGTAGATAGCCCAAAGAGCAATGCGGAAAACTCATGGTGTGAACCAGACACAACAAACCTTAGAAGTCTTCTGAAGTAATAAGCAATTGGTATTATGATGATATACATTCTTCAAGTCCAGGTGTCCCATGAATCAGTGGTCTGGCAACAGGGGAAGCAGTGTCTGCAGGATGAACATCTTGAACTTTAGGATCTTGATAAACATACTCAGAAAGGAAAGGTCCAGCACTGGTCTCCAGGACAGCTCTTATTTGAGAACCAGGAAAATTCTGAAGTAGACACCTCTCATTCTTTACAGAGGAGGGGCCAGTTCTATGACCCCCTGAGTCAAGCATTTGACAAAGAATAGGAGGGAATAACAGAGGATGAGGGGGAACTCCTTTGAATGGAGTTGGATGTTCTTTACACTGCTATCTGTAATGTTGAGTATCCAGTTGCCGAAAACCAATGACGGCTAAGCCACCTTGTTTACAGCCAACATTGGAGACAGGGTACCTAGAAGAGGACTTAAGACTTAACTCTCCCAGGGGCCCTTGCTGGCTTCTCAGGGATTGTTTGCATCACTGCACTAGATAATGTGAGGCACCCATGTCTGTTGCTCTGAATTCAGGGATCTGAACCCGACTCCCTTTCGATCGGCTGAGGGTGAAGGAGGTCATCACCTGTCCCTTCAAAACAGCACGTGCTTATCTCTCAGGACCAATTGACCCATATTCAACTGATGTTCACATGGAACCAATCTCCACTTTGGCCTTCAAAGCTCTTGTTTGAATATTTTCTACTACCACCAAAATCTGCACCTGTGGCAGCTTCACCAGGGCCCTCACCCTGGGCTTCAGTGTCACCGCAGCATCCCATTCAGTGCCACCAAAGCATCCCATTCAGTGCCACCACAGTGGCATTTTCAGTTTCAGTTTTTTTTTGACAGATGCCATGCCTCAACATAGTCATAAGTTGGAAGAGGGACTATCATTTTTGGGAAGGGAACCCCTCTTGTTAGGCATGGTGAGGTTCTCTTCATGTCATTTCCTGTTATTGCCTTGGGTTTTGTACAACTGGGACTTCTATTTGGAAGGCCATCAAAAATTACCTTGCTTAAAGGAGTCGCGTTTGGGAATATGAAATATTTTTGAAACCCCTTGCATAGTAAAGTAATGTCTTTTGGCTTTTCCCGGTTAGGGGTCGCCACAGTGGAACGCCAGTCCACTTATGATTGGCAGTGGGTCTATATTAGAACACCAAATGTTCAAAATTTCGAGTGTTCTAATATCGACCTGTTTTCAGTGAACGCTGAAAATATCGAAGAAACAGAAAAACAAATTTTTTTCCTAGGGAAAGAATTTGGTTGTCCGTTTCTGTTGCTTCGGTATTTTCAGCTCTGTGGTGAAAATTTACAGGTCGGGTTCAGGTAAGTGTGTGATTGTGTGGACGTGAGGGTTAGGGCAGGTTTGGTGAGTTAGGGTTAGGGCACAGGTCAGGTAAGTGTGCGATTGTGTGGACGTGAGGGTTAGGGCAGGGTAGGTGACTTAGGGTTTGGGTGTGGGCGAGGTGACTGTGCAACAGTGACGGACCTTAGGGTTAGGGTTAAGGTAAGTGGATAGTTAGTGGTGTATGCATAGTTTAGTGTAGGGTTAGGTGTAAGAGTTTAGGTGCATGTGTGTGTGTGTGTATTGCTGTTTGTTTGGTGTGCTTGTGTTGTGTGTATGTGTTTTGGAACAGCAATTTTTTTCCCTATGAAAAAATTCGCTGTTCTGTATGTTCGATGTTTTAAATTTTCAATTACTAGGGTTTGATATTAGAAGACTTGAAATTTTGAAAGTTCGGTGTTCTAATATGGACCCATTGGCAGTAGACTTTTACAGTGCCAAGGTGCCTGCCCGACCTTCAATGAAGGCACATCCATTCATGCATGCACCTACCTGCATGTCTTTAAACGTCACTCGACCGCGGGGAGGATATGCAGACTCCATACAGAAGGTGCTTCAGCTGAGAATCGAGCCAGAGAACCTGTTGCTGTGAGATGACAGACAAGTTTGAGTATACCATGAATTTCTTAAACACTTTTTAGACAGAGTCTCAATGAGCAGAGAAGAGTTACAAGCTTTCTTAAAATCATCTTCAACATTGGATCAATGAAGGAAAGATCTCCATATCTGTAAAATACCTACAAAAAATACTAGCCTTTTACTTTTGGTACTGTAGTCTAAGTAGACCTTAATAACTTGTAAACATCTGGCAATTTGCAGCATGCTAGCAGAAGACTGCAAACAAGATCTGCTTAACAGTGACACCGCAGCTAAGAGTGGTAGTGCTTGTTTAACTTGCCTTTCAGCCAGCAAGTGTCAGATCACAATATTTTACTTTTTTGTTGTCACAGTGGAGTATTATTACAATTTCTAGATATGAGAAAAGAGAAGAAAATGGAACACGTATAGGAAACAAACCAGGGTTTAAGAGGGCTTCAAACCTTACAATATGTTACTATCCAAAGTCCTTGAATGATACAAAAATGCACTTCCGAGGTTTCAGAGAGCTGTGTGTATGTAATGGCTTTGAAATAAATGGGGATTTCCATCCTGTGCTCAAGAAAAAGAGGAAGTAGGAACACCATGGGAGGAGTTCTTGTTGGCTTGTGATCCTTTATCATGACAGTTGAGTTAAGAAAAAGAAAAACTGTATTCACAGGAACAATACATTCCATAGAAATGATTTTCATAGTGTGTGTGTGTGTGTGTTTGTGTGTGTGTGTGTGTGTGTGTGTGTGTTTATGTCTACATGTAACAGAAAAAGAAATGCAAACAAAGCTAGGTGACACTTGAAAAAATAAATCTGCTCTGTTAATAAGAGGATGTGTACGTCAATGTGCTTATAGCCCCAGTGTTCCCTTCACTGCCAGCTCAGAAGTATATTCTATAGAAGTCATTTTAAAACAGATGAAAAAACATACATGCTATGTCCAAAAAATCAGCAAAAGAGCAGGTCAAAATGTTGGCTCTAAATCCAGCTTAACAATAAAACTTAGTTTATTCTGATAAACACACGTAAGCGCTTCCACAGTAAATAAACTGCTTCCTCAGACATTAACAAACACACTTCAAACTCTATTTTAAATACTAGTAAGATATTGCCCCTCCACATTATGTGTTAACTGTGGCCACCTATTGTGTGTGAAGCATTTTTCTGCCCCGATAGCTCCGTAAGGTCAGCATGTTCTTTTTATGCAGGTCTCAGGGAAAAAATGCAGCAACCACTGGTTTGTCACAGTTCAGTAGAAAACATTCCATGTAGGCATAGTACACAAAGTACAAAACAAATACCAAAAAGATGAAGCAAAATGGCAAATTAAACTCCACCACAAAAATAAATAAATAAATAAATATAAAGATATACGTCTTCATTAGGAAATCACTGATTTATTGTTTGCTGACTACATGGTTACACAGAGCTTAGAAATATGTTGTTTTCAGGGCAAGCCATAGTTCAATAAGCAGTACAAATTGTAAGAGTCTTTGTTCACTGGTAAATGCATAATACAAGCTGAAGGTATAAAGACAGTAGATTGGTATAACGTAGTGTCAGTTACTCAGCAGTGCACTCCCCTTTAGAAATGGAAGATCAGAAATCTGTGGGTTCTATTCCTACGCCAGATCACTGGATTAATTTTTCAAATTGCTGACACTGCAGTGTAGCATTAGGTGGTGCTGCACTCCTAAGTGTGCTGTCCTTTGGTTGATACATTAAACTGAGGTCTCATCTGCTTGAGTTAGCGGCAGCTCAGGACGATGTATATGATCCCACAGCACCTACCGAAAAGAGTAGGGGAAGTTCCCTGATGTCCTTGGCAAATAGTGTAAATGCCAAACTAGCCTAGTTGGACTAACTGAGTCAGCAAAGAATGGGCAGATAGATAGATAGAAAAAATAATCACAGTATAACAGAAATGGAAAATAAGTATAAGGGTAGTATGTGTCACCCTAACACAGTGATTAAAGTGGGATTGTCAATAAAAAACAATGTATGCAGTCATCAATGAATGTGCTCACATACAAAATATATATGTATATATATATATATATATATAATATATGTGTGTGTGTGTGTATGTGTGCATAGTATTGGTTAAAATAACTGAAAGGCCTTAATATCAGCCTCTGTTTGGTTGACATTCTTTAGTTGATAAAAACAGAGACTTGACAGATGTTCAAAATCCACAGTCCCTGGAGTTGAGGAATATGCAGTTTCCCTGGGAACTGTGGAGTCTCGAAGTTGTAATAAGTAATTAGAAGAGGGTGTGGGGGGCAAGACCCCCATGCTGAAAACATGTTTTTAACTTTACTTGCTATGTACAAGCTTAATCCTCAATGCACATGTAGAAGTGTGTAGATGATGTGTTGTTGATGTTAATGTGTCAATGTTAGTGCCATCAACATTTGTTGCAGTTGATCTAGTTAACTAGATCTATATACATATCAATATATGGTTGTTGTTCAGCTGAGCTAACTGTCAGAAGAACGAACATTTTTTTCTGTAGTAAATAAGAGCAAATGCTCAGAAGAACAAAAGCTCCATTTAATTGTGTTTCATCTGGCTGCTTTCTGGATGAAATCGTGTTACAGCAGGGAAATTTGCCCTTACTCTGGTGTATATAATTAGCAGGGGGGGGGGGTGCAGGGTGATTTGCCCCCTGCAAAAAATATTACTTTTGTTTTTTGTGTATTTTTATTTTATGTTCACTCTAAATTGATCACTTTTGTTTGGTTCAGTCATTTGAGTGTTTCATATTTGATGATATAATCATATATGTACGTATGTACTTACATATATTGTGGCACAGTGGTAGAAATGTTTTGTATACACCTCATATTATATTAAAAGTGATGGTGCTTTGCGTGTGTGTATGTGTGTGTGTGTGTGTGTGTGTGTGTATATATATATACCTATGTATATTATATATATTTATATATATATATATATATATATATATATAGAGAGAGAGAGAGAGAGAGATAAGAAAGATATGCAATCTATATTTATCTAGATCTATATCTATACATATGAATATCTCTTTCTCTCTCTCTCTCTATATATATATATATATATATATATATATATATATATATATATATAGGTACTAGGCTATCGGCCCTGAGGCCTATGTAAGCCTAGCCAAAAAGGTTCCCTGGCTTTCCCAAGAAAATTATTTTCCTGTGCCCCTGTCGAGCAGAGCCACAGAAGTGATCCCCGGGATGAATTTCCTATTTCCCATCCGATCGTCAAGATTTTTCTTCAAGAGGGCTGATGAGGAGCTTTGTTTGACATGAATGGGTAGTTTGTTCCAGAGTATGGGAAGTCTCTGAGACAGAAATATATCCCTCCAGCATGTTCTGTTTATTGTGGTGACAAGGTTTAGGTCCCTGGAGCATGTGGCTCGGAGAGACTGGGATTTCTTTAAATGTAGCATGTCCAACAGCTGTGGGTTTGACATAGCTTTGTAAGTTAGGCAGAAATCACCTTAGAGTAGGCGATATGTGACGGAGTAGAGCTGGAGTTTTTTGAGATGGTCTAAGTATGGCATCTGTTTGAGGCCGGTAATGCTGTTAGTGAGGTATTTCTGTGGTCTTTCTAGTTGCTGCAGATGCCTTGTGAGGTACATGCCAAACGGGGTGTTGCACTCTATAATGGGCCTGATGAGGGATGGGTAGAGAGGAACAATGACCTCCTTTTTTCTGGAGGAGAACCCCTTTGTGATGAGGTGTGCCATGTAGAACGATTTCCTGACTACTGTGGTGATGTAATTATCAAAGGAGAGACTACTGTCCACCTGAGTCCCCAGGTCTCTTATCACATTTTCAGTATTTAGTAGGCTACCGCCTATGTGGTAGTTCATGGGTACAGAGTTTTTCCCAAAGGGAATGACAATGCACTTCTTGGCATTGAGCTTGAGCCCATGACTTTGACACCTAGCATCTGTCTCAGTGAGCCCCCTTTGTAGAATGACCACATCATTCGGTGAATCTATTATGGCTCCTAGTTTGCAGTTGTCTGGAAACTTCGCTAGCCAAAGACCTTCTGTGTTAGCCTGAACTTCAGAGAAGTAGGTGCAAACAGGAGAGGACCCAGGACTGAACCCTGTGGTACTCCATTTGTCACTGGTCTGAAGTTGGATTTGGAGGTGGCTACTTTCACTGTGTGGGTTCTGTCAGTGAGCCAGTTGGACACCCATCTTGTGACACAGGGATTTATGCTAAGTTTAGTGAGTTTATCTACATTTCCAGAGTGGGGGATGGTGTAGAAAGCCCTGGCGAGGTCAAGATAGGCTGTGTGCACCACTTTACCCTTGTCCACGGCTCTGGTGACTGCTTCAAAGAAGTGAATCGGGTTTAGGAGGCATGATCTACCTTTTACAAACCCAAACTGAGTGGGGTCCAGAGTTTGGAAGTTACCTTTATCTTTGTTTATAAGCTCCAAGATGATGCATTCCATGGTCTTGAAGACCAGGCTCGTCAGGTTAATGGGGCGGTAGTTCCTTGGGTCCATGGTGGCACCCCCTTTGTGGAGTGGAATAACCATTGCTGTGCACCATTCGGTAGACACAAAGCCTGAAGTGCGGCTATGATTAAACATGGTACTTAGCTGGGGTGCCAGTTCATTCTATAGTTCATGCAGAACACAGCCTGGTATGTTGTCTGGTCCCATGGATGCTGTGTTCTTGGCTTTGGAGAGTGCAATCTTTACTTGTGCATCTGTAATTACAGGGGCTTTACATTCTTCTGGTACTGAGATGGGCCCTTTGGGGGGTGAGAGGGGGTAAAGTTACCAGTGAACCTATCTGCCAGGATGTTGGTAATATCAGTTGGTTCTGTATATATAATGCCATTGTGCTGTAGCTCAGAGCAGATCTGAGTATTGCCACTGAGATTCTTGACATGACTGTAGAATGCTTTTTGGTTGTCTTTAGAATCCATGGCAATTTTATTTTTGTAACTAGCTTTGGAGGATTTTATGAGGGATCTCAGCTTCTTACTGAGGCTGACCAGGGAGTTCCTCCACTTATGGGGATTTTACTCTTTTTTGCAACAGCTTCTTCCTTCTGTTGTTGAGTTTTTTTATGGAAGGAGATCACCAGATTGGCTTCCTTTTTTTGGAGGATAGTGTCTTGGTTCTTCTGGTGTTGGCACAATCCATGCACTTGTATATGTGCTTATATAGTGCATTTGTATAAGATTCAGCAGTTGTACCTCTATTTTCCATCTGCATGGGTATCGTGAAGTTTGCCACTTCTGTCTTAAGAAGCATGAAGTTGGCTTTGGAGAAGTTTTTTACGGTGGTTTCCTTGATGGGGGGTCGGGGCAGGATATGGATGTCTAGGGTGATTAGTTTGTGGTCAGATCTGACCAGTGAGGAGTTGACCTCAGGCGTGGAACACCAGTTACCCATATTGGTAATAACCAGGTCCAGGATATTGCTATCCCTGGTGGAGGTATGGACATGCTGATCCACGACGTTGGAATTTATGAATTCCAGAAATTGTTGAGCAAATGAGTTAGTACATGAGTAGTTTTCCCAGCTGATGGTGGGGTAGTCGAAATTGCCCATTATTAGGGTATTGGGTTGTACCTTAATATTTTCAAGTATATCAAGAAATGAGGCATGGGAATCCTGGGGCATGGTGGGGATCTGTAACAAGCTACAACCTGGATTGCAGTCTTGCCCAGTGTTAGTTGTACTTGGATCATTTTGGATACATTATGTTAAGCAACTAGCCTGGAGGTGTGGATATCCTTAATGAATATGGACACGCCTATTCCTTTAGTATTTTGGTCCACGTTAGGTGGCCAAAAGGTGTGGTATGAATTATAGCCTGGTAATGTAGGGGTGCTATCTGTAGCCTTGAACCAGGTCTCTGTTACTGCACAGATGTCAGTGTTCTCCATTTTAATGAGTGCCTCGAGCGAGTACATTTTGAGGTTTAGACTTCTAGCCATACCCTCAGATTTCACTTGCTTGTACCTGCTACAGTGTGAATTTGTCATTTGAACCTTGCCTAAAAAAGGCACTATAGGGGTTGCAAGAGCCTTAGCCAGTATCCAGAATCCCAGGGGCGACAGGTGCAGACCATCTCTAGCAAAGCATTGTGGTCTGTCGATCATGTTGTCCCAGGCAGACAGATACTGGATCCCCTTTAAATGACACCAGAAGCTTAGCCAATTGTTGAAGTCAGTCATTTGTCCTTGTACTATGGTATCATTCTGGGCGATGGCAGGATGCTACTCAAGGCTAGGGTCATACCTGCCTGGGCTACAAGATCCGAGAGCTCCTCCATGTCTGTTTTCATGTAGTCCAGGGAGGTACATCTCAGGTCATTCACACCAACATGGACAATGATTGAGTCTTATTTGTACTTGTTGTGGAGTGACCTGAGTGTATGCATTATGTGATGGATCCTGTCACCCGACAGACAGCTGACAGTAACTTTCTCCTTGTTTAGGCTGGTGAGTGGGATATCAGTGTGCCTGACTATAGAGTCACCTATGATTAGTGTGCTGGGTACATTGTTTTGCCTTATGGGCTGAAGTTGAGTGGTGCACTGATTTTGTGGGCTATGTGTCATTTGGGTAGTGTTGGGGGGTTGCTTGCATTTTGGCTTTAGAGGTCTCTGTTGCTTGGGCAGATTTTTATTGAGAGACTCCGTGAATGTAGATGTGTGTTTTTATGTGTGGGTTTTGGTGGTGTAGGGTTTGAAGGACTGTGTGTTGAGTGTGGTGTGGTATGGTGCAGGTGTTTACCTTCTCCTCTTGACTGTCTAGTCCAGTCTTGGCAGGAGAGAGCTTGGCTTCCAGTTTGGCAATATAATTGCATCTCTCACAGGTTGTAGTGCTGGGTGGTAGGAGGAGAGGGTTGTCAGTGTACATGAGGCAATTGCTACATTGCCGCAAGATGCCCAGATTCATCAGGTGGACAGGAGAAAACACCGGAAGCTGACCCATAGACATGCATGGATAGGTGATTATTAATTTAAGTACTACAAACTGTTTTCCTCTTGACAAGTGAGGGAAGTTGAGTATTGTAGTAATTTGTAGGTTATTTAGTGCTTACAATGAATTCTGAACAAGTGCTGAGCACAAAGAAACAGTTTTGAGTGCTGATACTAGAAAACTGGCTAATACATAGGGAAAATTTGAAGACCAGACTTTCTGGCACCAGGAATAGTTTAATCCTAGCTAACCGGTGCTGCAAGATGCGCAAACCCAAGCGAACACAGGTTTTTAAGCCAGAAAGTTGAACTGGATAGAAAGCAGCCCCAAATGGCCAGTGAGGTACAATTCCTGAGCTGGAAACCACTCCCCTAGCGACAGATAGGCAGCTCAATGCTTACCACTCCCACTGATAAGCAGAAAGATTTCTCTCTACCACAGCAAGGTCTGGACAACTCAGAAACACAAACTAAAGTCCTAAAACCAGCAAATCTGGGATATGGACTATTTTAGTATAGAAAAAACGAGCAAACAGTATTTTTTTTGTTTTGGGGTTTTTTTCTTTGGTTAAATTCAGAAGAAAATTTGAATTAAACAGTAAATAAGCACAGAAATGCCTATAGCACTTGAATGTGTAGCCTACAACAGTAAATACAGTTTAAACATAGAAATTATGCAGAAATCAAGCGCACAACAGTAAAACAATTTAAAATATAGAAGAAATAGAAGCAAAAACAGTTTACAGAATTGCGGTTAGCAAAAACAGTAAAAAAAAAAGCCAAAAGGGTACTTGTAATCAGCAAAAAGTCTCTCTTCCTCGTTTCTGGTGCTGTAATAGTCTGCTGTATGCCCAACCAGGATCCTCTGAGCTATATATACACGGATCCTTTTCAGAAGAATGAAAGCTCAAAAGACTGAAAGTCAAAATATCTAAACCTCAAAACATCAAAAATGGAATTTGCCTTTTCTCCAGTGTTGTGCAATCTTGGAGCTGGCATATATAATTAGCAGGGGATGTGGGGGGCAGCCCCCCTACATAAAAATATTTTCGATATTTTGAGTTTTGGGTATTTTGATTTTCAATCTTTTCAGCTTTCAATCATCTGACATAGACCAGTATATATACATATATATGTATGTGTGTGTATGTATATATATATATATATATATATATATATATATATATATAGAGAGAGAGAGAGGTATATATATATATATATATATATATATATATATATAGAGGTATATATATATATATATATATATATATAGATATATATATATATATATATATATATATATATAGATATACACATATATGGGTCTACTTCACGTGATTGAAAGCTCACTAGACTGAAACCCATTTCACAGAGCACACTGCACTGAAAGCTCAAGCTCACATCACTGAAAGCTCACTTGACTGAAACTCATTTCATTGAAAGGTATATGCCCTTTTTCCCATTGTAGTGAGATCCTGGAGTTAGTATATATAGTAAGGGGGTGGGGGCATAGCCCCCACATTGGGGGGAGTGGAGGGCGTAGCCCCCCACATAGTTTAGGTATATATTGTGTTCTAAAAAGAGTTATTCATTATAGTTGTAAGTATCCATGTATATGGTTTAAAATGTATAAAATAGGTGGGGGAATAACTCTCTCTCTCTTTCTCTCTCTCTCTATATATATATATATATATATATATATATTACACAGAGTGTAACAGTGGCTTTGTCTTCTCTGAAAAGTCTCAAGGCCTACAAAAAGTAAAAGCAATGTTTGACTCCCTGCTGGTGACTTGAAACAAAGAAGCTGTTTTTGTGTCTGATGTGTAGTTGCTTACATTGATAGAACTGCTTTCCGTATTACCTGTTCCATTTTGTTTTCTGTTTTAAGAAATCTGATTGGCCTGGTGTTTTTATTCTATGTGGCAGATACATTATTTAGGCTTCACATTTCATGTGTTTTTTCATTGGTTAGTTTGTTTCTTGAGTGATACTTAAATACACAAAATATATTTGTGGCCTTGTCTTTTCTGATAAGACTCAAGGCCTGCAAAACTACAAGCACTATTTAACTCTCAGCTGGTAACATTTCCTACTCATCTTCACATTCATTGCTTTGCTTTTTAGTCTTGCTAATTTTTAACCTGCTCACCTTTACTGTAAATTGAGCATTGAAAGTTCCTCCCTTTCTACGCTGCTGTTCATATCTTGAATTACTTATTTGTCTTTCCTTGTGCTTATTTTAGAAAAAGGTGCATTTTGCCTCTTACTGTCCATTTTGTTAATTTACTTGCTCTAAATTCATTACTTAGCTAGCTGTTGGATAAAATAGTGTATTTTTACACTGCAATAAGTTCTTTTCAGTGTTTTCACATCAAAACGACTGAGTAATTTTCATCTAATCCAGTAGATGATAGTCTGGTCTATACAGGTTGAGAAACACACTAGAAAACTCTACAGATGTGATTGATAGAACTGGTCTCTGTTTTAACTGCTCCATTTTGTTTACTGTTTTAAGAAATCAGTTTGGCCTGGTGCTTTTGTTCTGTGAGAGAGGTAGAGATTTAAATTATCTAGGCTGCACATTTCACATGTTTTTTTATTGCTTAAATTGTCTCTTGAGTGATACTGAAATATATAGTGAAATTCTGAGCCTTTGTGTCTGAAAATATTTCAAGCCTGAGTAAACTAAAGCACTTCTGGTGATTCCCTGCTGGGTGAGGAAGGTAAACCTGTATTTTTGTCTGTGACTGATAGGCCTGCTTTCTGTTTATCTGCTCTATTTTGTTTTCTGTTTTAAGAAATCCGCTTGACCTGGTGTTTTTGTTCTATGTGAGAGATAGACACTTAAATTATCTAGGCTGCTCATTTCATGTGTGTGTGTGTTTTTTTTACTTGGTTAAATTGTCTCCTGAGTTATATTTAAATACACAGTGAAATTCTAGGCCTTTGTCTTTGAACAGATTTCAAGTCTATGTAAACAAAAGCACTGCTGGTGATGCCCTGTTAGGGTTTCCCACTCACCC
Source organism: Protopterus annectens (assembly GCF_019279795.1). Lineage (NCBI taxonomy): Eukaryota > Metazoa > Chordata > Ceratodontiformes > Protopteridae > Protopterus > Protopterus annectens. Next base: position 253,631,000 of record NC_056747.1, read on the forward strand.
TCCCATGTGTTAATGCCTTTTAAACTTGGTGATTTTAAGTTGCCCACCCCTACTATAAATTGAGCTTAATAAGCTCCTCCTTTTCTACACTGCTGTTGATATCATAAATTATTTGCCTTCCCTTGTGATTGTATTGAAAAAGTGCATTTTGCCCCTCATTGTCTGTTCTACTGATTATTTGATCTGAATTCATTATCTAGCTAGCTGTTGGATAAATCAGTGAATTTTTACACTCTAGCAAGCACTTGTTTTTACACCAAAACGTCAGTGGATTTTCCATCTAGTGCAGTGTGAGGTAGCCTGGTCTGTTTAGGTTGGGGAAATGCTTGAAACTTCTGTATGTAGTTTTATTGGCTGGAAGGCTTATTAATAAGCTTATCTTGTTTTTAGTGCCTTTATAAATTCTGTACAACTGAGTGTCTCTTGGTGCATTTATGTAAAGCAAAGTACTTTTATTGAATAATCACACTTTTATAAGCTGTTTAAAGTGCACTACTCTATCCATATCTTTGTTTGTTTGTGGTAACATTTCATATCTTTTAAGTTTGTTTGTGGTAGCATTTTACTCTGGACATTGCTTTACTGTGCTTTTACATTAGGAGGACTGGGATTATTCATCCAGTGGCAGTAGGTTTTTACCTGGTCTATCTGAGCTGGGAAACACACAAAAGGACACATTTTTTTTGCACTTTTATTATATATTGTGACTGTACTTCAGTGCTTTACACTGTATGACATTGTATCTGTTAGTTGTAAGCTGTTGTAGTTTGTGTGGTCTTGTTACATTTGGACTCCAAAGCAGCTATTCTACATTAAGAATGTGTTTTTCTGCACCCTTGGGTCAGAAATATGCTGCTCAAACCTGTCTGAGTTGGGGATTGCTGGTGAATGGCTTATTGTGTGCTTTCTGAATTGGTAGTTAGCTTAAAACTTGCTTTTTGCTTGTATCTAAGCCTAATATTTGCACTGTGCTACTCTTTACTCAGCATTGGTTAGCATTGCCCTGTATAGACGCAAACGTGTAGAAGCTGTGTTTTTCCCTAAACAGCTGTCAGTGAAACCCTTCCAAGCTTCTCTGCTGCTCTAGGAGAAACCCAGTTGTACACTGAGCAGCGTTGCCATATTGATCAACCTTAGCCTACACAAAGTATAGATCCCTCTTGTAGTCTCTGCACTGCCAGCACAGTCTTGTGAAATTAACCGATTCCCTTTCTTAATAAAACATACAATAAGAACCTGCTATCATGGATAGGCAGTTTCCCATCATCTCTCTGGCCAGCCTGATAGACATGGGCATCCTAAGTCAATGCAGCAATTGTCTCATGTATACTGACAACCACATACTCTTGAAACAAATCCTTTATATGAGAGATGTAGTTAAATATGAAATTGGAGACAAGACTCTTACATAAGGGCAAATCAAATGGCAAACAAGTTGTCAGCACACACAGACACACATGCACACACACACACACACACACACACACACACACACACACACACACACACACACACACACACACACACACACACACACTAAATAAGGACATGACACATAAACAGACAGATGTGGAGGTACTCACTAGTAATTTACCAAAAGATCAGAGGCCTCCCAAACAGATACACACATAATGCAAAAAACAACCACAGCACATAATGACACACACACATACACACACACACACACACACACACACACACACACACACACACACACACACACACACACACACACACAAGTTTCTCATCAAATAAGTCCATAAAGTGTTACATCACAAAACCTAATGTTTTGGTCATAGGTGACTCCATTGTGAGACATATGGATGTCCCCTCTCCAGGCTGGATAAGGAGCGGGTTACAGTTAGGTGCCTGTCAAGTGCCAGGAGCCATCAAGCCACTCAGGCACTCTGGTCACTCAACCACAAATACCAGTATGACTCCATCATAGTCCATGTGGAGGTGAATGACTTGATACATACCTTACTGGACTGTATGAAGAGAGAGAGAGAGAGAGATACATGACTGAGCTCTCAGATTATGTGTCGCAGGCAGGTATAAACCTAGCCTTAAGCAGTATTCTACCTTCTCCAAGTATGATGCCACAATACAAACAAAAATTATTGACTTTAACAATTGGCTTAGCTTCTGGTGTCAGTCCAAGGGGATCCAATATCTGTTAGCCTGGGAAGGCATGGTCTACAGGCTATTCTGCTTTGCCAAAGATGGTCTGCACCTGACTCCTCTAGGCGTTCAGATACTGGCAAAGGCATTAGCCATCCCTACTGTGCCTTTTTTAGACAGTGTCCAAATAACTAACCTCCCAATGGAACACAATCTTTTGTAGATAAACTCAAGGTACTGCAGCTTAATGCTAGGAGTCTAAACAAGAAACTGCACTGCCTGGAAGCACTCCTTACTTTGGAAGATGCTGATGTCTTTGCACTCACCAAGACATGGTTCCAAGGAGTGGAAAGTGCCATGGCCATGCAGGGTTACAATGCCTTTCATAAGTTCAGACCACAAGCTGAGCATAAAAGAATCAAAAGAGGAGGTGTATCTATCTTCATTAAATATAACTACACCTCAAGACTGGTCAGAAAGTATGACTGTCTTGAGCTACTCCATGTCCAATTAGCTATAGTCAAAGCCCTCTTCCACATCATTGCTAGCTATAGGTCCCCCCACCATGAAACAGGAAAAGCATACTGCATACCTGGACTTACTGGAGTCATTTGCCATATAACTCAACACCTTATTCATGGGTGATTTTAATTATCCTACCATTGACTGGGAAACATACATGATCACAAACATGTTGGCTCAGAGGTTCTTGGACTTTGTCATGGCAAATGTTCTGTAACAGCTAGTCAGCACACCCACAAGAAGCTCAAAAGTCCTGGACATAGCACTCACTAACATGGGAGAGCATTGCACTCCCACCACTCTCCCCTCCTCTGTGTAATGTCTTCGCTGGCAAGATCAGATCATAAATGAGTCTCATTCAATGTAATTACAACACCAGATAGCCCATTCAACTCAGAAATGCTTAAGAATTTTTCGAGGACAAATTACTTCCAACTAAGTGATGGTATAAGAGTTTCAAAGCCCCATTGAACACAGATAATATGGACTACTATGCAGAGGTATACAGCAGTGCCCTGTATAGCCATTTAAGCAGTTGTATAGAATTGTCTGTACAAGACACCCTGGTGGACCCCTAGTATAAACAGGCTATACAACAAGAGTAAATAACTAATGTCCAGGAACAAGAGGGAACTGGCCCAGCAGAGGAAGAAATTCCTCTCCAGCTTAAACAAAAAATTAGAGATCTTGTCAAATTCTCCAAAGCTAATTATGAAGCAAAAATATCCTCCCTTGCTAAGGATAATTACAAGCATTGTTTAACTATGTCCGAAATCTAAAAGGGAATACCCAGCTATGCACTGAACTGGTAGTGGATGGCATCACCCATACTGTACTAAAGGTAATAGCAAACCTGCTAGCTAACAAATTCAGAGCAAACTTCACCCCCCGTCCACTCCAGTCATCCTCCAAAATATACCTGCCACCATTCCTAAGCCTATTATCTCAAGACAGCAGGTCATCTCGGTGCCCTGCAAGGCCAAAAACATAGCATCAGTGGGTCCAGACAACATCCTAGGTTGCCTTTTAAACAACTTAAAACATGACCTAGCAGACCCACTTGGACCCCTGTTTAACCACAGCCTGTGAACTGGCTATGTTCCAGCAGACTAGAGAACAGCAACAGTAATGCCACTGCACATAGAAGTACCATCAACCAACCCTGGGAATTATAGGCCCATTAGCTTGACTAGCCTCATCTGCAAGGCCATGGAAAGAATCATTATGGACCTTATTAACAAGGACATAGGTAATCTCCAAACTCTGAACCCAACCCAGTCCAAATTCATTAAAGGTAGATCATTCCTGTTAAACATTGTTGACTTCTTCGAGAAAGTCACTAAGACCCTGGATGAGGGAAAGAAGTGCATACCACCTATCTTGATCTAGCCAAGGCATCTGACACAATCTCCCACTCAGGTATTTTAGAAAAACTCTCCCAATTGGGAATGAATCCCTACCTTACCAGATGGGTAGCCAACTGGCTCACCGACAGGACACACACTATAAAAGTGGGTGACTTCACCTCTAGCAAAAGACCAGTTACAAGTGGCATACCGCAGAGTTCTGTGCTGGGCCCATTGCTGTTTAGAATTTATTTCTCAGAAGTCCAGGCAAACTTGGATGGCCTATGACAGACTAAGTTCACTGATGATTGCAAATTGAGAGGAATCATTGAGTCCCTCATTGATGTTAATATATTGCAGCCAAGGTTAACGCAGACAAATGATCGCTGCCAAAGCCACTGATTAAAGCTAAGTGCAAAAAAATGCATTATTATTCCTTTTGGGAAAGCTGACATCCCTGCTAAGTACATTATAGACAGCATCCCCTTAAGTGTAGACCCAGTGGTACATGATCTGGATACTCAGGTTGATAGCAACCTGAACTTTCACCACAACATATCCACAGTAGTAAGGAAATCCTTCCATGTGGCACATCTTATAAGTAAAGGCATAGCATCTAGATCTAAGGATGCTATAATTCCATTATACTTGACCCTCATCAAACCAAAAATTGAGTACAATGCTCCATTTTGCATGTACCTCACCAGACACCTGCAACAGTTGAAGAGACCACAGAGGTTTCTCACCAAGAAATTACAAGGTACACAATACAAGTCTTATGCAAAAAGACCGAAAGCCCTGTCAGTATATTCTGTCTCATACAAGTCGCTAAGAGGTGACCTGTGCCTGGCTTACAGGGCAGTCTCTGACCCAGCCCTGATGGAAATACTACACATTTGTAAATGAAACTGCATGAGGGTCACTCACATCAAGGATATTAACCTACTGTCTGACAAGAACAGATCATGCTGGAGACATAGATACATATATCCCAGAGATTGTGAGTTCTCTGGAACAAGCTTCCATTTCACATGAAACAGAGCCTCTCCCTGACCCTCTTCAAGCGCAACCTAGATCAATGGATGGGTGAACGCAGATTCACTCCAGGGGTGGCACCCATGTCCCTTCTGGACAGAGGAAGTCATTATTAACTAGCAGAGACCCTTACCTCTGCAAACTACTCTCACCTAACCACCAACAATTTGGGCAACCCAGGATAAATATGGCTAGACTTGTAAGGACTCTAGGAATGTTAGCTTAGCAACCTTCTATGAACCTATGAGTATAGTCATTTTATTCACCAGAGGGCTTATTAGTCAGCTTACTTTGTTTTTAGTGCCTGCATAGATTTGCCGCAGTTGAGGAGTTCTTGGCTCATTTCCACAAAGCAAAGTACTTTTATTGAATAATCACACTTTTGTAAGCTGTTTAAAGTACACTGCTGTTGATATCTTGAGTTACATATTTCCTCTCCCTGTGCCTTTCTTTATGTTTGTTTGTGATAGCATTGCATTTGGGACACTCTTTTACAGTGTTTTTACATAAGGAAGACTGGGATTATTCATCTGTTAGCAGTAGATGTTTACTTGGTTATCTGAGTTGGGGAACATGCAAAAGGACTTTAAGTGCAACCATTTTATTGGCCAGAGGGGTCAGTAATCACTTTTCTGTATTTTCAGTTGTTGTTGCGTCTTTCGGCTTTTCCTGGTTAGGGGTCGCCACAGTGGAACTCCGGTCTGCTAATGATTGGCAGTAGATTTTTACTTGCCAAGTTGCCAGCCCTGATGCACAACCTTCAACAAAGGTACGCCCATTCACGCATGTCTCCACACAGAAGACGCTTTAGCTGAGAATCGAACAGGACAACGTCTTACTGTGAGGCGACAATGCTACCGCAGCACCACCACAGTGCTGGTATAAATTCTTTGTGTTTGCAAGGAGCTGCTCACTATGCCAGTGCCTGTATAGATGCAAACATCTAAAAGCAAATTTCCCCTATACAACTACCTATAAATCAGTATTCTGTAATGTAGTAACTATAGAGCAAATAACTTGCGCACTGACAAACTTAGAGTAGCTAGTTTTCACGTTGACTGGCAATACCAGTAAATTTAGTAGAATTTAGTATTTTATAGTCTAGTCTGCCTCCAACCCCTCCCAAAAAAAGCACCCTTAATAGCCTTGTAGCTCATCAATTCAGAGGACTGGACAACATACATATACAATTTCCTAACTTCTCTGAAGCCGGCCTGTTGGATACAGGTATCTTGAGACATTGTTGCAATTGTCTCATGTTTACTGACAACCACTTAATCTTTAAAGTAATAGATATAGTATGAGAGAGGTCTCCATATGAGATGTTAGTAGGGTGAACTGTCACATACAAGCACACATCAGGTTGTCAGAACCATGCACACACCACCCACCACATATAGCACACAATACGTACACAGACCAACATATGCTGAGGCAGTTAAATGCAATCTTCCTAAACAACAAAGACCTCCTAGACTGCCCAACAGCAAAGATTATCCACAGTAAATGCAAAAGCACTCAACAAAAGCAACAGCTAACACTACACATACAGCCATACTCACTGGATCCCAAAATACAAATCCCATAAGCTAAGCAAACACACTTTCCAGGACTCTCTTCATAGGGGACTCCATTGTGATACATCATGATGCCCCTCTAACCAGGCTGAAGAAGGAGTAGATAATGGTTAATTGCCTATCTGGAGCCAGGATCTGCCAAATTATACATGTTCTCAAGTCACTGCATCACAGGTACCAGTACAATTCCATCATAGTCCATGTAGATATAAATGACCTGAGATATACCTCCTTAGACTATATGAATGGAGACATTATAGATCTCTCTGACTGTGTATCTCAAGCTGGGATGAGCCTAGCTATGAGCAGCATATTATCTTCACCAAGAACCACAATGTAAACAAAAAATTAATGTTAACAATTGGCTGAGTTTCTTGTGTCATTGTAAGGGATATTCAGTATTTGTCAGCATGGGAAGACATGGTTAACAGATTATGTTGCTTTGTCAAGGCTGGTCTGCATCTGCCCCTTCTAGGTTATGGAATACTGGCTAAAACCTTATTATCCCCCATAGAGCCTTTTTTAGGGAATGTCAAACTGGCAAACCTACTAACATAGCAAAATCGGCTCAACAGAATGTCTAGGTATTACTGATCAATGCCAGTACCTATAATCCCTCCAAGCCCTTCTCACCATGGAGAAAATAGATATTTGTGCAGTAACTGAGACATAGTTTAAAGCCTCAGAGAGTATCCTGGCAGTGCGAGGTTTCAGTGCCTTCCACACTTTTAGACCAGTAGATGCACAGACAGGGACCGAAGGTGGATGTATCTCAATGTACAGCAATACAAGCATACCTTTAGTTTGGTTAAACAGGATGATGAGCTGGAGTTTCTCCATGTGCAAATCACTATAGATAAAATCCATACCATATCCTAGTAAGCTATAGGTCACCCTTTATTTATCGCAAAACTCATAGTGCATAGATAGACCTTCTGAAGACACTTAACATCCAACCTAACACCTTACTCATTGGGAACTGTAATTATCCCTCTATAGGCTGGGAGTTCTACACTGCCTCAATTCTACAGGCACAGAAATTCCTGGACTTTGTAAATACAAGCACCCTTGACCAATTAGTGCATATGCCCTCTAGAAGTTCCAAAATACTGGACTTTGTACTCAGAAATATAGAAGAACAATTTACCTATCCAAAATGTCACATCCTCCCTGGTAAGGTTCAACCATAAATCTGTCTACTTCAGAATCAAAATCAACTCAGTAACCCCATTAAAGCCAGTAACAGTTATGAACAATTCCCAGGCAAACCACCTTTTATTAGGTGATAGTACGTCCAAATTCTATGCCCCTCCAAACTAAAAGAGCACAGCAGCTTATGCAGAAGGCAATGTCAGTGGCTGCATAGAGGCTGCTGTACTTACCAGAAATAAGCCCAAAATTTACTCCAAAAACAAAACGCCCTGGTAGCACCCCAAATTAAACAGGTTATACAACAAAAGGAAGAAATCATGGCTAAAATTAGGAAGCGTAATTCCCATAAAATAAGAACTCTTTCATCAAATTAAACAGGAAACTAAGAGGGCAAATTAAGTACAATAAATCTAATTTTGAGGTCAAGATAGCCTCCCAGGCAAAATACAACTTTCTTCAGGTATGTCAGAAACCTCAAAGGCAGCAACAGCAATGTGCTGAACTGGTGGTTAATGGTGCCACATTCATTGAGTCAGGCGATATAGAGAATCTAATGGCTGACAAATTCAGTTCTAGCTTTACTCCCCACTCACTCCCAGCAACTCCCCAAGAAATACCTTCAAACATAACCCCTCCAACTATAAATAGAGAGCTGAGGCCAAGAACACAGCCTCAGTGGGCCCAGATAATATCCTAGGATGCCAACTGAATAGTCTAAAATGTGACCTATCAGGGTCACTGACTTTCTTATTTAACTATAGTCTCAAAACAAGCTTTGGCCACAAGAATAGAGGACTGCAGGATCCGTCTTCATAAGGGTGGACCATCAACAGATCCTGGAAGCTACAGGTCCATTAGCCTGACTAGTCTTCATTCAAATCCATAGAAAGAATTATAATAGAACCGATCAGCAAAGACACAGATGACCTTCAGACACTGGATCCATCCTAGTTTGGCTTTGTCAAGGTAAGGTCATGCCTACTCAACCTGGAGGACATCTTTGAGAAGTTCATCAAGACAATGGATGAGGATGAGGGTGAAACAGTGCATAGTACCTACTTTGACCTGGCTAAGACATTTGATACAATACCCCACTTGGGCATTGTTTTAATCTTAAAGAATTAGGCATAAACCCTTTTACAATGTACTGGATAGCCAACTGGTGCACATATAGGGTCCAGGAAGTTAAGACTGATGAGACCACTTCCATAAAGAGGCATGTCACTAGTGACACTGTTCTGTGCCTGCTCTTCCTTGGCATCTGCTTCTTAGAAGTCAAGGCTAATGTCAAAGGCTGACCAAGTTTGCAGGTGATTACAAACTGGGAGTAGTCATATAGTCCCACCAAGATGCAAACATCTTACAAAAGGATCTAACAAAGGCAAATGGCTGGTGCCAAAGCCATGGTTTAAAACTCAATGCCAAGAAATGCATTATAGTACCTTTTGGGAAGTTGCTAAAACACCCGTAAGAATTGATCCACTAGCAGGGATCTGGGAACACTTGTAGAAAGTGACCTGGTCTTTGACTAACATGCGTCCAAGGCAATAAGGAAATCCTTCTATGTTGTTCAGCTTATAAGTAAGGACATGGTATCTAGGTTCAATGAAGTCTCTGTACCACTATACTTGTCCCTCATCAGACCCTGTCATTGAGTGTAATGCCCCCTTTGGCATTTATCTTACCAGACACATGCAGCAACAGGAACATCTGCAGTCACTCTTTACAAAAAGAATACAGAGCATAAACGTAATGTTGTATGCAGGTTGCCACAAAGCTCTGTCTCTGTAATTGGTCTCCTGAAGACTACCGAGAGATGATCTATGCCTGACATACAAGACATCCCTGGACCTCAATCTAATGAATATTTTGCACATCTGCAAAACAAGCAGCATCAGAATTACTAGGTCTAAAGACCAAACTTTTGCTTGGAGAATAAATAGGACATGTTGGAGAGACAGATATGTATCTCAGAGAATTCCCATTCCCTGGAGTAGGCTCCCTATCTACATGAAATCGGAAACTCACTCCTGGTCTAGTGACTGTATCTCTGATGGGCAGAGACAGTCAGTAAAGCATATCATAACCAAGAATCACCCCATTATTAACATCTAAAACATATAACTGGAGGGATGCATATGGGTTGCACAGCTATGCTTATAAAGACCCTAGTGGTCATTAGCCTAGTATACACCTAAATGTATGTGTGTATGTCTGTGTGAGTGTGTGTGTGTGTGTCTGTGTGTGTGTGTGTGTGTGTGTGTGTGTGTGTGTGTGTGTGTGTGTGTGTGTGTGTGTGTGTATATATATATATATATATATATATATATATATATATCCAGGGTTGCACAACATTGGGGAAGGGGGTAAATCTGCTTGTCGACCAAATGAACTGCCGACCAAATGAGTGTCGATTATATGAACTGTCGACCATGTGAAGGGGACCCATATATATATATATATATATATATATATATATATATATATATATATATATATATATATATATATATATATGTATATATATATATATATATATATATATGTGTGTGTGTGTGTGTGTGTGTGTGTGTGTGTCTCTTGTAACATAGTGGCCTATTTGACTATTAGAAATGTCTTATATACCCCATATATTACAATTGAATAGTTGATGGTGGTGTGTACAGACACTATATTACAGTAGTAAAAAACGAAATAGCACAGTATAATGTAAATCACCGGAAGAACTTCAGAATTAGTCAAGACTTCCCTCAGTTTAAGGCAATGTAAACATTATGAGGGAAGGGAGCACAGTTAGATGCTCTGTGGCCTGAATATACATCTAGTAACTATGTGGAGGTGCAGCATCAGTAGGTGGACATACTGTTAAGTACACATAGTACTAAATATACCTCTAGTAAAAACAGGGAGAGGGAGCAGCAGGCTGACACACTGCTAAAACTACTAATTTCTGATAAAGGGAATGGGATAGCTATAAGAATGTTAAAAGAAGCCAGAACATTGCTTTGAAATGGATAGATAAACCTATGATTTGTCAGAAACCTGTTACTGAGTCTTACCAGAGAACTGCAGCTATTAAGTTAATGAAAGAAGTCGGTGCAGAAACTAGAAGAAAGAAAACCCCTGTGCATTATATGAGACCTTGTCATAATATTCCAACCATTAAATTAATAAAAAGTATGGATGAATACAGAGAGAGAGAGAGAGAGACACAGGGATAAACCTGCTAAAAGAAGAAAAGGGACCTGAACAGATTCCTAGCTTCCCATGTAATGTCAAACCAGAGAGCTGGTCAAAAACAGGACTGTCAGCAGCAGCAGGTGCTTAGACAGAGGTTGCTGAGTTAAAATTAAGGGTATTGCCAAAACTAAAAACGGAAGAAAATCACTAGGATAAATTGTCTTTTGTAGAAGAAGGAACAGTAGAAAAGGCATCAGTACCCATATTCCTAGGTAAGATACTGTATCTTCGGCACAAATCTGAGCCTTTCCTTTTAAGTTATGGATATAGCTAAAGAATGCCTTATGGTTGTCCTAAGTTGAGGAAGCTAATTTGGATTCATAGTTAGCTTTGGAGGACTTCACAAAGAGTCTTATTTGCTTGTTTAAGCTGAGGAGGGAGTGTTTCCAGTTTGGGGCTTGCTCCCTCTTACTCTTAGACAGCAATTTCTTCCTGTTATTATAAAGCCTGTTAATGGCAGTTGTCCACCAGACAGGTTTGCTCTTCCTCGAGGGGCTTGTTTTGGTCCTATCAAGTACGGCTGCATCAATACAGTTGTTAAGGTGTTTGTAAAAAACATTTGTGTAGAACTTGGCACATTTGCTAATTTCATCTGAAGGAGGAGGTGCAGTGAAGCTATTTATACCATCCTGTAAGAAGTTATAATCTGTTTTGGAGAAGATTTTTAGATTAGCTTGTGCTATGGGAGGTCAGGTATGATAGTAACTTCTAATTAGATTGATTTCTGGTCAGATATCACCAGGGAAGACCTCACAATGGGGGTGCTACAGTGGTCCCCCATATTAGTAAGTACCAGATCCAGGATGTTGGCACCCCCTTGTGGGGGTGTCAGCTAGCTGGTCCAGGCATTGGAGTTAATAAAGTCGAGGAACCTTTGGGCAAGTGAATTTCCACATGAGTAATTTCTCCAGTCAATGGATGGGTAGTTAAAGTCACACTGGAAAAAGAGAAAAGCCCTGTAAGTAGGATCCAAGTGCAAGGCAAAACAAACTATCAGTAACTGCAAAAATGCCAGCACAAACTCAGTATATATCAGCAACAAAACTACAGCAACACTAAAGTAAAACTTATGTGTTTTAATACATATCGAACTATTCAATAATCCAGACCGGTTTCAGCCTAACATGGCTTTCCTCAGTGGAATTTTTTAGAAAGGGAGGCCAAATAATCCCTGAAAGCTGACAGAATGACAATGAAGAGTGCTGTAACTGAGTAGGATCCACAGCAGGGTGGAAAAACCAAACTGGAAAAAGAGAAAAGCCCTGCAAGTAGGATCCAAGTGCAAGGCAAAACAAACTATCAGTAACTGAAAAAATGCCAGCACAAAACACAGTATATATCAGCAACAAAACTACAGCAACACTAAGGTAAAACTTAAGTGTTTTAATACATATCGAACAATTCAATAATCCAGACCGGGGAAGACCTCACAATGGGGGTGCTACAGTGGTCCCCCATATTGGTAAGTACCAGATCCAGGATGTTGGCACCCCCTTGTGGGGGTGTCAGCTAGCTGGTCCAGGCATTGAAGTTAATGAAGTCGAGAAACCTTTGGGCAAGTGAATTTCCACATGAGTAATTTCTCCAGTCAATGGATGGGTAGCTAAAGTCACGCAAAACCATGGTGTTCAGATGAATCTTGATAGACTCAAGTAGATCCAAATAGGCAGAGTGGGTATCCTGATTCATGGAGGGGGTCCTGTAGCCGGCAATAACTTGAATAGGTGTCCTACCAACAGTTAATTGCACTTAAAGTATCTCCAGGGAATCAAGCTGTCTAACCAATCTGGAAGTGTATTTATCCTTAATGAATACTGCTACACTGCCTCCTTTAGTTTTTGCACCTTCAGGTTGTGGTCTGAATGTGTGGAAGGAGGTGTAGCCTGATATAGCTGGGGTACTCTCCACAGCCTTGAACCAAGTCTCCATGACTGCACAAATGTCTATGTCTTCCAAGGTGAGGACTTCTTCCAGTGAATGCAGTTTTTTGTTAAAACTCCTGGTGTTTAGTAGCAAAACTTTGAGGTTGTTCTTAGATGGAGTTCTTACGTCAGGAATTTTGTCCTTGAGACACTGCCTAAAAAAAGGCACTATGGGGTTGGCAAGAGCCTTGGACAGTAGCTGAAATCCCAGGGGTCACAAATGCAGACAATCTCTGGAAAAGCATCAAGGTCTGTCAGTCATGTCATCCCAGGCTGACAGATACTGTATCCCCTTGGAATGACACCAGAAACTAAAACAATTATTGAAGTCAATCATTTTCTGTTTGTATTGAAGCATCATCCTAGGTGAAGGTAAAATGCTGCTTAAGGCTAGGGACATACCAGCCTGAGGCACATAGTCCAAGAGATCAGTCATTTCTCTCATCATATAGCCCAGAGAGGTACATCTCAAGTTGTTCACACCAACATGGACTATGACAGAGTCATAACAGTATCTGTTGTTGAGAGACTTGAGTGCTTGTGTCATATGGTGGATCCTGGCACCTGACAGGCAGCTGACTGCGACCTTCTCCTTATCCAGCCTGGTGAGAGGGACATCTGTGTGTCTCATGACGGAATCACCTATGATTAATATGCTTGGTTTTGTGTTTTGTCTTAAGGGCATGACAGGTGAGACACTGGTAAGTGAGCTATTATGTGTATTGTGTTCTGCAGAGGAAGTGTTATGTGTAGCGTGCTTGTGTTTGTGTTTGAGAGGTCTCTTATACTTAGGTATGTTTCTGGTGAGGACCTTTGCTTATGCATGTATGTGGGATGTGGGTTTAGGTGGAGTAGGAGGTGAGGTGTGCATGCTGACAACCCACTCATAGTCATATGTACTGACTGGAGAGAGCATGAATTCAAGGTTTTTAATATAGTTGCATCTCTCACATGTTGAGTTTGTGTTGTCCAGGAGCAGAGGGTTGTTGGTGAACATGAGGCAGTTACTACACTGTCTCAGGATGCTCATGTCAACCAAGGTGGCTGGAGAAATTGTGGGAAAATGTACATCCATAGTGTTGGGTAAATTTATATGGTCAGGAAGAGACGTCACACTTAGGAGTGGCTAGTGGGTGAGAGGTGTGTTGGAACCTCTGAGGCTAGGCTTAGCTTTCTACCTGACAGTAGACCTGAGCCAGAAAAAACCTCTGGAGGACCACAAGCAAAGTGCTAAGGAAAAATTTAACAAGCAAAATGTTTGCCACTATAACCACCAACGGTAACTACTGCTACGGGGCAGTGAACGATGGTGCGCTACATGCAAGAAGCAGAGATGCATGGCTAATATAAAACAAGAAATAATCCTTTTAACTCAAACTAAGAAATAAGGATGCACAATCTGAGTTCAAGTTCAATCACCCCGATTAGATGGGACCCAGAATGCACTCTCCTCCCACAAGGGTGCAGAAAGGCCTTCTCTAACAAGGGTGGCTTAAATTTGATGCTCAGAGGTTACAGAACAGACCCAGACACAGCAAGCCTGGAAATGGGTTATGCTACAGCCGAAGCAGTACAATATGCAGTAAAATGTGACAAAAAAACAGTTCCAACAATTTAAACAGGCACTAGAATGCAAATACTAATTAAGAGGGCAATATAAGAGCAAAAACAGGCACTTAAAGGTAATTGGAAGCAATGGATTCCTCAGATCTTTCAGAATCTCAGTGAAGAGCTGGTTTTAGTGTTCAAGTGATACAAGGCGGTCTATATTCCATAAGACTGAATCTAGCCTATGTTAAGTGCAGCAGTATTTGTTTAAAGTACTTAAAATCACAGTTACAACAGCAAAAAACAGTATAAAGCAGCAATTCAGTAGAACAATGTTCTCAATGTAATCAGGCTACTAACAAGCAGTAATAAATGAAGTGGTATAAATGCAACTGAACACTTTTAAGAACAGCAGCAAAAGCAAAATAAAGTATTAAAGTAGGAAAAGACACTGTATAAGTACACTAAAACACAGTAAAAGCAGCTGAATAGAGTGTAAACATTTTTTTCCAAGGTTAAGAGCTAAAGGGATGTGTGACGGCCATGCCCTGTCCCAGCAATCAAGGAGCCTCAATCCTCACCACTAACACCAGGGAGGTTGTCTCACAGAAGAGGAAAGGATAACTAATACACACAGTAAAGTACAATTTCCCTTAAGTGCACACAGAGATCACAGTCAGTCTGGGGCTGGTTGCTCCTTTGCTTACCAGGTCCCCAGTAAGACTCCCCACTAGCACAGCTATAGGGTCCAGGTCTCAGCCTAACTGGGCAAGCTAAAACCTCCAGTACCCTCTCTGTCCTAACAGTGCTTCGTGTCTCTGCCCAGGTAGCTGATACATACACACACACACACACACACACACACACACACTTAGAAAAGAGGTTATACAACCACACAGACTTTCCTGGGAAAAGGCTGGCACAGGTTCTTCAGCTGTGCCCCTATTACCCAGGCCATACAGTAGCAATTTCTGCCACCACCCAGTTAATTATCAGCTACTAAAAGGCCCTTAAAAGGGTGTTCAATTATTACTGTGCAATATTATAATCCAATGGTAGTATGACTAATCAGTCTCAAGGCTTATTGGAAGGGCTTATTACAATAAACTCTATAAATATATAATGTACTCTAAAGCATACTTTATCTCTACATAAACCAGCCACAGGTAGAAGGTTTAAAAAATATTTAATAATAAATAATTAAAACACAAGACAAAACTACTACACCACAGAGATATCTAAAAGTTCAGAGATCACACAGAAATGTAAAATAATACAGTAGTACAGGTCTAATTTCAAAGAAAAATACCTAATTAATCTGTACTAGCTTTAACTATTCCTACAAGAAATCACAGTGCTAAAACTTACATGGGAGCATAAGGCAAAGTGTTGAGTTAGATGTCCAAAGTCAAAATCTCCAGTCTCTCCCTGAACAATAGTTTTTAAACACTAACCAACAGCTCTGCTGAGGCCCTCCCAAATTTCATCATATTGACACTTAGGTTTTCTCAGGCCACAAACTGCATTATTTAGCAAGCTAACACATGCTCAGTAAACTACAACAATACAAGGCATTTCACATATACACTCTAGCAGCAACCAGAGCAATAAAGCGCCTTCCACATGTAAATTCTGGTCATACACTTTAGCCTTAAAACAATGGGCATGAAACCTTCATCCAGACACAGTGGAACCGACTTGTAAAACATTAAAGAGATTCATAAGATCTTTTTAACTTTAAAAGACAGATTTGAAATACTTGGCTTGGTTTTCCTTACAGCAGATGGCTGTGTTGCAACAATATTGAAGTTCACATTTTACAGTGTTTTCTTTTATACTCAAGAAAACATGAATGTATTTTACATTTATTATCAAGAAAATATCCCTGTATTTTACATGTATTTACAAATGCCAGAATTATATATCAAATTCTATTTGACTAGGCTGGCAGCCTTTGCCCATCTCTCCCCAATCATCACATCTCTTCCCCCCGAGGAACTCAAGTTAGTTTTTCAAGTGCCCCTTGAGAAACATCGCTTGAGAGTGTCAGGTCTGTTTGGGTGTACCTCTCCCCATTCCCTGTCTTGAAAGCCCATCTGCATTGATATTGCTACTCCCACTGCGGTGCTGCACTGACATATCATATGCTTGCAACCCCAGCCTCCATATTAGCAACTTGGCATTTTGCTGACTGGTTCTGTTTAACCATGTTAGAGGGTTGTGATCTGTCATCACAGTGAATTTTCTTCCATACAGATAAGGCTGAAGTTTTTGTAGTGCCCACACTATGGCTAGACATTCCTTTTCTACCGCTGCATAGCATTCCTCCCTGGGTTGGAACCTATGACTGAGATAAACCACTGGGTGCTCTTCTCCCTCTGAAAAAATCTGGCTAAGTACAGCCCCCACCTCATAGTTTGAAACATCCACCTGCACAACAAAGTCTTTGTGTAGTCTGGACTGGCTAACACAGGGGGTCCTCCCAACGCTTCCTTAAGCTTCTGAAATGCCTGCTCACATGCTGGGGTCCACACTACCTTATTTGGTCTGTTCTTTTTGTCAGGTCTGTGAGGGGAGCAGCTATGGTACTATAATTGGGAACAAACTCTCTGTAGTACCCTGCTGTCCCTAAGAATGCCCTCACCTGCTTTTTGGTAACAGGTGCAGGCCATGCCTGAATAGCTTCCACTTTGGCAGGTTCTGGCCTTATCTTACCACTCCCCACTCTATGTCCTAGGTAGGAGACCTCTGCCATAGCCACCTGACATTTGCTTGGCTTAATGGTCAACCCTGCCCTCTGTAGTCTCCCAGCACCTCCCTGACATGCTGGAGGTGCTCTTGCCAGAAATGGCTGTAGATGACAATATCATCTAGGTAAGCAAGTGCAAACCCTTTTGCTCCTGCTAGGATATTATCCAACAGCCTCTGGAATGTCGCTGGGGCATTCTTCATCCCAAAGGGCATCTTTATGAACTCGTATAAGCCAAAAGGAGTTACAAAGGCTGACTTTTCTCTAGCACTGGGAGTCAAGGGCACCTGCCAGTAACCCTTGGTAAGATCAATGGTTGTAAGATACTTAGCCCCACCCAGCTGCTCTAGGGTCTCATCTGTCCTAGGCATGGGGTAAGCATCTGACTCTGTGTGACTATTTAATTTCCTGTAATCCACACAGAACTTGGTGCTGCCATCCTTCCTTGGCACCAACACCACTGGTGAGGCACAGGGACTATTGGACTCTTGAATCACCCCTAGTTCCAACATCTCCTGTACCTTCTCCCTCACCATCTGTTTGACTCTCTCAGGCACCCTATAAGGGGCCTGCCTAATAGGCCTTTGGGGTCCTGTATCCACCTGGTGCTGCACCAGGTGGGTGCACCCTGGTTTCCCAGTGAACACATCCTCAGATTCCTGCAACACTGCTCGTATTTCTTGAAACTGGGTAGGAGATAGCTGCTGGGATATTGCTACCCCTTCAACCGAGGTGTCAGCCCGAGCCTCACTGAGGAGATCAGTCCCCAGATCTCCCTCAGACTCTTCCTGCAATCCACTGCAAATGCTCAGTACAAGGGCCTCCCTATCATGGTAAGGTTTCATAATGTTAACATGGTACAATTTGTGCCCCTGCCATCTGCCTAGCACTTCCACCATGTAGTTAACATCACTTACCTTTATTACCACCTTGTAGGGTCCCTCCCAAGCTGCTTGCACCTAGTTGTGTCTGACAGGAATGAGAACCATCACCTGCTGCCCTACAGCATACTCTCTAGCTTGAGCAGTCCTGTCATACCACACTTTTTTCTGTTGTTGGGCTTCTGCCAGGTTCTCCTGGGCCAGGCCCATGAGTTCCCTGAGCTTGTCCTGAGGTTCAGGACATATGCCACAACAGACTCCTTGTGAGACTCACACACACCTTCCCACTCATCTCAATTAAATCTAGAGGTCCTCTCACCCTATGCCCATACAGCAACTCAAAAGGTGAAAAACCTGTGGATTCCTGGGGAACCTCTCTGTAAGCAAACAACAGATGGGGCAAATATTTGTCCCACCCCCTTTTAAACTGATCTGCAAATGCCCGTAGCATGGACTTGATTGTAGAGTTTAATCTCTCAACAAGACCATTAGTCTGGGGATGGTAGGGGGTGGTCTTCATGTGCTTCACCCCACAGGACTTCCACAGACAAGCCAGCAGGTCTAACATAAAATTGGCACCTCTGTCAGACTGTATTTCCTTTGGGAAGCCTATCCTGCTGAAAATCTTTAGCAAAGCATTTGCCACCTTCTTGGCCTCAATGGAGAATAAAGCCACTGTCTCAGGATATCATGTAGCATAATCTGCAATCACTAGGATATACTTTTTCCCTGTGGAACGTGAGGTACTCAGAGTACCCACAATATCCATAGCTACCCTCTGAAATGGCTCCTCAATCACAGGCAAAAGCATCAAAGGAGCTCTCACCTTGTCTCCTGCCTTGCCTACCTTTTGGCACTGTTCATAGGTCCTGCAGTACCCTGTTACATCTCTGGAAATTCCAGGCCAATAGACGTTTTGCATAATACGCCTCTTTGTACGTTTTATGCCCATATGACCTGCAAAGGGAATATCATGGGCAATGGCTAGAAGTGCCAGACGGTAAGCTCTAGGCACTACTAACTGCTGTACTCTCTCACCTTCTAGCCCTCCCTCAGGGGTCCACTCTCTGTACAGTAACCCTTTGTTCCAGTATACAGATTCCCCCTTCCATTGAGAATCAGGTGCCTCCCTATCTACCTGCCTAAGGCAAAGTGTTGAGTTAGATGTCCAAAGTCAAAATCTCCAGTCTCTCCCTGAACAATAGTTTTTAAACACTAACCAACAGCTCTGCTGAGGCCCTCCCAAATTACATAATTTTGACACTTAGGTTTTCTCAGGCCACAAACTGCATTATTTAGCAAGCTAACACCTGCTCAGTAAACTACAACAATACAAGGCATTTCACATATACACTCTAGCAGCAACCAGAGCAATAAAGCACCTTCCACATGCAAATTCTGGTCATAAACTTTAGCCTTAAAACAATGGGCATGAAACCTTCATCCAGACACACTGGAACTAACTCGTAAAACATTAAAGAGATTCATAAGTCGATCTTTTCAACTTTTTTGAAATACTTGGCTTGGTTTTCCTTACAGCAGATGGCAATGTTGCAACAATATTGAAGTTCACATTTTACAGTGTTTTCTTTTACACTCAAGAAAACATGCCTGTATTTTACATTTATTATCAATAAAACATGCCTGTATTTTACATGTATTTACAAATGCCAGAATTATATATCAAATTCTATTTGACTAGGCTGGCAGCCTTCGCCCATCTCTCCCCAATCGTCACAGGATGGGCCTTCTAAAATAGTCTCAGTAGAAAGAGCTGATGCGATGGGACTGGGAGGAGTGTCCAATAACAAATTTATAATAAGAGGCGGGCAAAGCCAATGCCACCAAGTTATAAGAACACAACAACAATAGGACAGGCAGGACAGAAAATCAAATGGAACCAGCCTGAGTAAGTGTTCACAAGTGAAACAGAAATCAGTTTAACACACAAACTATGCAACACTAGGCAAAGAATTATTAAGTATCACTGAAACAGTTACAACAAGTGCAAAAGATATTAGGTATTATGCCATAACTCATATCTAAGAAAGAAGTATAGCAGAAGATTTATATGAGATGGAATATCAGAGTTCCTTCTTCAGTGTTTCAACTGAAGAATATTCCTGCACAGAAAGAGGAGATGCCATTCCTGCTGAAGGTGCCAAGTCACTGTGAACTCTATGTCTCCAGAAGATTCCTCCTTCTCCTCCTCAGGATACTTTTTGGAATGATCAGTTTAGTTTAGCTTTCATGCACCAGCTGCCTAGGAGATATCTCTGGCCTAGGCACATAATTTGTACTTCTAAGTCTGTCCATTAGCAGAGGTCACTGCAGTGCACCAGTTGTAATGTAGTGATGTATGATGAAATAGAGAAGATCATGCAGATTTGTAATATTCATATTTCTAGCTGGTTATGCTCTTTTATAGTATGGAAACTCCATGTAAGGGAGTGCAAAACGTGGCACTTCTAAGATTAACAAATTTTAATAAAAAAAAAAAAATAGTGCAGAAAAAAAGTCCTGGCCTGTTGCATTAGTTCACTTATTTTATCAATTAACCTGATGAACTATCCCTCCTAAATTAACGTAAGATTACAGTTTTATTAATTCAATCACAAAGGGGAGACTCCCAAAGCAGTATCACATCAGATTCACTATCTATTTATTTATTTATTTACTTATTTATTTCCATCTGTTGACCAGGAATAGTCTGACTGAGATGAGAGATCCACTTTTAATTTGAGACCCAGACAGGAGAACTCAAGAATTATATAAGAAATGATTTTTAGCTAAAATAACTGTAAATATAGTACAAATTGCCTCACAACAAGAGGTTCTCTCGTTTGATTCTCGGGTCCTGTGTGGAGTCTCCATGTCTTTCCTGTGTTCACGTGGGTTTCCTCTGGCTGCTCCAGTTTCCTCTCACATTCCAAAGACATGCAGTAGGTGGCTTGGACACTCTTAATTGGCCATACTTGTGAGTGTATTGTATGAAAGAACAGCCACAGCAGGGCTAGCTACCTGACGATGTGAAGCGTGGCTCTAGTTGGTTGTTACTGTTGAAGTGATACCTCGACCCCATGTGTAAAAATGGGAAAAGCATTGTGGATGGATGACTGGATACTGCAACTGTAACTGTTTCTAGTGTAAAGAAAAAAGCAAATAACAGTACACTTGATTAGTTACGTAAGAGTGGTGGGCAACAGCATATGTACAAATTGCAATTATTATGTATAATTGGCTTCACATTAAATTTACATATACATATTTATGTAGTACTAAATGTAATAAAGTTTAACGAAACACAGTAAAGAATGAGGTAGATGTATTACTGATACTGTGTTTTGTTCGGCTGAGACTAATTGGTGGCGATGTAGCTTTTGAGAGATTTGTAGGTTGTTCATAAGGAGGAGGTACTTCCTAAAGGAGGGATGGGAATAGTACTTGTAGACAGTAAAAGTAACAAGCAAGGCTTTAACATTTGACTCAATCACAGTTTCAGAGCGATGTTAGATGACGTATTAGTTTAGTAAAGAAATAGCGAGGGTTTGCTTTAGCAATATTAGAGTGAGGAGGAAGATAGCAGTAGTTAGGAGCAGTACCACTGTATTAGTGGACACATGAATTAGTTTAGATGACATTGTATATTGTACATAGTAGTTATGAGAAGTTTCTTAGTTGAATTGTTTACAGTAGTTTGTCACTTGGTAGCATTAACCTTTGTAAATCTATAAAATTGAGTTTGGTTAAGTATTTTTTTAACTATACAGTTGCAGGCAAAGGTATTGTTTTAGAGTAAGTTAATGTTAAGAAATATTTCTGAGCATTTGATAGCTGTATAATATATAAAGGGGCTGGAGTGAGTGTTAGTCTAAAAGTACAACCACTGAGGGGGAGGGAGAGGAACAAATTAGGCACCACTCACTTTGTGTTAGCTGGTCAGTGTGCACCTTAAATGTGATGTGTACCAAAAAAAAAAATAGCTCTGTTCTTGGAGAAGTGCAGGCAAGATAATTACAAAGACTGTCCTACAGAGGTAAGAAAGCTGTGCTTTAGTTGGTCTGAATGAGTTTGCAGAAAGAATGAATAAATATCTGTTAGGTCCATCTGACTGTTATGACTTATCCTTTAAGCAGCTGCCTCAGCTTCTGTGCCAAGTCCACCTCCTTTTCAGTTCCACACTTCTGTTGTGTCCTTTGCTCTACTATAACCTGGTATATCATTCCAAAATCATATTTCACTATTTGTAAAATAATACTTCCTAGTGTCTGTCTTGAGCTTGGCTCCTCTCTGATTTGCCATCTCTATCCCCTTCTTCCCCTATGCCTTCCTTTTTGAGATTTACCCCCAGCTGGCTCCTCACCAACATCCGCATCCTCTTTTAGTCTCCCTTACTGTGTACATTCCCAACCTGTCCAGCCCTTCTTCATAATTTAACCTTTCCATCCCTTTAAGCATCCCTGTGATGCTTCCCTGCAACTTATTGAAAGTCCTTGTCCCCTTTAAATTCAAGGAGTCCGGGGTCCTATATAATAAAAGAATGCCTTCTGTTTCTTTGAAGTATTTATAGCCCATCTCCTAATTGATGTTTATCACTGTCTTCTCATACCATTTTGGATTGTTCAATTTTGGAGTGAATAACACTTCCAGATTCTTCTGTTTCTCTGTCACATAACTTTTCGGTTTCTTGTGCTACCCACAGTTTGTTTATCCAAAACAAATCACTGTATATTTCTTTGCTTTGAAATTAAATTGCTGCCTGCAGGGAGACCCGTTTTGTTACTTTCTTTAGGCCTCTGCTCTGGTCAGCTTCTGAACTACTTTTTGTATCCTTTGTCAATAAGGTGATCTGATTTTCCAGTTCCATATTATAATTGTTACAGTGGTGCTGAAGACCACTCTGGGGATCCCAGTGGTCACTGTCACATTTTTGATTCTCCTCCAGTAAAGATCTTCCCTTTGATTTCCCTTTCTTTCTGCCTGCCAGGCTTGTACCCAGTTCTTCATCTTCATACATGGTCCTTCCAGTTTTACCCTAGTTTTCTGTATGTTAAGGAAAAAGGCACTTTAATGAAGTACAGAAAAACATCATCCACTGGCCTGTCCCATACACTTCCACTGTGACTAAGCCAAAAATGTATCAGATTTGTTTGATTCAATCTCTTCATTATGGGCCCACGGTGATGCTCATCTCCTAACCTTTTATCCATACAGAATGCCATCAAGCATCCATTAATACATTTTACCATGGCTTTCTCCGGTATCTATGTTAGTCTTGCTAGCCTGCAGTTTTCAGGATCCTTCTTTGGGAATCATGTTGATCCACCAAAGGAACTTTCAATAAGTACCTCAGCCATGAAAAATAACTCTCTAAAAGCAACTTTCTATGAACCTCAAACTAGACTTTTTGTGGGGTGGCAAGCCCTCTTGCACCTTCTGCAAACCTCAAGCTAAGCTTTTTGTGGGGTGGCAAGCCTCCTCTAGCACATACCATGTGAGGGAGGCATCTCCAACACCCCATACTTATATAAACCACCTTCACAGTTGCACACCAGAAGAGTAAAGAGCAAACACCATTCATGGTATCAGTTGCTTTCAATAAATTTAATTTGCAGATTTGGCACTCACTGAAAGAGTGATTAAAGAATTGACAGGACCCCTCTCCCTGACACCTCTGTATAAAGAGGAACTGCTACCCTTCCCTGTACCTGAGATGGTCCCTTTCTTCAGGGATATGCTGAATAGGGTTTACCTTTATAACCTCGAATTGCACAAGTGTGATTATGCATAACGGCGACTCAGATATGCGAAAAAAAACATGAATTTCAAAAAATATCGAAAATAAAATGGTAGAATTTTTTTTCACCCTTTTTTGACTTGCAAACACCACTAGCATATCACCGTGTTCAGAGTCAAGCCATACACATACCAGCAAACATCGGAAGTGATTCCTGTCATGAACGTGCCACAATAAAGTCCCTTATTCACTGTAAGCAATGTACAGCTTCCTGAATAGTGTTCAGTGTAATGTATTCCCCCGAAAGTCATGTGCGCCACAAATAGCAAGTACAAGGATAACTAAATTCAGGAGAAGGAGCAGTATTTCACCACTAATTTAACAAATCCTCTAGCAGTGAATTCAGAATGTTTCTCCAGTAAACGTGTAAAGGCTGCTTCCTTGTCCACGAGTCTCCTACGTTTTGGTGATGAAGGCAAACACAACAGTAGTCTACATCTTAAATCATCTACATGATTCTGCTCAAGTTGCACAGCCTGTAATATGTCAAGCATATAAAGGGTTTTCTTACCTAACAAACTACGTAGCCACCTGTGCCAACCCTCAGCAGCATTCTGGCTATGAGGGTAGCCCATACCACACGTATCATACTGATTCCAAAATGTACTATCAAATAAAGGAGGCACTCTTTCACTTGTACTTCCCCTCATACCATATCGCTGTGGCCTGCCATAGATATATGTTTCCTTAAAGAAGGTACGCAAAGGCTTCCCGTCCTCTGGCATGTCAGCTTCTATTGCATGGAAAGCAGTACATATGTCACCCAGGTCAACAAACGCTAATGCAGGTATCTCCTTGCACAGCATCTCCTTGCACAGCATTTCAAAGGATATACTGCCTCCAAAGTGTCCTGCCAAATGTAAGCATTGTATATTTCTCCAAGCAATTTGGCAAAAGTGGAACCAGCAACCTTTGGTTAATGTATTAGGTTGATGTCTCTGAACAGAATTCACTACAGCCCTTTCAAAGTCTATCAACACCATATTGGGAAGTAGTCTAAATTCATTTTCAGCACACAAATTCAACACTATGCTTCAAAAAGCATTGTAACACCTTTCACTTTTGCTGGGCATTATCCCATAAACAACAGGTACCACCTTTCTGTTAACTCCACCAGCCAGTGCACAGTGTAATGTGTAAACTTGTCTACATTCAGTAGTACTAATAGGGAAGGTCCCATCCGCCATTAGGTATTCAGATTCACAAAGTATATTCAGATTATCCATCGTGGTTATAACAACAGCATTGGTATCACCTTCGTTATCAGCACTATGTTTGATAATGAACGAAGCATTCTTTAAGGGTAGCATGTCAGCACTCAGTTCCATGAGATTATGAAAGCCATTGCACTTATCCAAGGTATTTCTGTACCTCTGTCTACCAATGGTCTGCTTAAGGGCACTAGTATTCGGTAACTCATTCGCAACTGCAATTGATGTACCAGCTAGGACTTCTGCAACTATTTTGCATGGGTCCTCCACAGATTGTTCAGCACAACATTTCAACCGTTCTTTTAACCTCATTACCTCCCCTTACACTACATCTGGAGCATGGTAATGTGGAGTGCTCTTAATCAGCCTATAGCCATGTACATCACTTTCAGTGACACATCTACCCTTGCACCTTTGTTTGTTCTTCCTTGTACAACACCAGTACTGCTTACCTGGACAGCCTTTTCTTGGTAATACTGATACACGTCAACTAGCAATAATTCCCGTCCCTTCTGTGTCCTACTTGTGCTGTATACTGAATTCATATTTCTGGGTGCGTAGTCCTGCGAAGTTCCTTCCCCTGCCTGTAACACATGCAGTACATATTCACTACAACATGTCTTGCACCTTATTAACTGAACATATGCAACACTTCACACAACATGTTATGCCAAAACAACATTTCTACAGTTTATACAACTAACTATGCTAAGTCAACATTTTATACAGCCTATACCACTTCTTATGCCGAGGGAACAGTTAGCTTGTCACTATATGGCTATCGGGAATAACAATTCAATAACACTACATAAATCCAGCAGTTATATTGCTCACAATAGCAATGAAAGCTTACATAACTTTTACACAATAGTCCTGCTTTACTCCGACTCTTTTCAATCACTTATTAACATACACTGCAGATTGTTTTACCTCCATAGTCCTTAGATCGTCTGCTGAAATTATATATCCACAACAACAGAAAGCAACTTCAACCATGCAGTTGAGGTGCAAACTCTGCTTGGGCCAGGAAGGGTTTTACAGGATGCAGGAATGACGACATTACGTATGCGACACAGCTTAAGGTTGTAATGCATTTGCGTGACTGTTTAATATGTGAATGTATTTGTTCATTCGTCCTTAACGTATTCGCACTTCTGAAGTCGAACATCTGCTATCTGGAAAATGGTATTTCGAACTTTCTGATGTCACCCGATTGTGATTCGTGGTTATAAAGGTAAACTGCTAAATAGTTTGGCTACTGGCTGTGCTGTCTTCCCTACTAGCTCCCTTAGCACCCTAAGTGAGGTAGTCTGATAGGATTTGGTGTATTATTTCCACTTAGTTTTCTCAATTGCTTCTTTCCACTTCTTATCCTTTATTCCATCTCCTCCTCTCCTCCTCATCTCCCCTTCTGCTGCTGTTAGTTTTATATTTTTTTCTCCCTTTTTTAATTTCTCCAAATCTTTTGGGTTTCTAATACCATTATGGGAATGGACCCCATTCCTAAGTCAAACTACGATTAAACTTCATGAAATTAGTATTGTTTCACTCTTTAATGTCAACCAAAAGTGCTCTTCACAGCACCTGCAATGTACCCAGTAATGACTCCTTCTGTAATTCGTATGGAGTTACATGTATTGGTAGCATATCTAAATATGACTGTAGACTCTTTTTTGTAAGACGCTTTGCTCCTACTACTACTGGAACTATCTGGGTATCTTTTTCCACATTGCTCTTGTTTCTACTTACAAATCCCGATATTTTATGACTTTGTGTCTCTCTGTACACAGGACACTGTAGTCACTGGGTGTGGCAATTTCAATGATCAATGTTACTTTTGTCCTCTGTTCTTGGACCACTACATCCGGTTTTCTAGCATCTATCTTTTGAACTATTGGTAATGGATGATCCCATGTGATGTAGACTTCATAATTTTCTATAATGCTTTGTGGCTCATGTTTCTAGTATTTATCAGCCACTTCAATACCATAATGTTTGCACAATCTCCAGTGCAGAAATCTCGCCACATTATTATGCCTTCCAGTATACAGTCCTTCTGCCATTAGTATGTTGCAACCAGCAACGAGATGTGCAACTGTTTCCAATTCTGTTTTGCAAAACCTACATTTGACTGTTTCTCCCACATGTTCAATGGACTTTGTAAACCAACATGTACGTAGCCCACTATCTTGGGCCGCCAATATTAACCTTTCATCTCTTGGTTTAAATTCACCTCTCCTTAACCATTCCTGCATTCGTTCCTGATCAACATAAGGTTCTCCCAGAAGTTTTCTATACTTGCAACTGTATTTATGCTTTTTCCACATTTCTTTCCTTCTCATCTGATCCTTCACCTTATATTCTCTCTTTTGTTTTTTGGCACATTCAGTTGCTGCCTGGTTTTTATCTACTTCTGGATTGATTTCCATTCCTGCTTAATGTTGATATGCTTCTGCTAGATTAAGCAGAGAAGTCATCTTAGATTTATTCTCCTCATGTTTCAAAACTTTCACTACATTTGGGTCTTGTGAGGTCAGCAGATATGTGTGGAGTCCCACGATTGCAGATCTATACATGTAATCAATTTCAGGGGGCCCCAACCGTTCTTCAGAATGAGGAATATAAAATCTTGATATGCACTGATTTTTATAAATCATTTGATGAGCATGAAGCATCCTTCTTGTTTTCCTGTCAAATCTATCTAACACGTGCTGGGGCCAGTCAGTCACTCCAAAAATGTAAGTTAGGATAGGAAGAGCAAATTGGTTTATAGCTTGGATTTTGTTCCTAGATGTCAGTGCTGTTTTCAGGATTAATTGTCTTCTGAAATATACGTCACTAAGTTCTATTCACATTTGTTCATGTTTTTTGTTGATCTTGATCCTTCATCAATTCCCAAATATTTATAGATTCCCTCTTGCTCAAGTTCTTTTATATCACATTCTTGTCCCAAAGGGATGGTTTCATGGAGTTTCAGTTTTCCTGCTTTAAAGGTTGCTTTTGCACATTTATCAAGACCAGATGACATTCTTATATCATCATCTGAAAAAGTTTTGACAACTTGCAGTTGTGCTTTCATTTCCTCATCTGATGAGCTATACAGTTTCAAATCGTCGACAAAGAGAAGATAAGTCTTTACACTTTGTTGTTTTCTAGGAGCCAAATTATAGCCATGGCCTAAGCTGTTAAGTAGACAGCTTAATGGGTTAAGGGCAAGGCAGAATAACAGCGTAATAGGCTAAGAGCAAAGCAGAATAGCAGCAGTGACAGAGTCACCCTGAAATACCCCCCTTTAAATTTTTATCCCTGGGATAATAATTTGTCCTTTATCATGGCTTAATTGCAAAGTGGTCTGCCTCTGTTTCATGGTCACTGTAATGTAGTTGATCAGTGTATGATGTATCTTATACACTTTTAAGCACTCTTTTATCCACAAATGTGGAATATTATCAAATGCTTTCTTGTAGTCAATCCATGCCATATTTAGATTCTTCCCCTTTTTGCAGTTCTCCACTATGACTTTAACAACAAATGATCTGTTGTTCCGTATGACTTTCTTTTATTGCCCTTTTGTTCTACAGCCATAATTGAGTTTTCTTCTAAATAACTATAAACTCTATTGACATTAATTCCCATGTATAGTTTATACATCCTTGGAAGGCATGTTATTGGTCTATAATTCTTAGGGTAGCTTTTAGGGTCACTCTTAAGTAGGAGCATTGTTTTTCCTGTTGTTAGCCAGGTTGGTGTCTGTTCACGGTATGCTTATAAATAATTCTTAGTCATGGCTAAATCTTCATGCAAACATGTTAATACTTTTAGCCAGAAATTAGGTCTTGGATCTGGGCCTGGGGTTTTCCAGTTAGAGGCTTTTTTTAACTTTGTTTCAATCAATCTGATTGTTACTTTATCCCATTTTATATCCTGTACCTTTAAACTTCTTATTCTTTATTTTACTTCTTCTGTCCAATTAGCTTCTTTGCTATGTTCCACAGGATCTTCATAGATACTTCTCCAAAATGTATCTATTTTTTCTTTTTTTTGATGGTCTTTCAATTCCTTTTATCTTATTTCTCAATTTTCTGTAAAACCGTTTTGGGTCATCAATAAATTGCTTATTTTGTACTTTTCTTTTATATTTGTCTATGTATCTTGTAAGTTTTTCTGCCTGTGCTGAGATTTTTAGTTTATTATTTGCGATAGTGCATGATAGATCCTCATCTGTTCTAATACTGTGCATTGCTTTTATCACGTCTATCTTTCTGAGTGTTTTTGTTGACCTGTTCCCCCTTCTGTACTCATCTAATAGTGACACTTCTTGTCTTAGTTGCTTTATAGTTTTATCTGTTTGATACTTCCATAATGATATTCAATTTCTCCACTTTCTCTCCTTTACTACCCTGTGTTCTTGTGGTAGAACTTTAGAACTTTATCAGTTATTAATTTAGCTGCACAGAAATATATCCTGTTTACTTCTGTTATACCGTGTGGATCTCTATGGACAGTCCTAATTACTGTGTTCATTTGTTTTGTCAAACTTCTGACTTTTTGGGTTTTATTGACCTTCTGCAGTTATTTATTTCATTGATCTTAATATGTCTATCTATCTCTATTAAGTCAAGCAACTCCTCTCTTAGCTTGGTTTCTTCTAAATTGAGGTCACATTTTTTTGTTTTCCATTCCCTGTTGACACTCTATAGAAAGTTCTCTTGCATCTTTCTGTGACTGTGACACATTCTCTTCAATTTCATCCTGTGCCATCCATTGCTCTGTCATATGAGAACTCACTGGCCTATAACTCCTCAACATTAACTGCATCAGAGTTTCCACAGTTTCCTGTTCCTTCCCTTGCTGTCCAGCTTCAAGTGGATGTTTATACTGGTTTTCTGTGGAAGGCTCCAAAATATCTTCATATGGGACCTGATCAATTGTTTCCCATTCCACTGGTTTCCCCTTAATTTGGAGTTCCATTGCTCTGTCCTGTTGTGGTTCTTTTTGAATTAGATTTTCTACACTGAATCCTTCACTTTGGAGGTACTTCATAACCTCAGTTTCTATTTCTTTAACTTCTCCATTACTGATCTCTTTTTCTACTTTTCCTCTTTGTCTTTTTATTTTTTGTATTGTAAAGTTTTCCATGTCCAGATTCCTTTGCCTGTATTTCTCTTCAAATATCTTTGATGCTGCTCTTTTTGTTTTGGTGAGTTTTGCTTTCTCCTTTGCATAGATATTACACCATAGTAAATGTCTTTTTCTTTCCCATGTCCATATTTCGTCTTCAGATGTCTCCTGATCATCCTGTTTCTCCTTACTTTGAAGACTCGTTCCATCATGTTGTGATGTAACCTGTGTTAGACCTTCTACATCAAAGCCTTCACTTTACAGGCATTCTATAACTTCAACTTCCATTTTTTTTAACTTCCGCTTTAATAATCTTCTTTTCTACATTCCCTCTTTGTGATATTATTTTCTTTAAAACAACCAAACATGAAGAAAAATACCTGCATCTTCTGGATTAATGCCTAAACACCCAGAAACAAGAAAAGTACTATAAGGCAGAAAGGAGTAAGGCAAAACAATGGCACTATGCAACTATTGCAAAAAGTCCGTTTATTAAAATAAAACACAAAACGTAAGCACTTTCAAAGTATCCCACTACTTCTTCAGACGTGTCTACAGTAACATCACGAGCTTCCATTTAAATACACCAATCAAAGCTAATATCCAGTTAAAAAGTCTCTAACTGTATATGTATGCAAAAAAGCACTCTATAACTAAATATAATATAAATTTGTACATATATAAACATATAAACAACATAAACAGTACTAAACCTAATAGATCATTTAAATGTGACAACTATGAAACCGATAAAGTGAAGTACATGTTAATTCCTAAGTGGTTTAGCTTGTAAGATGGGTTTCATAGGGACTTTATCATTAAGTCCCTTACCTGTATAAGCCCTCAGTCTAACTTGTATAAGCCCTCAGTCTAACTATCCACTTGGTCTCATTTACTTCCGTCCTATTCCTAATATCCCCTAACCTGCTGCTAACCTTGGTATTTTCTACCATATAAAATTTAAAAGTATGTGAGACAGAAGTGTTCCTAACATGTCTAGCTAATGCATTGGTTGATATTATTTTATTTATTGTGAAATTTTCCATATCTGGATCCCTTTTCCTGTATTTCTCTTTGAATATCTTACGGGCTGCCTTCTTTATGTTGATTAATTTGGCTTTCGCCTTTGCATATATATTGCACCATATCAAATCTCTCTTTCTTTCCCATGTCCATATTTCTTTTTTATGCTTTTCAGAAATATCTAGGTTTTGTTGTTTACATTTTCTTTTTCCAAACAGATCAAGGTTTCTTGATCTATATACTTTTTTTCAAAAATCTGTTGTATTAATGAACCTAAATTGTTTATTTGAAGCTTCTGACAGTTTTTCTTGTGGAAGTATTTTTCCTCTAACTTATCTCTTAATCTTTTTGTATATCTTGTGTCTGGAAATTCTGGTCTTTTTGTATAATACTAACAATACATAATTGCTTTCTTATCCTCAATAGTCCACTTTATTGTCTTTATGGCTCTTTTTTGGCCTATCAATTTTTGTGATTTCTGTGGACTGCTACTTCTTTCTACATTAGGGGGACCATCCTCCCCCTAGGCCTGGCCTGGCCCCATTGTAGGAATGTTTCCATATTTTGAGGATTCTACACTGTTTTTTTTTCCAGTCCTGGCACCAGTGCGCCTACCAGGAGGTCCATGCACCCAGCTGTCTTTTTTAGCTTTTGACCTGCTTCTGTCCATGATATATGCTATACAAACACAGTCTATATATCAGTGTTGCCTTGGAGAGATTTTGTGATAAACGGTTCACCACGTGAAGGTATCACCAAGACTTGAGGATGAATTCAGTTTCAGCGCTACTACTCTCCTTTGCTTGCTGACTTTCCATCTCTCCTTTCAGACCCCTCCTCTGTGGAAACTGACATGTAAAATTAATTTACAATTTCTTTTGCTTGTACAGCCACATCCTTTTATATATATATATATATATATATATATATATATATATATATATATGGATCTACTACTATTCACCGAAAGCACATTTCACCGAAAATCAAATTAGAGTGCACTTTTCACAGAAAGCTCATTTCATCGAAAACACAATTCACAGAAACACATTTCACCGAAAGTTGTTGATGGCCATTACCCCACTGTAGTGTGACCCTGGAGTTAGTATATATAGTAAGGGGGGGTGTGGGGGGCATAGCCCCCCACATATTTAATGTATATATTATTGTCAGAGAACAGTAATATATTGCAGTTACATGTATTCATGTATATAATTCACAATATTTAAAATATGTGGTGGGGCTACGCCCCCCACACCCCCCCTTACTATATATACTAACTCCAGGGTCGTACTACAGTGGGGAAAAGGCCATCTACAACTTTCGGTGAAATGTGCTTTCGGTGAAAAGTGCACGGTGAAATGTGCTTTTGTAGATGTTCGAAGATCCACATTGCTGCAGTCCTTACTTATGGGTAGTCCGCTGTCCTCGGTCGGCCCGAATACCAAAGCATTAGGCTGACGTCGGTCATGGGCGCACAGCCCTGACATCAGAGCGTCAGGGTATAAAAGCGCATGACCGACGTCATATCCTCAGTCCTTTTTGCCGCATGGTCCGATGCAGAAGCAGCGTTGCAAGTGCCGTTCAGCTTTCTGAAATTTTTCGTTTTCGGAGTTTCAGACATACCAAGTTGGGCTAAGTACCCCGTTGGGGAGCATTTTTGTTTTTTCTTGCCTCAGTTATTTACCGGATGTCAGAAAAAGTGAATAATTGTATTTCTTGTGGGAAGCAGATACCGCATAGGGATTACCACTCGCTTTGTATCCCTTGCTTAGGACCGGAGCACGACGTAGTTGGGTGTCGGTTTTGTGCTAGGTTTAATAAGCGCACTATTAAGAGAAGGCTAGATTGCGCTAGGTTGGTCTTTGGCAAACGGTGTAATTATATTATGCCGTCGGATCCTCCGACGTCCGCTTCCACGAAGAAGCGTAAAGACAAATCTGTAAAGCCTAGGCAGGATGATTCGTCCATTTCGGACGCCGGTCCTTTAGAGACCGCAGTGGAACAGGTGGATCCGGCTGAAGTTTCTGTTGAGTCTCAGGGGGAAACCTTGATTTTACAGGATGTGGTCTCACAGGAGTCAGGTCAGGCTGAAGGGGCCTCTCAGGTTACTATTCTCCCTTCTTTGCCTAAGGGGGTTAGGCCTTCTGCTACTGTTCCTAGGGCTCCTTCTAAGGGCAGGTCTGTTTTGCCTTCTTCTGGAGTTAGTTCTGGTTCTTCAGGGTCTGTACCTAAGAAGCATATGCTTAAAATGGCAGAAGATTTGATTACTTTAATTAGAGGTTCCATGCCCCCTCCTGATAAGAGGCCCAGGGTAGAGCCAGAGTTGGAAATTTTGGAGCAGGCCTCAGATGATTCTGAGTCTTCTGCTGAAGATATTCAAGATTTTCCTCCTTATTCGGATTCCGATGCAGAGGATTCTACTCCTTCTGCTTCCCCTCCAGAGGATTTTTCATTTTCAGAAACCTTACATTCTATGAGGGAACATTTTAGGTGGGAAGGACAGGATTATTCAGATTCCAGAAAGAGGCTTAGAGAGTTCTTGTTTTTACCACAGCATAGACCCTTGGCTATTCCTCCTGTTTTGGATGTTGTTCAGGATGTTTTTTCGAGGCCTCATTTAATCCAGATTCTATGCCTCCTGCACCAGTTAAACCGGACAGGTATTATAGGGTACCTGAGGCTCATAAATACCTATATAAGAGTCCTAGGGAGGACCCAGAAACTATTAGTCAGGGGCCTAAGGGTGTTAGGGCTTCTGTTGTAAAGAATCCGGTTCCTCTAGATAAGGAAGCTAGAGCTTTGGACAGATGGGGTAAGAAGGTGTACACCTCTTCTACTTTAGCAATGAGGGCTTTAAATTGCCAGTTTCATATGTTGAAATATCAGAATTTCCTCCTTTCTCAGCTAAAATCTAAAGTGGATGCTTTGGCAGAGGGCATAGAGTGTAAAGAATTGCAAGATTTGGTGCATGTTTCTGAACAGGTGGGAAACATTCTTTGCAGTGTGGCTTTGATGCTTTGCAGGCTTCTTCTAGAGTGGCTGCCACTGGTTCAGTTCTTCGTAGGCATGCCTGGCTTAAGGATCAGAATTTATCTGAGCATGTTAAGGCTAGAATTCTGGATGCCCCTTTACAGTCCGAAGTTTTGTTTGGTCCTCCTGTGGAGTCTGTTTTGAAGAAAATGGAGGACAAGGCTAAGTCTATGCAGACTGTTAAAGATTTTTTGCAGGTTCAACCTCCTAAGTTTAGTAGAAATTGGCCTGCTAAGGGGTGGACGTACCCTTCTTCTGATTTCCAGTCTAGGGGTAGATCTAGGCGTGGTAGGGGCAGAGCTCAGAGTACCTTTAGGCCTAGAACATGGAGTTCGCCTGCTCAATCTGCTGGTGAGGGTAGGGGCCAGTCCTTTCGTAAACAGGCCCAATGACCTGCATTTTCAGCTGCCAGATTCTTCTTGCCTGGCAGCTCCTTTGGGAGGAAAGCTAGCTCTCTTCAAGCAAAATTGGTTTTTAATCACCCAAGACAAATGGGTGTTGGACATTATAAACAGAGGTTACAAGTTTTATTTCCATACATTGCCTCCTTTCAAAGGTATGCCAGACATTCCTCCTCGGCAAAGGATGGAGGCTCACAAACAGATTTCATTACTTCTTCACATGGGAGCTATACAGCCAGTTCCTCCTTCAGAAGTGGGTCTAGGGTTTTATTCCCGCCTGTTTCTAGTACCAAAGAAAGGGAACACGTGGAGACCGATTTTGGATTTATCTCTCCTCAACACTTATTTGGACATTCCAAAGTTCAAAATGTTGACATTACAACAGCTTTTGCCTCTGCTGGGAAAAGAACACTGGATGGTAACTCTGGATCTAAAAGAGGCTTATCTTCATGTTCCTATCAGGCCCAGTTGCAGGAAGTACCTGCGTTTTCGAGCTGGAAATTTACATTATCAGTTCTCTGCATTGCCCTTTGGCTTATCTACTGCGCCCAGAGTGTTCACAAAGGTTCTGGCTCCAGTGATAGCCTTTTTCAGGATGGAAGGAATACAAATTTATCCTTACTTGGACGATTGCCTGCTTATTGCACAAGACAAGGACGAGCTTCTTCAGCATATACAGTATGTGATGGTAGTGTTAAGATGCCTAGGATATTCTGTGAACGAAACAAAGTCCAGTCTAGTACCCTCTCAGGACATGTGCTTTCTGGGTGTGAGACTGAATACAGCTTCCCAGATGGCCTTTTTGACCCCGGACAAACAGAAAAGTCTTTCACTTTATTTCCGTCAAATGTCTCTACAGTCCAGGCTGACTGCAAGGACAGTCCTTCAAGCCTTGGGGTTCATGGCATCTTGTATTCTGGTGCTTCCCAATGCCAAATTGCATATGAGGAAGCTTCAATGGTATCTCAAAAATCTATGGACACAACACTGCCAGGATCTAGACACTGTCATTCAGATAATACCTTGCATTCAGAAGGAATTTTTGTGGTGGGCTCAGGAATGTCACCTAAACAAGGGACTCTCTGTGACCCGACCAGAGGCGAGTCAGATTCTAACGACGGATGCCTCGGACAAGGCTTGGGGAGCACTCCTCAATGGAAAATGGGTGCAAGACACGTGGCCTGCCAGACTTCAACATTTGCATATCAACTTGAAGGAGATGTTAGCAGTACAATTTGCATTGATGGCTTTCAAGGATTTACTTCACCCAGGGCAGGTGTTGATTCTAACAGACAACACAACTGTCATGTGGTACATCAACAAGCAAGGGGGAACTCATTTGTAC
>NC_056747.1:253672023-253704523 GCF_019279795.1 Protopterus annectens
TCCTTCCCTCTGCCTTGCATCCTATCTTACAATGGACCCCACTGTTACAATGTCTGCCCTGTCTGTTTTCTTCTTCTTGACTGCTTCTTATGTATGTTCTTTCAGTGTTGTAGTAGTGATGTACAAAAGTTCCTTATTAATAAAAATACCCCTCATAATTCTCCATCCACCTGCTGCAGACGATATCTGCTTATATTCAGTTAGCTGACCGATCCTTACTTTACCTGGTGATCTCATCTATCCCTCCACAGTTATTTCCTTAAACAGCTACAAAATCTATTAACTATATACAAATATTTAAATTCTTGCAGTCAGACACATTTTCCAAGGCATGGGGATTTCTATTATCAATAACCCCCCCCCCCCCCATTTAAACTTCTGTATTTCATTTATATCTAAACCATATACTGCATACTTTTCTTCCCAGACATAATATTCAGAATTAATAGAAATAATTATATTCCTACTATACCCCTGAGATGACAACATCTCCTTTCTTTTTATATCCATTAGTAAAGGCAAGAAAAGGGCGGCCTGTTGACATCTCAAAATTTGCAATGCCGAATCCTCAGACACTAAAAAAAAAACCCCAAAAGACTAAATAATACAGGAACTTATGTATACCAACTTCAAAATGACCATACCTCAGAGAATAGAGAATATTCCCAGAAATGGGGATCATGGACTCAACATATGCAAGTCTGTACTTTCAGGTATTCAGTCTCCACATATCAGTATTCAATAAAGTAGGTCCAAGATTTTAAATGGTTAACAAGAAAGGGGTTTACACTCTTCCACAACAGGGAAGGAATACAATATCTTCTCTTGACAGTTATGAACAGATTTAGAATGGCTATTTTCTTCACTGTGACACATTATTAAATATCCAGTAGGTATCAGCAGCATTTTCCCCTGCATTCTAATTTTACTGCCTCCAAATCGCTATTAGTGCTCATTGTACTTTGCCTCATTTCTCCAACTTCATTCCTCAGAAACTGCATAGTCTCCACCATGCCAAGAAACTTTCTTGTTCCTCTGTATACCTTTCAGCCTGTTAGTGCAACAATTATGGACAAAGTCAAAAGTAATGGAGGTACAAAACCATAATATCTAGGACCGATTTTAAAGACTGCTATTATAAACTTAACAAGTTACTAGAATAACAGGTTTTGGATTAATATGCCTTTACTAAAGTATATGAAGTCTGCATTCCAAATATCTTTCATTATTTAATAACTGCAATCCTTAATGATTTGAACCACTAATTTTATGAGGGACAGACCAAAAATATGAAGCAAAAATCTGGACCTCCGGCCCTCTTCAAGAGAAATCTTGATGAGTGGATGGGAAATAGAAAATTCACCCCAGGGATCACTCCAGTGGCTCTTCTCGACAGAGGCACTGGAAACTAGGTTGGGTGGCACGATGCCAGGGTAATCCTATGGGCTAGGCTTGTAAAGGCTCCAGGGTCATTAGCCTAGTATATACCTATGAACCTATGAACATTCTGCAAAATTCTTGACAATTGAGAGGTATGCTCCTCCAGAAAATTCCATCCTCAGATTTGCTGGGTAAGGTAACTTAAATTGAAGCCATTTGAGCTGATAGTCATGGATGGCAGGAGAGAAAGGTGCTTGTTTTTTTCTTGTGGGTACACAGTTATCATTATCTGTAAAGACTCACTGGTCTCCCATTTTACCCTGATTCCCTGTTCTCCAAATTACAGTAAGCAACTGCTTCTTCCAGTTATACAATGTCTAAGGGTAGAAAGGAACAAATTCCAAATTGGAAAAACTCCCTCCTTGGCCTCAACAAGCAAATTAGATCACTAGTGAAAACATCCAAAGCCAATTATGAATTGAAACTAGCCTCCGAAACAAAGGGAAACCACAAAGCCTTCTTCAGTTACATCAGGAACCACCATGGCAAAGTCCAGGTTTGTTCCAAATTAGTACTTAACAGTATCACTTACACTGATCCTGTTGACTTAGCCAACCTGATGGCAGATAGATTCAGTGCAAGCTTCACCCCTCTGCCCCCCCAAAGGCCCTTTCAACATCCCCAATACTTCTCCTGCACCTCACATCTCCATAGATCAAGTGTTAAAGGCCCTATCCAAGGCAAAGAATACCACTTCCATGGGACCCGATAGTATCCCAGGCTGTATTCTACACCATCTCCAGCAAGAACTGGCTTTGCCATTGAGCATCCTATTCAACCACAGCCTAAGTACAGGCTTCATTCCAGTAGAGTGGAGAACTGCCATTGTCATCCACTTGCACAAAGGTGGTGCCACTACTGATCCTGGTAACTATTGCCCCATTAGCTTGACAAGTCTGATCTGCAAAGCCATGGAGTGTATTATTATGGATCTCATAAACAAGGAAAAAGGCAATCTCCAAGCACTTGACCCCACCCAGTTTGGATTCGTCAAGGGGAGAACTTGCCTGTTGAACCTGGTTGACTTCTTTGAGACAGTCACCAAGGCCCTGGATGAGGGAAAGTCAGTTCATAGAGCTTACCTTGACTTGGCCAAGGCCTTTGACACAATCCCCCATTTGGGCATCATCGAAAAGCTAACACAGCTTAGCGTAAATCCCTATCTCATCAGGTGGGTGGCCAACTGGCTCACTGACAGGACCCTCAAGGTCAAAATAGGCACCTCTACCTCTGATAGTAGACCTGTCACTAGTAGCGATCCCCAGGGATCTGTCCTGCAACCCCTACTGCTTGGCTTCTACTTCTCAGAGGTCCAAGCAAAGGCAAAAGACCTGTGGCTGACCAAGTTTGCAGACGACTGTAAGTTGGGTGCTGTCATTGACTCCCCATATGATGTTAACATAATGCAGGAGGGCTTCACAATAATTAATGACTGGTGCCAAAGTCATAGCCTCAAGCTAAATGCAAAAAATGTATCATCATACTATTAGGCAGAAACACAGCCCCTACTGATTACCACATCAACAGCAACCCCCTAAACACACAACCTGTAGTGAGAGACCTGGGTACTCAGGTTGATAACAATTTCACATTCAACTATCATGTAGCGGCAGTGGTCAGAAAAGCCCTTTATTTGGTTCATCTCATAAGTAAAGGGATTGCATCCAGAAAAAAAGGAGATTATTACCTCTCTATACTTCTCCCTCATTATACCAATAATTGAGTATAACGCCCCATTTGGTAATTACCTCTCCAAGCATCTGCACCAACTGGAAAGGTCACAAAAATATCTCACAAAGAGAATCCATGGCCTCCAACACCTGTCCTATGTGGACAGGCTCAAATCACTATCACTCTACTTGGTATCATACAGATTGCTCAGAGGTGATCTGTGTCTCATCTATAAGGCAATCTCGGACCCTGCCCTACTAGAGATCCTCCATATCCACTCGAAAGGCCTGAATCTAATATGCAACATCGACAAAACCTGCTGGAGAAACATGTTTGTCTCCCAGAGGCTCCCCCGTCTCTAGGATAGACTTCTCATACATGTCAAACAGAGTACCTCTCTGACCCTCTTCAAGTGCAGCCTTGATGAGTGGATGGGAAGCCACAAATTTGTCCCAGGGGTTCCACCTGTGTCCCTCATTGACAGGGAAAATGAGTGCTGACTGAGGTTTCTTTTTGGGGATAAACTCTTGGCTAGGCTTGTAAGGGCCCCAGAGCCATTAGCCTAGTAACCTCCTATGATCCTATGAACCCTCACTAAAATCAGCTGTGACATTCTTGCTATTTCAGAAATACCAGGCAAAAAAAGAAAAAGCATGTGGGATCTCTCCACACTGATTTCACATTCTCTAACTCTGGCAATCTTCCCACTTGCTGCTGCATAAATCTCTCACAATCTTGCCCTTCTAATCCTTCTGGTACTCCTTCTGTTCACAGGTTTTTACTTTAAGTTCTACCTTGTTTCTGTGTCTGTCTGCTTTTCACCTCATTGCTGCACCCATATCTCTAAGTTTTTTTAACAAAGCATTTTTCCTTCTGAAGTTCAGAGACTGCAACTGAGTGCCCTGTTAATGTATGGCTGATGTCAGTTTCCACTGGACAGAGTCAGCTACAAAGTCATTGAGCTTACTGTTAACAGTTTGAATTTCTGCTAGTATTTGTTCAAGGGCTGTAGTTGAATCTATCCTGTTATATACTGCAGATGTTAGTATGTCAGCATCTGGTCCCACATGGATGGCCTCATGGCTGGCCAGTCTTTTAATGACTCTGTCCTTTGCTGCTGAGGTGGATTTGTGTGTGTGTGTGTGTGTGTGTGTGTGTGTGTGTGTGTGTGTGTGTGTGTGTATGAATGTATGTGTGCTTTCTTCTGTAAAGTGGAAGGACGGTGACAAGTGAACTGTTCTCTATAATGCATGGTGCATGTTGCAGAGGAAGCAAGTTTGAGGAGGGCATGTTCAGATGGGGAAACAGTGTGAAAGAATAAAGTATGGTTTGATAAGCAGTCAAACTAGTAAAAGTGGATGTGATTGAGTGGTTCAGTGTTCGGCAGAGGTGAGGATAGGCCTTACCTCCACCCACTGCACTCACAACCCTTAAATGTGAGTTGGCACACACAATGAATACAGAATATAGGAGAAAATCCCCTCATAGGTGCCTGGATGACGAAGGCAATCCAGCCAGAAATATAGCAAAAAAAAAGTGAAAATGTGTAGTGACTAGAGTAATGCAGGAGAGAAAGAATCAGTGGAGTCTATAGTGAAATGTGTATGCCCAAAGGAAGAGAGGTCAATAAGGTAATGAGATGAACATGAAAGTACTGCAGTGGAAGAAAGCAGGAATTAGTAGGAAGACTTAGAACCAGAAAGTTAGAAATGATTTGTGATTTTCAGGTGTAATATATTTATTTTATTTTCTTCTTCTTTACCTCTTTGCCATGGGTGTCAAGTACAGGACTGGAATGAGGCCCTGGATTATACTCCAGGGAGCTGACGGCTGATACAGGGTGGTGGTAAAAGTTCTGGGTGAAGAAATTAGTGAGGCACTACTTGGCAGTGAAGTTTTACTAGGCAGAACTGTGACCAGTTTGCTAATGGAGTCAATGAGAAATAGTAAGAGATAGCAGAAGAAATGCAAAGAAATGCTTGGTGAAAGAGGTTAAATGGATATCATATAGCATTAATATAATATACTGGGTCTGTATATAGTTATTGATCTACTATTATTATCATTGTTAATGCTAGAAGCTCTTGGAAAAATGACAGTTGTTTTATAAAGAAAAATATCTCATCAAAGCCATTAGTACTGATATTTAATATAATGTCGTTGGATCCAGGGCACAGGGTACAACTAATACTAAACAATAAGAAATAATGAGACAGAATAATTATGAAGACAAGTAAGTAAAGGACACCTTTAAATTTGCTACAATAATGAGAATACAGCATTTACATTCTTAACTGCAGCAGGTGTCTACTTTCTTATAGGTTCATAGGTGTTTACTAGGCTAATGACCACGAGGGCCTTTTTAAGCTTAGCCATGCATCTTTGTCTGTTTTTTTTTTTTTTTTTTTTGTACTGTGTTTCTCCTGTTGCTCTTTCTTAACAGTACATACTGAAGAAAAAGAGGTATGAGAACTGGTATGTGAGATAGGATGAAAGAGCACACCCAAAGAGGACTGACAGACTGAACTGGTACATGACATTAAGGCAAATGGCTTGCTAAGGGCTAATGGTCTCTTTGCATCTAGACAGAAATTAACTATATGGTATGATGCACTTAATTGTGGAGGAAGTCAGGATACTTTATGATAAGTGGGGAATGGTACTTTGAAGGTATGTGTCATATGCAGAACAATTACTGTGTGATTTAATCGGTTCATAGGTTCAAAGGAGGTTACTAGAGCCTTTAAAACATAGCCATGCTAATCCCAAGTATCCCCATTTGTTTTTTCTTGGTTGTTTGCAGAATTAATTTATGAACAAAGTGGTTCGATGATCAATTCCAGCTACCTCTGTCCATAAGGGATATGGGTGCCACCACAGGGGTGAATTTGCGGTCTC
Organism: Protopterus annectens; assembly: GCF_019279795.1. Taxonomy (NCBI): domain Eukaryota; kingdom Metazoa; phylum Chordata; order Ceratodontiformes; family Protopteridae; genus Protopterus; species Protopterus annectens. Next base: position 253,678,033 of record NC_056747.1, read on the forward strand.
CCATCAAATTATCTAGGTTGCATTTGAATACAGTCAGTGAGGAGCTCTGTTTTATGTGAATAGAAAGTGTATTCCAGAGAAGCAGCAGTCTCTGGAAGATATATTTGTTTGTCTAGTATATTCTGTTAATATCACAAGCTAGGTTGAGATCCCTAGAGCAAGTGAGTCTTTTGTCATTTGACTTGTGGATGTGCAGCATTTCCATTAAGGCAGGGTTGGAGATTGCTTTATAGACCAGGCACATGTCACCTGTCAGCACCCTATAAGATACAGAGTAAAGTGACGGGGCTTTCAGCCTGTCCTCATAGGTCATGGTTTGGAGTCCCTGTATTTTCTTAGTGAGAAACCTAACATCTCTCCAGCTGGTGCAGGTGTCTGGTGAGGTTCATGCAAAAGGGTACATTATACTCTATTAGTGGTCTGATGAGGGTCAAGTACAATGGAGATGTAGCATTCCTTGACCTGGATGCTATGGCCTTGCTTCTGAGGTGCGTTATGTAGAAGGCTTTCCTTACCACTGTGGAAACTTGGTGGTCAAATTTCAGATTTCCTATTGACCTGTATTCCCAAGTCTTGCATCACTGGGTTGGAACTCAGGGGGGTGCTGTCAATATTGTAATTTGTAGGGAATTCCGTGTTGCCAAAGGGAATAATAATGCATTTTTTTGCATTTATTTTTATACCATGGCTTTGGCACCAATCATTTAAGGAAGCTTGCTCAATCACTCAATTAATCAGTCAGTCAACTGGGGCAATTAATCATATGCATTTAAGCATATCCAAGTTAATACATACATACACACACACACACACACACACGTGTATATATATATATATATATATATATATATATAAAACAGACAGCCTGGGTGGGAGCAGAAAGTAACTAAAGCATTAAGGGAGTATCATCACTGCATTTTAGTTGTGGAGGCTATCTAAAGTATGTTCTCATGAGTCATAGTAGCATTTAGGGAGAGTTTAGCAGGTAGGTAAAATGCCAAGTTAGGGCTGGTGTGTTTCATCTCAGACAAAAACAAGGTGAGTTTTATGTGTTTCACTGTGTGTGTGTGTGTGTGTGTGTGTGTGTGTGTGCGCGCGTGCACGCTCATACTCATTTTTTGCATGGTAGAAGGATAATGGCAAGTGAACTGTATTGCTGTCATAGACAGTGCATGTTGCTTGTGAACCAATTATAAGGAAGGTATGTTCAGATAGGGCAAAGAACGGGGAAGCAAGGAATCATGGTAGACTGAAATCTGGTATGGCAAAACAGGTAGAATGGAGATAAGGGGAAGAGGGGGTGGCAGAAAAGGAGACGAGATGACTGAGAATGAGATGCCAAGTTACTAAGGTTAATGATGGGGAAGGCGCATGATGCTTGAAGGTAGATAGGAAGTGGAGAGTTGTAGATAAATCCTCTGAGAATAGTAGCGTCAGCTAAATTGTTATTTGTTTGCAAACTGTGGAGGGTGCCGGGGTAGTCTTTGGGGGTATTAGTACTCTTAAATACCCAGTGGCTTTAGAGCATAACTCCAGTGAAGTAGGTGTATACAGGGGGCACTGCACTGGGGGTGCAGCAATTGGTTAGCTAGGGGGACTAGATAGAGGTAATGAACTGGAGCAACAATACCTGCACCGGTGGCATAGATGGCTAGAGCTCTGATTACAACCCATGTGACCTGAGTTCATTTAGCATCTCAAGCACTTGATGGCACAGACAGAGAGGATGGGTGTGCCCAACCTAATGCAGAGAGTGGGACATAGTGGAATGCATACCTTCCACATATACCCTCAGGGGAAGGGTGAAGTAGAGTAGGAATTGTGAAGGCAGGCTATCTGCCCATCAAGCCACCATATGGTGGTAGTTCTCAGTTACTAATGAGAGCTACCAGTGTATGGTGGTAGCTGTCATTAGTAACTGGACAAGAGCACTCACTCCCATAGGGAGAGCATTGTGGTTAGCTCATTATCCCACTCAGGGGGTGAGATTAGGGTAGCTCAAAAAAAAAAAAAAAAAAAAAAAAGCCTGTCATTGCTGGAATGTTGGTGAATGCACAAACCTGCTGTCAGCCAGGATGCCAGCCTCTCTGGACAGCTCATACCATAGTGGAGCTGAAGGATGGAGATCCTTACCTCTAGGGAACAAATGGGACAAATCCAGTTGACGGGAAGCTTGGTGGCCTACAGGGCAGATAGGGAAATAACATGTAAAAAACAAAAATGGGCCAACAGAGGGACTGAGGGGAGACAGTCACTTGAGAAGTGGAATAACTTTCATAACATATATTGTAGGGGATTAAACAACAATGTTAAAACATTTGATGTTAGCAGGATCATATGGGGGGGGGGGGCGGTTGGAAGTGGTGATATTACAGGAAATTAATATGAGTAGGAGGACAGTACTGAAACAAAGGAAATTGTGTTATGGGGTGATAGAAGTAGAAATGGAAAAGGGTTAGGGTAAACAGCGGGGAGGTGCTAATGCAGGGTAAAGTGTGGAAAATGACTATGGTGTAGGTAGTGGATGAGATGGTAAATGGGTGATGGTGGGACATATAAGTAGAATCTAAATGTACTGAATAATTTCATCAATGTAACAGTCAGATGTGGATATTTTCACTATATGTTTAAAAAAAAGGAGGAGGTGAGAGTCAAAGGGGAAAAGATAGCATGGTGGATTGGGAAATCTTAATCATGTGGAACTTCTGGACCAAGACAGGCTGTTTGGTGTGAGGACATGTAATGACAGATGCATGAGAGCTGTAGTGAGGAGAATGGAGAATAGTGGGCTGACGTTGATGTACAGAGTGCTGAAGGAAGAGAGTTTTCTTATTCTAGGGATGACCAGAAGAAGCTGAACTGGCTCATCAGGGTTTTGATTGACTGGGACAGAATTATGATAAATAAAAACTGGCAATGCATCTGTTTAAAACCATGCAGAAATTGTTGTGGACGTTAAATGTGAGAAACCAGAGAAGTGTAGATGAGGCTGTACTGCATAGGAATGAAGTTGGAAGAGAAAGGGAGTGGATGTTAGAAATGGCCAGGTGTGATGGGGAAGACTATGGGTCAGGAGTGGAGGGGGGAGAAGGGTTTCTAAGCAATGGGCTGAAGGTGGTGTGGAAGGAACAGCTTGTAGTGAGCGAGTGTATGAGGAAAAAGTGGAAGGAAGACAAAAAGGCTGAACAGAAAATTGTGGAAGGTGCAGAGCTTTGGCCAATGCTGAAGGAAGTGGAGGAGCATATATGGCTTGGAATTAAAATAACATCAGAAAAAATACTACAGAGAAAGCTAACAGAAAAACTGGGAAGGAAGCAAAGCATACTTAAATGGACCTGATGGTGGAAAAATTCCTTTAGTCGCACAGATTTTATAACTTACATTCAAGTAGCAAGGCATTTTATTTAGTAAAAAGGTCAGCATGGGTTATCGTTTATCTTTTATTTATTGCACTCTGATTGATTGTATTAAATGAATATGGTGCTTATATACAAGCACTTTCATGAAACTGCCTCAGTTTCAGTTAAACTAAAGTCAGGGTCAGTCATGGCTGTTTTAGTGGTGCCAGTTTTAGTAGCAGAATTAGCAATGACAGCCTTTATGTCAGGATATTGTTGCTCACATGATTTATGGAGGGAGGTTATAGTGGATCTAGGTTTCCTAATGGTCTGTATTAATATCCATGGATCTCTGTCAGTAATGATTCTAGCACTAAAACAATCAGTAGAGCAAAATGGGTAACATGAGGCCATGGAGACAGGAACTCCTCTTCCACAAAGTTAGCATTGAGGGCTGCAGGTGACTATTAACTCTGACTTTTGTGTTTCCTGAGTTTACAGCAGTCTTACCTACAACTCTGTGCCTTGACATCAGACTACTGTAGCACAATGTGATACAGAAAAAAAGAAGCATTAGTTATTCAATATTGCATATAAATTTGAACCTGAGTGCCACACTGTCCTGATAAGCTGCTTCTTGTGAGGTACATTACCTGTTTAATGTCTGCTCTTACTTTTTTGCCATATTCTCTTCTTGCTTCATGCTTACTGTTTTTTTGTATCTGTTCTTTTTATAAGTTGTATACAGAATATCAAATTGGATTGCCTAGTGGTTTTCTGTCTTCCTTACTGTACATCATATTTATGCACCAACAGATTTATAACAGCTCCCTGTGTCAATGTGCATGTATCTGTCTATGCATCGTCACTGAATATGTATTGTATATGTGCATTTTCTTTCCATATACCAAGCATTACACCAAGTTAATTGCTGATTCATTTTTATTCATTGCAAATAACAGTCCCTGGGATTCCACAACGCCTACACTAAGTGTACACCGTTCTGAGTGAACAGACAACACAGGCATAACTTACACTTTAATCCTCCTAATTTTAGTTTTCCTATGATTTTCTTGCAGCTTTAAATATCGACAGGGATTCATAAAGGTTAACTCAAAGTGTAGACTACATGTCTTTCTGACTGACTAAAAAGCACAAAAAATGAGGTAGGGATGATCTTGAATACATATCGCATTATTGAATCTGACCCAGTATTATTACCATGTATCTTTATTCTTTGTAAGAATGCACATACTAAAACGTTAGTTTGGTGTTTTTTTAGTTTTCATATCATTAATGGTTTAGCAAAGATCAAACCACAGTTGACACAGCAAATACTGCGTGTGTAAATTTCTTTAACACTTTTGCTTAGATAATTTTGACACATACCCTTGTCTCCTTCATCATCACAGAACTCATTGTATATTCCTTTGTATGTGTTCATTCCTGTGTTTGTGGGAATTATGCTTATGCTACTGACTTTGCATTACTAATCTTGTACATCTCTTAAAGTTTTTTTTCCTCCACGTTTCCACTTTTAATGGCTTTTGCCAAGTTGGAGCTTCTGGCAAAGAAGCTAAAGTAAAAAAAGGCAATACAACATCTTGGTGATGAGCTTTCTGAACGTAAAAGTATATGGAGTTCCTGTGCAATGTGTAAAGGTCAGGAATACTATCAAATCTACAGTTTGCATGCAGCAATTTCACTAACATTTGCCTTGATAAAAGCTGCCCCTAAAAGGCAATTCTTACAGATGAGAGGCTGTATATATGTACAAGATTATATTACTCTGTGTGCAAAATGTGTTCCATTCCACACTTTATAACTTGCAGTTACACAGGGGTTACAGACTGCTTTTTTTGTCCAGAAATAGAAACATTTTGTTGTTCCCTTTAAGGAGGAAGTCCAAATTGCAAGTACTTTCCCCCTGTCGAGAGAAGTGTCCCTGCAAAAAATTAGAGAGCGGGAAACAATCAAGTGGTACAGTGCTTGTTACCATCTAAATAACTAAACCATGACAGTTCCTGAACCCAGTAAAACAGATTGACTTCTGGAAATGGATCCACTATACGAGTAAGCAAAAATGAGTTACTGTTTTATATATATATATATATATATATATATATATATATATTTATATACAGAGTACACACACACACACACACACACACACACACACACACACACACACACATATATATATATATATATATATATATATATATATATATATATGTGTGTGTGTGTGTGTGTGTGTGTGTGTGTGTACATATGTGATTGACTGAGTGGAACAGAAATAATGAAAATTCTTTATAAGATGTGGCAGTGGCTATGCATTATCCTGGAAACAGTAATACATTTAGAATACAGTAGTTGTTGTAACAAGTCGATGAGCATACTTAAAGCATTAGCAGGCTTTCAGTGCATGCTTTTACAGTGTACGCTTATTCGAAGTATTGCCAACTAGAAGGTTAAAAATGGGAAATGTGAATTCAGAAGGATAGAAGTAATTACTAACAAGGATTTAAGAAATCCAGTGAAATTTGGTGAATCAACCTGTACCAGTAAAGCTGTCACCAATGGCAAACCCCAGAGATCTGTGCTTGAACTGTATTTCTCGACAGTTCAGGCTAAAGTATATGGCCTTGTGTGTATTATAGGTTCATAGGTTCATAGGTAGGTACTAGGCTATCGGTCCTGGAGCCTATACAAGCCCAGCCAAAAAGGTACCCTGGCTTTTGCCACCCAAGAAAATTATTTTCCTGTGCCACTGTTGAGCAGAGCCACAGAGGTGATCCCCGGGGTGAATTTCCTATTTCCCATCCAGTCATCAAGATTTTTCTTGAAGAGTGCTAATGAGGAGCTTTGTTTGATATAGATAGGTAGTTTATTCCAGAGTATGGGAAGTCTCTGGGACAGGAATCTATCCCTCCGGCATGTTCTGTTTATTGTGGTGACAAGGTTTAGGTCCCTAGAGCTTGTAGCTGGGAGGGATTGGGATTTCTTTAAGTGGAGCATGTCCAACAGCTCTGGGTTTGACATAGCTTTGTATGTTAGGCAGAGATCACCTCTGAGTAGGCGATATGCGATGGAGTAAAGCTGGAGTTTGTTGAGACGGTCTGCGTACGGCATCTGTTTGAGGCCGGTAATCCTCTTTGTGAGGTATTTCTGCGGCCTTTCCAGTTGTTGTAGATGTCTTGTGAGGTACATACCAAAAGGGGCGTTGTACTCTATAATGGGTCTAATGAGTGATGAGTAGAGGGGAACAATGACCTCTTTTTTTCTGGATGAGAAACCTTTTGTGTTGAGGTGTGCCACGTCGAAGGATTTCCTGACTACTGTGGCAATGTGATTATCAAAGGAGAGACTACTGTCCACCTGTGTCCCAAGGTCTCTTATCACACTTTCGGTGTTAAGTATACTACCGCCTGTGTTGTAGTTCATGGGTACAGAGTTTTTACCAAAGGGGGTGACAATGCACTTTTTGGCATTGAGCTTGAGGCCATGTCTTTGACACCAGGCATCTGTGTCAGTGAGGCCCTTTTGTAGGATGTCCACATCGTTAGGAGTTTCGATTATGGCTCCTAGTTTGCAGTCATCTGTGAACTTCATTAGCCAAAGACCTTCTGTGTTAGCCTGTACTTCAGTGAAGTAGATACCAAACAGGAGAGGACCCAGGACTGAACCCTGTGGTACTCCACTTGTCACTGGTCTGAAGTCGGATTTGGAGTCTGCTACTTTCACAGTGTGGGTTCTGTCAGTGAGCCAGTTGGCAACCCATCTTGTGACATAGGGATTTATACCTAGTTTAGTGAGTTTATCTATAATTCCAGAGTGGGGGATGGTGTTGAAAGCCTTGGCAAGATCTAGATAGGCTGTGTGAACCACCGTACCCTTGTCTACGGCTTTGGTGACTGCTTCAAAGAAGTCTATCAGGTTTAGGAGACATGATCTGCCTTTTACAAACCCAAACTGGGTGGGATCCAGAGTTTGGAGATTACCAATGTCTTTGTTTATAAGTTCCATGATGATACGTTCCATGGCCTTGCAGACCAGGCTCGTCAGGCTAATGGTGCTGTAGTTCCCGGGGTCCGTGGTGGCTCCTCCCTTGAAGAGTGGGATAACCGTTGCTGTGTGCCATGCAGCAGGGACAAAGCCTGAGGTGAGGCTATGATTGAACATGGTACTTAGGTGGGGTGCCAGTTCGTTCTGTATTTCATGTAGAACGCAGCCTGGGATGTTGTCTGGTCCCATGGATGCTGTGTTCTTGGCTTTGGAGAGTGTGGTTTTTACCTGTGTAGCCATGATTACAGGAACTTTGCATTCTTCCAGTATAAAGATGGTCTCTTTAGGGGGTGAGAGGGGGTTAAAGTTAGCACTGAACCTATCTGCCAGGATGTTGGCAATATCAGTTGGGTCTGTATATTTAGTGCCATTGTGCTGTAACTCATCGCAGATCTGAGTGTTGCCATTGAGATTCTTGACATAGCTATAGAATGCTTTGTGGCTGTCTTTAGAATCAGTGGCGATTTTGTTTTCATAACTAGCTTTGGAGGATTTTATCATGGATCGCAGCTTCTTATTGAGGCTGACCAGAGAGCTCCTCCACTCGTGGGATTTTACTCTCTTTTGCAAGAGTTTCTTCCTTCTGTTGTACAGTTTGTTTATGGCAGGGGACCACCAGATTGGCTTCCTTTTTTGGAGGATAGCGTCTTGGTTCTGTTTGGGATAGCACGATCCATGCACTCATGTAAGTGCTTATAAAGTGCAACTGTGTAGGATTCACTAGTCGTAACTGTATTGTCCATCTGCATGGGTGTCATGAAGTTAACCACTTCTGTCTTAAGAAGCATGAAGTTAGCTTTGGAGAAATTTTTTACCATGGTTTCCTTAATGGGGGATGGAGGCAGGATGTGGATATCTAGGGTAATTAGCTTATGGTCGGATCGAACCAATGAGGCGTTGACTTCAGGTGTGGAACACCGGCCACTCATATTGGTAATGACTAGATCTAGGATATTGTTGCCCCTGGTGGGGTGTGGATAAGTTGATCCAGGGCATTGGAGTTTATGAATTTCAGAAAGCGTTGAGCGAAGGAGTTGGTACATGAGTAGTTTTCCCAGTTAATGGTGGGGTAGTTGAAATCGCCCATTATTAGGGTGTTTGGTTGAACCCTAATATTTTCCAGTACATCAAGAAAAGAGGAGTGGGAATCCTGGGGCATGGTGGGTGACCTGTAGTAAGCTACAATTTGGATTGCAGTTTTGCCCAGAGTTAGTTGCACTTGGATAACCTCGGCTGCATTATGCTGAGCAACTAGCCTGGAGGTGTGGATATCCTTAATGAATATGGACACACCTCCGCCTTTGGTGTTCCGGTCCAGGTTACATGGCTGAAAAGTATGGTATGAGTTATAGCCTAGTAGTGCAGGGGTGCTCTCTGGAGCCTTGAACCAGGTCTCAGTCACTGCACAGATATCGATGTTCTCCATTTTAAGGAGTGCCTCGAGTGAGTGCATTTTGAGATTTAGACTTCTAGCATTGAGAAGCATCACCCTCAGTTTTTGCTTGCCTGTTTCTGTTACGGTGGTGAATTTGTCATTTGAACCTTGCCTAAAAAAGGCACTATAGTGGCGGCAAGAACCTTAGCCAGTATCCGGAATACCAGGGGTGACAGGTGCAGGCCATCTCTGGCAAAGCATCGTGATCTGTCGACCATGTCATCCCAAGCAGACAGATACTGGATCCCTTTACAATGGCACCAGAAGCTTAGCCAATTGTTGAAGTCAATCAATTTTGTCCTTGTACTGTGGCATCATTCTGGGTGATGGCAGAATGCTACTCAGGGCTAAGGTCATACCTGCCTGGGCTACAAGATCAGAGAGCTCTTCCATGTCTCTTTCCATGTAGTCCAGGGAGGTACGTCTCAGGTCGTTCACACCAACATGGACAATGACAGAGTCATATTTGTACTTGTTGTGGAGTGACCTGAGTGTATGTGTTATGTGGTAGATCCTGGCACCCGACAGGCAGCTGACAGTAACCTTCTCCTTGTTTAGCCTGGTGAGTGGGACATCAGTGTGCCTGACTATAGAGTCGCCTATGACTAGTGTGTTGGGTACGTTGTTTTGCCTTATTGGCTGTGATTGAGTGGCACACTGAGTCTGCAGGCTATGTGTCATTTGGGTTGTGTTTGGGGGTGGAGGTTGCTTGCATTTCTGCTTTGGAGGTCTCTGTTGCTTGAGCAGATTATTATTGAGAGCCTCCGCAAATGTTTTTGTGTTTCTATGTGTGGATTTTGGTGGTGTAGATTTAGTGAGACTATGTGAGGAGTGTGGTGTGGTGCAAGTGTTTACCATCTCCTCTTGACTGTCAAGTTCAGTCTTGACTGGAGAGAGCTTTACCTCCAGTTTGGCTAGATAAGTGCATCTCTCACAGGTTGTAGTGTTGGGTGGTAGGAGGAGAGGGTTGTCTGTGTACATGAGGCAATTTCTACATTGCCCCAAGATTCCCAGATTCATCAGATAGACAGGAGAGAACACTGGGAGCTGACCCTTGGACATGCCTGAATAAAACAACTATTTTCCTCTAGATAAGTGAGGAAAGTGAGTACAAGAGCTGTTTCTCTAAGCAAGTGAGGAAAGTAAGTACCAAAACTGTTTTCCTCTAGGTAATGAGGAAGGTTGAGTGCTGTAGTAATTAGCAGGTTATTTAGTGCTTACAAATTCTGAAAAAGTGCTTATCACAAATAAGCAAATTCAAGTGCTAAAAGTAAGAATCTGTATCTGGACTAAACTAGTTACAGGAAAGGAGGGAAACAAGTGCAAATGCGGGCTTTTACATCAGAAAATTGAGCGAGATGGAAAAGCTGCCCAAACGGCCAATAACTACAATTTCTGGGCCAGAACCACTCCTTGTGTGGTAGATAGGTTACCTAGTGCTTACCACTCCCACTGATAAGCTAGAAGGCTTCCCTCCAACACAGAAAGCGTGGGGGGGGGGGGGCTCAGAAGCTTACATACATTCCTGGATACAAAAAATCTGAATCTGGACTACACTAATTACAGAAAAGGTATTTATTTATTTATTTTATATATATATATATATATATATATATATATATATATATATATATATATATGTATATATATATATACACACACAGAAAAGTAGCTAAAACAGCAGTAGCTAAAACAGCATTAGGTAGATAAGGGCAAATCCTGGTCTTCAGAAGAAACAAATTTCAGAATCCTGATCAGAAGAAAAATCAGTTCTAGGTCTCTTAGAGAGAGAAGGCTGGCTTCTCCTGATTAGAGTAATAAGGTCTTCAGCCCTTCTTATCATTTGTTTTTTTAGGCATAGGGGCCTGACCATGCTGTCTGGGCGTCTGTTTTCTAAGCGTGGATCGAGTTTTAGGCCTTGAAGAAGAAGATGGCGTCAGTTTGATATTTAAGTCAGTAGGCCTGAATACACCCTCAGAAGGGGGTGCCTGCACAGTGGCTCCGGACCCATCCAAGGTAGAGACATACGCAGGTTCCATAGTCTAAGAAGCATCTTGCAGCATACCGGACTCTGAATGGGTCTCAGTAGAGGCCTGCGAATCTGAAGTAGCAGGTATCAGGGGCTGCGAAAGCACCTCACTGAGTACCGGCAAACTGGCGACTAGCTTAATGGAAGTGTCGTTGGCAGCTTTGGACCTATGCGGTCTATCTCTGTCTTTATATTTATGTTTTTTTCGGAATGTTGGTAGTCGGACAGCTTACTGAGGCCATTTCTGGATAACTGAACAGAGTACCAAAATAGTTTGATGCGAAAATGAACAGACGACGAATAGTTCGAGGATTGAATAAGGCACAAAATGGACAGTGAGGGACGTCGTGGTCTGGGCCTAAGCAAGAAATGCAGTATGAATGAAAATCTTTATGAGGTATTTGCTTTCCATGAGTAATACAATTGTTAAACCTTTACTCACATCAGATTAGAGCAAGAAAAAGGATCCCCAATGGGGTACTTAGCTTTTTTGAAGACTTCGGTTCTGAAACTCAAAAACAAAAATTTCAGGAGTCGGCCGACCGGCACTTGCGAACTGCTTCTGCTTCAGGCACCACATGGCAAGAAAGACTGATGTAATGGCATTGGCTGCATACTTTATACCCCTGACTATGTGCAATCATTGAGTCCACCAATGGTGATAACATAGTATAGGAGGAGCTAACACACACAACTGAATGGTGACAAAAGCACATGTTGTAAAAACAAATGCAGAAATGTGTGTTTGTAATGTTGTCCATCTAAAAAGTGGAGTTCCATGTTAATCATAGCACTGACAACAGTCCTGCTATGCAAAAACCCAATGATGCAAGTACTGAGAACACATGTAGATAGCAATCTGAAAGGTGACCACCAAGTGTCCCCATTGAAAGCCTATGTTGTGCACATTATAGGTCATACCATCATATTGAGATCTTAGGATTGTATGACAGCACAGTAGTTAAACCCATACCTCACATCCTTTTGGAGCAAAAAATCTGGACAAAGCCTAAAATGATGGGGGGGTGGCAAATAGGGACAGATTTTAAATATTGCTCTTACAAACTTAGAAAGTTGATAGAATAATAGGTTTTGCATCAGCATGACTTTTCTGAAGAATGTGGAGTTTTAAACTCAAATGTATGTCATCATGTAATGACTTCAATCCGCAGCTATTTACCAGAAAAGAACAGATTTTAAGAGGAACACACCAAAAATATGAGGCAAAAATCTGGACATTCTGTGAAAACATGTACAGTTGAGAGGTATGGACTTCATTACAACACTAATACAGTATAATGTTCTTTTTTACATGTATCTCACCAAACTCGTAGCAGCTGGAGACACTACAGGGCTTTCTCAGCAAGATAACACAGGACCTACAAACTCTGCCATCATGTATGTGGATAGATTAAAAGCCATGTCACCTTAATCTTTATTGTATAGGATGAGGTGACTTCTGTCTGGCCTCCAGGCCAGTCTCTGACCCTGCCCTGGTGGGAGTACTGCATATCCAAAAATGTGATATAGCTGATGACGTCGGCAGTGTCTGTTGAGGAGAATATAACAGTGTCCCACATGCTGGTGTAAAATGCTCTCTGTAATGTTAAGCAACAGCACACACACACACACACACACACACACACACACACACACACACACACACACACACACACACACACACACACACACACACACAAAACCAGTTGAGAGAAGGAAGAACAGAACCATACCTATCTAACTACATAGGTTACACAGCACAGTACTTTACACAAGCCCCATGGCAGAGGTCCGACTTTTACAAGACTGCAGGTGAACTTATAGTAGATGACATTAGCAGGCCATGTGGTAGAGAAGGGTTTGGGAGGTCTGCATGGAATGGATATGTAGGCATGTGCAAGTATCAAAATACTGGCAATCCATGTCATTGGAGAAGTAACTGTAGGATACACACTTCTGCTTTGCTGTCTAGACACACACACCAAGTCCACTCTGGTGAGAACAGAAACCCCTACCTAAGTACACTGACAACAGAACCCAGTACTTTAAGCAAGAGCCATGTATAAGTCTGATTTACACAAGAGTGCAGGTGAACTTAAAGTAGATGACATCAGCAGGCCATGTGGGAGGCAAGGGGTTTGGAGGCCTGCATGAAATGGATGTGTATGCACGTGCAAGTATCAAAATACTGACAATCCTTGTTATTGGAGAAGTAACTGTAGGATACATACGTCTTGTGTAATGTCTAGACACTCACACAGCAGGTTGACTGCAGTGAGAACATAAACCCTACCTATCTAAGTGCACAGACTACAGAACCCAGTACTTTACAAAGGTGCCATGGCAGAAGTCTGATTTATACAAGAGTGCAGGTGAACTTATAGTAGATGATGTGATGTCCACATGTATGATGTGCACAATGCAAATTGTAAGTGTCACCACTATGGGCACATAGTAATGAAAGTATAGATTGCTATCAACATGTGTTCTCAAGTCTCAGAACACTGTGTTTGAGCTTGGGGGGGGGGTGTTACGCATATTATAATTAGCAAGGGTACGTCATGACAAAGGGGAAAATTAGTCATTTTATGCTTTAATGTTCAGTCTGTGAGTTTGGCACCAATCTTTAGTCTGTGTCAGCCCCTTCTGTAATATGTCACCATCAATGGGGGACTCTATATGAGTGCATCCCATTAACAGTCTTCTGCAAAGTTGATAAACTATAGGCCATCTACTGTTGCCTGTGCTTCAGGGAAGTATTTTCCAAACAGTTGAGGGCCCAGCACAGATCCTTGTGGTATTCCACTGGTGAGTGGCTAGTAGTAGAGGTGCAGTCCCCAACTTTGTGAGTTTGTGTTCTGTCATTGAGCTAGATGGCTATCCATCTAGTACTGTATGGCCTAATTCCCAGATGGTAGATCTTCACTTTGACATGAATGGAGGATAGTGTCAAAGGCCTTGAATAACTCAGCATAGGCATTATGTCCTGTTATCCCTCATTCAGGTCTTTGAGGTCAGTATCCAAGAAGTACACAAGGGTCAATAAGTAAGCTCTACTCTTGGCAAAACCAAACCGAGTAGGGTCAAGTGTGTTGAAGGTCACCTGTATCCCTGTGGATATGGTCCATGCTGATTCCTGCACTAGGCTTACAGATAAGGCTTTTTAGGTGTATGGGTCAATAGCTGTAGTTCAGCACATTACCAGACTGATGTGCATTGCATAGCACATAGCTGTAGTTCTGCATGTTACCAATTTGATGTGCATCGCATAGCACACAACATTTGAGATTACATTTTGTAGTGTGGTTGATATAATGTGTGGAAAAAGTACTGAGACCCCAGGATTGTAGTGCTTAGGGGGGTGCAAACCCATGGATGTATTGTAAATAGATGACATACTGTTAGAGAGGGCCCTCAGTTTTTAATGTTTCCGCATGTAATTTCATGTCATACACAAGAAATGGACAGTAAACCACAGTAATATAGTTTAATATGTACATTTCCATAGCGTGGTGAGCAGCACGTTTGTGTGATGGTTAACAAAGTGCATATGCATGTGAAATACACGTTTGCATGTAAGTAAGCAGTGCACAAACGTGAGCTGCATTGATAAAGCCTGACAGTTAGTAGTGAGTCTATGAAATACACCTGCTGTTTAAGTGACTCTGTGGCAGCACATGTTAATGCATTTATACATTCCTTTTTTGGCCCATATGGTACTGGGTTTGAATGCAGGTGTATCTAATACTTTAAAATACTTTCCATTACAGAGTGATAATGCAATGACATGAATTGTTTATATGAGATGTGTTGCTGTGTGTTGGCATAGCTTAATGGGGTTAAGAGGCATTGCATGGAGATAACTGCAGAATTTTCCTGCCACTCACCATCACTGCGCTATGATGAGCGAGACACACCTCCTTGTAAACATGGAGCCTAAAAAGTGAAGGGATCCATTGCTTTTTCTGTCAGTCATGTGTATTGTGTGTGATTCTATTTTTTCACCAGATTAAAGGTGTTAAAATGGGGTAGATATGAAAGTGGTGAAATGGGGAGCAAGCAGGGGGAAGAACAAAGTCTGACAGTATTGAGCGTCTGGAATACACCTGCTACTTAACTGACTCTGTGGCAGCATGTGTTCATGCAGTTAATGCAGTGATACATTTCTTTTTGGGGCCAGATGGTACCGTGTTTGAATACTGCTATATATAATACTTTTAACTACCATTACACAATAATGCATTAAATAAATGAAATGTGGAAGGTAGGACAGTGGTGAAATGGGGAGCAAGCAGGGGGAAGAACAAAGGGAAGGCAGAGTAGGTATGTGCAGGAGGGAGGTAGGAAGGAGCCATAGTTATCCATTTCTTTAACAATGTAAAGTGAACATATGTGCAAAATATTAACTGTATTTGGACTGTCACCTCCAGAGAGAGGGGGTGACCATGAACAGGTGCTAATTTTTTTTCTTGAGAGAGAGCGAGAGGAATGTTGGGGAAAGGATGTAGGTATGTTTGGGTCTGGTAAGTTGGGTAGGAGAGGAAGCAGTTGCAGACAGACAAGACAAGAGGCAGGGATAGTGATGGACACAAAAGGTTGGGAGACACCATGATATCAGGTTTGCAACATGCCCAGTAGTATTAATTGAATGCATCTGGTTTGTGTTGTTGGCTGTCTGGGTCCTGTCTGCCCTGTTGTCCAGTTTTTGTAGTGCCATGCTTGCTCTAAGTGGTGTATCATGCAAACACTGGCCAATAAAAAAAGAAAGAAAGAAAAGGACGAGGTAGTTGAAATGAGGAAAAGCAACCGATGACATGCACACTAGAAAATGTTAGTACCTATAAGATATTACTACACAAGTCTGGATATGAACTCTCACTCCAATGCACCTTCAGAGTACAGGATGGGTGTCTTATCCCTTTTGTCATGCAAACAGCTTTGCAGCAAAAGGAACTTAACTCAATATGCATACAACCAACTGCAACAGCATTTACAGTGCTATAAAACCATACAAGTGTTATTTGTACATTTAGTAGTTTCGGAAGTGGCACACGTAGTGATCATACAACCTCTCATGACTATTGCTTGCAAATATACACCTCTGTCTTAACATGTCTGTGTTTGTTGGCCATTCTTCATGTATCTGAGCAGTAATCTGAGACGTAGTGTGTAAGCCATTCTATATCTTTGGCCTTAAAATGTGTGAGGATATTAAGTGGAGATAATATCATATACAGTTGCCAAAAAATGAAGAACAGGTTGGATGTGAAGGAACACAACCTATGACTTGTGTTCTGCTTACTTACACTTCCAACCTTACATCTAACACTTTGTGGATGTGACCTGACACACCCACTGGAATTTAGGCAGCTTGCAGTGCTGTTGTGTTTTCCTTCTCCCAAGCACTAATCAGTCACAGTTGCAATCCATTGCAAACCAAACACTGAGGGTGTGGCTGCAATATGTTTACATCCCTACACAGATCCTGTTTTTTGAGATTCAGCAATTCTTATGAGTTCACACCTTATTTGCATATCCACTGTGCTGACAGCCCTGAATCTACACCATATAAAAGGCAACCATATAGCTAAGCAAACTGATGGTGAGGAGACTTGTTTATGTGGCAAAGAGTGAAGATACACTGTAACTTTGGGATATACCTGCACAGAGGAGTATTGAACTTCAGAAGGTATACTTCCATTTGTTCAGCTATATACTGCTTATGCTGGAACGTGTATAAGAACATTATGAAGCAAAGACTTTCACACTTTTATCTGTATGCATTACTTAGAAGTGCATTGATGGCATGGACATGTTTACCAAGCCATTTCAGAGGTATACATGATTGTCAATACATGAAAATTGAATGCGTTGTGATAAATATCTACAAATGTTTCAGGGACAGTTCCTCTGATAGAACTTTTAGCATTTCAGAGATGGTTTGTTAACAGAATGTGTCATTTTTCTCTTCTTCTGGGGGGAGCAAAGGTGAGTTACTGTTATGGCACAAATGGGGATAGACTATTCTTTTGTGGGTGGGGGGAGCAAAGGTCAGTTACTCTTAAGGTACAAACAAGGTTAGACTATTCTTTTGTGGGTGGGGGAGCAAAGGTGACTTACTCTTGTGGCACAAACAAGGATAGACTATTCTTATATGGGAGGGGGAGCAAAGATGAGTTACTGTTATGGCACAAACAAGGATACACTGTTCTTTTGTGGGTGAGGGAGGAAAGGTGAGTTACTGCTACAGCACAAACAAGGCTAGACTGTTCTTTTGTGGGTGTGGGGAGCAAAGGTGAGTTCCTGTTATGGCACAAACAAGGATAGACTTTCTTTTGTGGGTAGGAAGAGCAAAGTTGAGTTCCTTTTATAGCACAAACAAGGATAGACTGTTTTTTGTGGGTGGGGGGAGCAAACATAAGTTACTGTTCTGGCACAAACAAGGATATGTTGCTCCTGTTACTCTCCTTGTTTTGCATCCTGCCTGTTGCTCGTATTTCACATCTGTAGACTGTTGTATGTTTCTACAGGGAGCAATACTGTCTGGCTACTTTTTCTGTTTTTTTATCTGAAAAGAATACCTACTTGTTTGATACTTACGTGTATTATACTTCTGTTGTCTTGTAGGACACGTAGGAGTATGCCACCCAGGCATGTCAGTCTTTGGAGATCCCCCTTCACCAATGCTGAGAACCAAGTCATAGTAGATGCCTTTAGACAACATGGTGCTTTTCTGATCAAAAGGGGATGGGGAGATATGACGTGCAGAATGCAAATTTGACAACAGTTGCTGATCTGAATGCCATGGGTGGCGGCATGGCAGGACATATAAGCAGGTGTGCCACAGGGCCACTGACATGGCCACATCTGTAGGGATGAGAGGAGCTGCATTGGACTGTGGACCAGATGGGTACTGGGGGAGGGGCTGCAAGGGAACCACCAATAACACCCAGTGAAGATTTCCTAGCCAATATCAGGGATCCAGACAGCTCACTAGGGAGTGCAGTATGATATATTTTGGATGTGGGAGCAACAGTGTCAGACAGCAAGCATGTCCCAGGAGGAGCTTCCAGGTAGGCTTTGCTATCTCAAATGCTGAATACTGTTGTACAGGAAAACAATTGAAATCAATATGTTACTTTTGTGTCACATGCAGTTTTATGGGGGAATAAAGACTGGTACAGTTATTAGCTTAGGTTTGAGTTGACAGCCACGTCTTTGTTGACAGTGTAGTTAATGGACATATAAAGAGACACAAGTATTACCACCTGTGTTATTTTTAATTGCAATGATGTTGCCCTTATCTCTTGGGTAACTTCTTCCAGGACCATTCGGCTTACAGAGGAGACTCTCATCTGCAGATGGGAAGCCACATATTTTTATGTCAGTACTGATGAGCAATTGAAAGAAATATTTTAGTGTGTGCAGTGGATGTCAGACCTGTTGCATGTATTGCTGTAGTGTCTGTAGTAGTGGCACCACTGTTAGTTTGCATATATTGTAATACAGTAGTGAAGGTATTAATGTTAATCTGTGTTTCTTGTTTTTTATCACCAGTGATCATGACAGTGAAAGTGTGAGTCCTCTGCCACCTGATGTTAGTGTATCATCAGACTCTGATGATGAAGGTGGCCAAACTGAGCCACAGTCAGGGGGTGCAGAGGTTGAAGCTGACACTGAAGATGACATAAAGCCATTCACTGCAGTTCCATCGGACACAGCCTGTAGGCCTACTTCTTCTCATTCTAGTGACACCACAGATAATGGGCAGGTGGTGGGTAAGGCCATTGATCAGGAAAGCATGATTTCTCTGGCTTCAGTGCCTGTGGAGTCGGGCTGTAGCCAAAGTGTGGGCGAGGTGCCATGCAGGAGGGTTGATGGAGGGGGGGGGTCCATGGAGGCACAGGCATGTTCCCATAGGTGCTCCAGACAAATGCTCAGGGTTGCAGATGTGGCTCAGGCTGACATGCATGGATGCCTCCACTGTATTGTCGATTCCATGGATCAGGTGAACGACGTGTTGGAATGTGGGGTGTCTGTCATGGAACATGTGGTGTCTGTTATGGAGTATCTGCTGCGAGAGGAAAGGCACATCATCTGCTGTAAGCCAACATGGCCATGATCAATCGTGCTTCCATAGTGGCAGTACTTCAACTGCACCATCAGTGAGTGTGCTGTCCATACCCAGGCGTAGCAGGCCATGGAGTCTTGTCCTGGGCTTCCCCATGAAGGGACCTCATCCAGCAGACATTGGTCACATTCAGGAAGCAGCAGTGCATCTGACCATAGGCGTGGACTTGCCAGTGCAATTCCTGGTAGAGTCATTTCCCATGGTCGGGGATGACAATGATGAACTGCCATCTCTACCATACACAGCTCACACCTATCCAGCATACCAAGACATAGAGCCAACACAGAGCTTGGCTGTGTCCATGCAGGTTGTCATGCACCAGTTTCACCTGGAGGACCCTTACAGACTCACACGCATACACACAGACACACATACACATACACAGACACACACACACACACACACACACACACACACACACACACACACACACAAACACACACACACACACACACACACACACACACACACACACACACACACACACACACAAAACAGTTACATGGTTCAGCCGTGCAGCTTCAAACTCATTTTGTCTCAATGGCCATTTGTTGGATTATCCAGATGTCTGTCTCATTTTTACTCACACACACTCACCGACCTTTGGTGTCAACCTAGGCCTCCTGCTCCCCCACACAACACCCTGTGCAAGTAATGGTAACTGATCCATATCCCTGTTTTCTATCTTTTGGATTCAGAGATACATAAACTTTGTGTCTGATGCTCAAGGTGCATATCTGACTTAAAATGCTTACTGTATCTGCATTCGTGGCATTGAACTAGTAGCTTTACCTTTGACATATATTGGCCTTGGAAAGTTACACAACTGATATTATCAAAATTTCCCAACTTTATTGTGAATGATCTTGTGAGGGCTGCAAAGTCAGAAACTGCAATGTGTATCATTACTTTCTAACATCTCTCTTTAATTAATTTAATTTACAAATGTATGGTGCTATACTGGGCCATGCAGTGACCATCACTGCTTTTCTGGAGTATGACTGTATGTATCTTTGGTGCCTGAGGCCTACTATTTAATAATGAACACATATAAGTCACACAGATCTCTGCTGTCACATATTAAGTTCATTTCAGTACCAATTCCCCACGTCTTACTTGCTTACAGTACCAGTTAGTGTGATACAAGGATATGCCACTCATTCATATTATTACACAGTACACTCCAGGTTAGAGACATACCTTGTAAAAGCAGCAGTTGACATGTTTGTAGTTCAGGGCTGACTGTCTGATCAAGCAGTACACAGCCAATACATGGTGAGGTAAAGGTTGTGTGAGCTGCCTAGCATCAATGTTACTATATGCATGTGTGTAGGAGGAAGGTTTTAGGCCCCTATGTGGTGAGTGAGTGTGCTGTGTGTTGTCTCTTAACCAATGCAAGGGCATACTGTGCATGCCTATGCCTGCCTACACTCACAGCAGCTGGTAGTTCCCCCTCTGACTCCTCATATGCCTGTGGCAGTAGTGACCTTGGCATTGATGCTGGGATGTGTGCCCCTTCCCCTTGCTGATCCTACTGAAGCTGTTTCCACAGGATGATGTTGTGTAGCATGGCACATACTGTGGATATTTCTGAACATGTCCATGGATTTCACTGCATGGCTCCCCCAGATGTATCTAGGCACTGGAACCATGACTTCAGCAGCCCAAGTACATGCTGTATGATATTCTGGGTTTGAACGTGTCCCTCGTTATGGCATTCTTCTGTGGGTGTGTGTGTGGATTTCTGATGGGTGTCATCAGCCACAGTTCCAGTGCATAGCCAGCATCACCCAGTAGATGACCCTGTGGGACATCCTTCTTAGCAAATATCTGGTACAGTTGGGAGGTGTGCCAGATATGTGAGTCGTGGTAACTGCCAGGGTTGCTGGCACATGCATTCAAGATGATTCCCCTGGCATTACACATGACTTGGCAGTTGATAGAGTGGTAGCCCTGTCTGTTAATGTAGAACATACCCTATCCCCCAGGTGGTGTCTTCATTTCTATATGTGTGCAATCTGTGGCACCCAGTACTTCAGGGTAGTGTGCGACATGGTAGAACTCCTGCATATTTCTAGCCCTATCCTCAGTGGCATGTGGGAGCATAGCATTAAGAAATTGGTGGAGGATCCTGGATGCTGATGCCTGTGACAGCCCCAGCATGTCCCCTGTTGGTCTCTGAAAGGCACCTGTAGCTAAGATTCGGTTGGCTCTGATTCTGAGATGAAGACCGCAGAGATCACAGTGTGTCCCTGTCCACCCAGTAGCACTCTACAATTTCCATATCATATAGGTTGTAAAAAGTCAAACGGGTCCTGAAAACTCTTCTTCTTGGACTAGGCCTATTACCAGCAGCAGCATCTTTGGCTTCAGCCTGTAGCACATACAAATGAATTAAAGCAGCAGCGTCTCCTAACATTCTGTCCATGTAGACTCCTTTCAGTGACTGTATTCCAAAAGTTTTGGAATTCACAGGGAAAACCAGTACATAGTCTACACTGATACTTTATAGCATGTTAAATAGCTCCACCATGTTAGATTGGTTAATTAGCATACCACAGTGTTTATCTTGCTTGTGCGGCAGTGTGTGCCTCTACTCCGCACTTATTGAATCTAAAACTTTCCGTGCCCGTGTGCAGGAAAAATGATCAAGTAATTTTTACTGAATCCTAAGGATGGTATATTCCTGCAAGGGAGCGGGCAGACAAATGTCAAAATGAAATAAACTGCTTTAACCCATACTAAATGAATATCTTGCCTTCTACTTTGTAATAAGAGCAAGCTATTTTCACTCTATTTATAAACTCAGCTCTTTGACCAAGTAAAATTAAGATTAGTTCACTCTTAATATGTCACCTACACATATCTTACCCCATGAAAATAAAAAAGTATCAGTTTGACAATACTAAAAAAAACTAAATTGCAACAATAAATAAATACATACCATTATCCTTTAACACCAAGAAAAAAACACTATAATATTAACATAACAAATAATTACAAAAAATATCAGCAAAATTACTGCAACTATATTAAACAGTAACCCACAGTAAATGATAAAATGCTGAGAAGAGCTAACTTCCTACAAATATGAAAGAGATGTAATATTCAGAAGAAATGACTTTCATCACTTAAAACAGCTATGAACATGAACCTACAAGTGTAATATACTACTGCTGTGTCAAAATGTCACACTAATATCATCATTAACACTAACCGTTAAGAAACACTACTCCATTAGAGCTAAAATGGAAAAGGAAATACTATATAGTCTGATATGTAAAAATCAATATAAAAATAACATTTCCTGAGAAAAGAATACATAAACAAAGCTGCAGAAATGAAATCCAGTAATACAGCATTTCTGAGTAACAAAGCTGAAATTGATAAAACAGCTAATAAGAGAAATAAAGGCTTAAAAACAGATGGCTGGCTGTAAAAATTAAGCAAACCACAATGCAGTTACGTCTGGCATTATCAATAAGAAGTGAAACAATCTATGACTAATAACTTCCACTTAAGTAAATTAGAATGTGAAACTAAAATGATAAACTTATTACGTATTACATCTGAATAAACTATAAAATAGCCATATTCAGAACTCTTGCTGGAAAGCATGAAGTAATTCCAAAAATTAGTAGAGCGCTAAAGCCAGATTGCTATTACACAGAAGCGGTAAAAAAGAGTGCATAATCATACATGTCTACTAAAGCGTATGTTAGAAATTAAAGCATAGCCCAAAGCAAATGAAATGTGGTAGCAAATACCAGGAATACTAGTCAAACCACCATTACTGTATGTGTGTCAGAGGCATACTATTAAATAAAGCAAATAGGTACCATGTAGCAGAATACAAAACAAGAAGCATTGCCAGCAAAGTGCCACATGTAAATTTTGTGTGGTGCTGCACAGTTTCAAACAATAGAATCAGGTACAGCACAAATGGATTGAATTATGTGATAGTGGAACAGCTATCAGTTTTCTCCTTTTCAGCAGCTCTGTCAACAATATTTAAAATATTAAAAAGCAGCCACATTCATACAATAATACAAGTGCAAAAGAATATAAGAGGTGGTCCCTGGCAATTGTTCTTGGAGAACCGTGAGCTGTATTGGATTTTGCGCCTGGATGCAGTGGGGTTCCCAGGTTTAAATGAAATTGCCTGTATAGGATGTGTGTTAAAAATGAAGGCAGAACTGAGATAGCATAGATTTATGCACATAAATATGTATCAATAGACTTATACACACATATTTACATTTTTAGTTGGTTTTAAAATATGTGTTTTTTCACATTCATAATTATGCATTATTTTCATAAATAAATATATATTTTTTTTCTGGGGAATCTACTAATGGTTATATGTGTTTTTAACTGTTTTATATATTTTTACACATTGTTGCTTTAATTCATTAATTGGTGTTTGTCATGTGATAATGCAAGTCATATATATGTGCCCATTTGAATGTTTGCTTTTATCTGATGAAATTATGTATTTTATATAATGAAAGTGCTTATGTTTCTTTTATTTTGTGGTGCAATAAACTGTTGGTGAACTACAGCTCCAACCTTGCCTTGTGTGTGGTTATAATGTGGTATTATGCCAGTGATGTGTATCACACTGACAGCTGCATATGTCACACTGCATAAAGACTCCCCATCATGGGTGCAAGAGTCGTCATCAGGCAAGCTAAATGCAGTATGCATCACTATATGTTCTGAATTATGCCTGACTCCATGGAGCCCTGACCACGTCCAAGTGACCAGAGCTAAGTTAGCAGCCCCAGTAGTGGAGAAGCCAAGCAAGAGAGGGAGGAATGAAAAGGTGTTGCCTTTGACTGCATGCAGTTTGTGTGCAGTCAGAGGCCCACTAAGTAGTGCAGTCTTTCTGTTAAAGTCCAGAGAAACCACCACTTATGCAGCAAGGAAAGAAGCAGAGGACTCCTTGGAGGAAAAACCTCTTGGGAATGTAAGGGGACAGCTTCCACAGACAGCCTATTGCACATTCCTCTCCAACACCTTGCTGGGTGTTTGGAGCATAGAGCCAAGGAGAAAAGCAGAAAACCTCAAACCATCCCAGTGGCTGTCATAATAACATCCCCTCCACCAAAAGACTCTGACAAATAGCTCCACTACCTGCAACCCATCACTCCAGTCATTCAAGCGTGGGCAGGGCATCCCAAAACTCAGTGAGAGCACTATGGCCCAGTTGTTTCTGCCTGGGAAGCACTATTAATTCATCTGTTCTCCCAGTGTTGAAATTCATGTGTTAGAGAATGAGCCAGTAACCTTAACCCGTGAAGCAGTCAGTAACCTTACCCCTTGGAGCAGTCTGCTTCTAAGCTGCCTACAGACTCATAATAACTGTCTGGTCAGGGAGAGGAGGTGTGCATGTCCCACCCAATGTAGCATGAGAAAATGTGGCTGGTACAGGTGGGAGATACACTCAGCTTTTACTAAGTCGTGCCAGTGCTTCAGACCTAACAGCCTCCCTTGCCACAATGATGAGTGAGTTGGCATTGGCCACTGAAGTTCTTCTTCCACTGCATGGTTCCTCAGGTGTCTGTGATGCTAATCTAACAAGGTCCAGCAGAGCTGTGGTCAGGGCATCATTCATGTATTCCATGGGGCTGGAGCCACTTATCTGTTTGTACTCTCAACACTGTAACCCAAGGCCATCCAAATATCCATAAATAAACACATTGTGATTTTATGACCCAAGACCATTCAATATAAATATGAGTACAGATGTGACAGAATATATATTATTTATATGCACTTGTATGCACACACACACACACACACACACACACACACACACACACACACACGACCCTGGGATTCAGAAAGATGATCATTGCCAGTGCTAACTGACTAATTTGGCACTGTCAATTAGTACGACAGTGATAACAGTGATAATCTCTGATTCAGAGACAGAGAAACATGTCACTAGTGACTAATTAACATGTCTGAATCAAATACTGCACTGTCACTTCTAATCAAGCTGGTATTTCCTCCAGTGGCCACTGTATCACACTTGCACAAGCACCTTTCATCATGGCAATACACACACACACACACACACACACACACACATCTATGCAGCCTCATCCATATCCCTACAGATATGAACAAACATGCCCACACCTGCACATTCATGGTGGTGTAGTACCTACCTGTAATTGTGATATTAACTGTAAACCATCCAAAAGCGTAAATCTGTGCACATTGTTAAATGATGATGTGCACTTTTTCCTTCTCATAAGCAAATTAGCTCAGTACAGCAATAATCTTCCTGCTGTCCTCACTACACCCAGTTCATGGTTATTGCTGGAGTGGAACAACAGAATGCAAACCCTCGGGCTTACTGCACTGAGGAAACTTTTCAAGTTAAATCTTCTACAGTGTGATAACCCTATTCGAATCTGTGGGTTGTATGGGTCTGTGAGGGGTGCGTGGGGGTGTTTGGGTATTTCTGAGTGTACGCATGAGTGTGCAGATAGAGAGCAAAGAGGGAGATAATACATTTAATGTGTAATGAGGAACATAAAAGTGTCAACAATGGCCCCACCCAAGAGCAGTTTGAGTTTACAGAAGCCACAAATGAATTCATAAGTTCATGCTGCATAAGGATAAAAGTTTCTGATATTTTCAGATGCCCTAATGCCCTATTAAATTCATCATTTATGCATTATATTTAAGGTGAATAGGATTCTGGGTCTTGCACCCACTAATTACAAAGATAAGTTCAGGCTGCCCTAAGATTATGCATAGAATAAAACTGGTACCAGAAAATGAAGGTATTAATGAATTCTAGTTAGAACAAAGTATTGTACTCATAGCAAAAAGAACAATTGCAAATTATGTAACTTGTTTACTTTTGCTGCAAAGCAATTCTAAAATAGTGTATTCAAATGAAACACTGTTTATTTTATAAACTGTTGTGTGATGAAAACTTGAATTTGTACTGCCCTATTCTAAGTCTTTTTTTTTAGATTTTAATATGTTTGTTTTAATCACTAATAAGTTAATTGTCGTATGGCTTGCCCATTAGTTTCAACTACAGGTAATATGATTACTAAATACTGATTTTTTTTTTTGTAGATGATATTATGCTGAATGACTTCCATACTCATCCATCCTCAACCCATTTTCCTATTTTACACATAGGCTCGGGGTATCACTTCTACAGTGACAATCATCTCGAGCCAAGGTTTTACACTACTGGGTGGCTAACCCTGCCGCGGTAGTTCATTTGTAACACACATTCCTTCACACACTCACACCTACGGCCAATTTAGAGTGTCCAATCCACCTACTGCATATCTTTGGAATGTGGGAAAAAAAACGAAGTAAAGCCATGTGACCGCAGGGAGGACATGCAGACTCTACACAGAAAGCACCCCAGCTTCTGGGAGGGTGGCCTAATGGTTAAGGTGTTTGCCTTACAAACACAAGGTGCCGGGTTTGAATCTCACAAGGGATATTGGCTA
>NC_056747.1:253709523-253932023 GCF_019279795.1 Protopterus annectens
ATATCTCCACCTCTCCAGGGTCTCCTCCACCTGTTCCCTACTCTCACCACAGATCACAATGTCATATGCAAACATCATAGTCCATGGGGCCTCCTGCCTAATCTCATCTGTCAACCTGTCCATCACCATTACAAATAAGAAAGGGCTCAGAGCTGAACCTTGATGTAATCCCACCTCCACTTTAAATGCATCCATCACTCCCACTGCAGACCTCACTGCTGTCACACTACCCTCGTACATATCCTGTACCACTCTTACATACTTCTCTGACACTCCCGACTTCCTCATAGAATGCCACAACTCCTCTCTAGGCACCCTGTCATATGCTTTTTCTAAATCCACAAAGACCAAATGCAACCCCTTCTGACATTCTCTGTACTTCTCCATCAACACTCTCAAAGCAAACATCACATCTGTAGTGCTCTTTCCTGACATGAAACCATACTGCTGATCCCTAATCATCACCTCCCTTCTTAACCTAGCTTCCACTACTCTTTCCCATAACCTCATGCTGTGACTGATCAATGTAATCCCTCTGTAGTTACTACAGCTCTGCACATCACCCTTATTCTTAAAAATCGGTACCAAAACACTTTTTCTCCATTCCTCAGGCATCCTCACTTTCCAAGATTTCATTAAACAATGTAGTTAAAAACTCCACTGCCATTTCACCTAAACACCTCCATGCTTCCACAGGTATGTCATCTGGACCAACAGCCTTTCCGTTCTTCATCCTCTTCATAGCTATCCTTGCTTCCTCCTTGCTAATCCACTGCACTTCCTGATTCACTAACCGCACATCATCCAACCTTCTCTCCCTCTCATTCTCTTCATTCATCAGCCCCTCAAAGTACTCTTTCCATCTGCTCAACACACTCTCCTCACTTGTGAGTATGTTTCCCTCATCCTTTATCACCCTTACCTACTGCACATCTTTACTAGCTTGGTCCCTCTGTCTAGCCAATTGGTACAGGTCCTTTTCTCCCTCCTTAGTGTCCAACCTTTTATACAACTCATCATACGCCTTATCCTTAGCCTTTGCCACCTCTCTCTCTGCCATGCACCTCATCTCCTTATACTCTTGTCTACTTTCTTCATCTCTCTGGCAATCCCACTTCTTCTTCGCCAACCTCTTTCTCTGTATACTCTCCTGTACTTCTTCATTCCACCACCAGGTCTCCTTGTCCTCCTTCCTCTTTCCAGATGTCACACCAAGCACCTTTCTGGCCATCTCTTTTACTAGCTCTGCTGTAGTTACCCAGCTGTTCGGTAACTCTTCCCTGAACATCACCTCACAATTACCATTTTTCAATTTCTACCATTTGATCCTTGGTGCTGCCCTCACACTCATCCTCCTCTTCTTGATCACCAATGTCATCCTACAAACCACCATCCTATGCTGCCTAACTACACTTTCCCCTGCCACCACTTTACAGTCTCCAATCTCCTTCAGACTGGCTCTTCTACATAAGATATAATCCATCTGTGTGCATCTTCCTCCACTCTTGTATGTCATACTATGCTCCTCCCTCTTGTTAAATTACATATTCAACACAGCCATGTCCATCCTTTTCACAAAATCCACTGCCATCTGACCTTCTGTATTCCTTTGCTTAATACCATACCTACCCATTACTTCGTCGTCCCCTCTGTTCCCTTCACCAACATGCCCATTGAAATCTGCTCCAATCACCAATCTCTCACCCTTGGGTACAGTCATCACCACTTCATCCAACTCACTCCAAAATTTTTCTTTCTCATCCATCGCACACCCAACTTGTGGAGCATATCCACTAACAACTTTCATCATTACACCATCAATTTCCAGCTTCATAAACATCACTCTATCCGCCATTCTTTTCACCTCCAAAACACTCTTAGCATACTGTTCCTTCAGGATAATGCTTACACCATTTCTCCTCCCATCCACACCATGATAAAACAATTTAAACCCACCTCCGATACACCTGGCCTTGCTCCCCTTCCATCTGGTCTCTTGCACACACAATATACCAACCTTCCTTCAGTCCATCATATCAGCTAGCTCTCTCCCTATACTAGTCATACTGCCAACATTCAAAGTTCCGACCCTCGCTATCACAGTCCTAGCCTTTACCTGCCTTCAGCCATGCCTTCCACCTCTTCTCCTCCTCCTTCGGCCAACAGCAGCCCAATTTCTGCCAGCACCCTGTTGGCCAACAGTGCTGGTGGCAGTCTTTGTTAACCCGGGCATCGACCGATCCGGTATATATATGTGTACTTTTGTCTGCATGTATGATTTGGCAAAACTGTACACCGAATGCCTTTCCTGATGCAACCCTCCCCATTTATCTGGGCTTGGGACCGGCACAAAGAAATGCACTGGCTATAGTCTGCCTTACTGTTTACATGGTTCACTTTTCTCTGTATTATATCCAATTTTACACCTTTATTTTCCTGCAGAAAAGATGGAGTGGTGTCAGTGCTCCAAATCATTCTTTCACATCATGTTAACTGCTGGATGAAGTTTTGGAATGCATTCATGATTTGCCATCCACTTATATTCCTGTCTGCCACTAAAACATCAGCACATTCTCCAGTGCATGTGCTTTCACCTGTGATTATTTACATATTCAAACAACTGCTTCTAGTTCTAATACGACTGCACAGCCTAAGACCCACATCTGATATTCTGAGGTGGACTCATTAATACATATAAGCAGAGCAGTGCTTTTTGCATCAGTTGGGGAAATCCCTTCATAAGAATGGAACAAAGACAGAAACTAGAAAGCATATGTTAGTTAAACATGGATTGTTCAGAAAATTATGCCATCAATCCTGAAGGATATAATTTCAGAATATGGCACAGGATCCGAGGTACCATGGATTTACAACAAGGTCATGCATGTTATGCTTTGTGTAAGGGATGCAATGCAGTACACAGAAATGGCTGCTAGTGGGTCTTAAGCACCGTGCTCAAATCACAAAGCCATTACTGAACATTTTGCTGGCTGGATTCTGTACTGATCATAGCAGCAGGGACAGGAATGAGGATTAACATGATTCATGGATAGAACAGCCAGCATAGCATGCAGCCAGATACATGATAAAAAACATGGTGTGTATTTGTCCACTAAAATGAGGGTAAGCAAATATATGGACTGTGGTCCAGGGAATCTTTAATAGCTAGAATGCTATTATAGCTAATACATTGTGGGAAGGTGAGCGTAAGGTAGTAGTAACTGTCATGTCACATAAAATACAGCATAGTATCTCTCAGTAACACATGATCTATAAGATAACTTATAAATATGTGATGAATCCAATATTTATCTGTAAGAAATCCATAAGTCGTTTTGATTACTAAAACAAAAGTGGCTTATAACATAGAGGGAGAAAGTGCTGATTACACCGCAGGTTACCTCAGTTCAATTATTGTCTAAAGTACCCATAATAGCTGGTCAGGACAGAAAGGAGTGAGCAACTACTACTGCCTCACCCATCCTGGGTGGAGGGAGATGGGTCTGGCTTGGGCTTACCATATGGGTGACACCTAGGTGAAGCACTTGATGATCACCTGTAGGAGTTCAAAGCCAACCAAGCCAGTGCTGTGGTTAGTTCATTTGCACTATGCAGCCAAGGTGAAATTAGTGTGAAGAGGTGTGTTTCCTCTCTAGAAACAGTGACCATAGTCCTATATGAGCCAGCGAAGAGAGTGCTGCCCAGGGAAGATGGTAGGTATCCATCCAGGACAAGCAAGCTGGCCTACTACCTACCATCTGACTCCTGTCAAGGAACAGAGGGCAGATAAGGATCCACAGGCAGGAACAAATGGGCCATGTAGCTTTTGCCTAGCCAAGGATTACCCACCTCCCATTCCAATAGAAGAAATGGGCCAACTAAGTAAAGGTAAATAAACCGTCAGGCAAGGACCTGGGAGGGGCAGAAAAAAAATGGCATACCACTTCATATCTGAGCCCTAAAAAACAGGGCAAACTTATTAACTTAGGTTTAATAATCTAGTGTGAGGAATATTTCACTATGATTCCTTAAGGCCAGTGCTGTTTTGCGTTGCCCTACATTCAGTAAGCTGTTTATTTAACAGACTAAAATGCAGATAGAGTTCTTCTTCAAAGGAAAGGTTCTGTCAAATGGTAACTGTTCTCATTTTTTGTGGATGATTTAAAACTGGCAGACAATGAGAAAGTTGAACTACAAGTTATTAAAACCTTTTCAGGTGATATAAGAATGACATCTGGCCTTGATACATGTGCAAAAGCAAGAATTATAGCAGAAAAAAATGAAGCACCAGAAGAAATAGCAGCAGCCTGGAGCAAGATTGTGATATAAAATAACTGGAACAAGAGGGTGTATATGAATATCTTATAATTAGGTTATGGGTCATCAATACAGCATGAACAAATGGGAACAAAGTTTAGCAAGTACTTTAGAGGACTGAAACTAATACTAAAAACTACTTTGATATTACTTCCAAGATGGTTGCACATTGAGTAACAGCTTAACTCTAGCTTTTCTAGTGTGTAAACAGAAACTCAACAGAGAAGGCCAGTAGACTTTTGTGCTTAGGGGTACATTTCAGTATCTGGCTAGTAAATGTACTGCCATGATGCCAAGAAGAAAGAAATACAGAGCACCTAGAAAAAAATCAGCTACAAAAAGTGAGGAAGAAATACTGACTGGGGAAAGTTCTGCAACTCTTCAGCAAAGAGCAATGCAACCTCCAGATATGACTTTCAGTAACGTACAGGAAGAAATAAGACAACTGCAGACAGACCAGGTTAAAATAAATGAAACACTGGTGGAGTATATCAACACAGACAACAAAAGGCTGGAAAAATGGAAGAAGCTTTAAACAGATATTCAGATGAGGTGATAAAGCTGCAAAAATCAGACTTTGAAATGAAGAAAATGCTGGCTGAATATGACACTGCTCAGGAAGAGCTGTTTCAAAAAATAATAAAATTAGAGGACAGAGAACATGAGGAAAACCTGAGATTTTCAGTATATATGCTGGCAGGAACAGACTGCATTAATTTTATGAAAGCAAAAATAAGCAATTGGACTTGTATTCCACAACAGGTGTTGTTAGTTAAAAGGGTACATTGTGTGTATGCTCCAAACCTGGCTATGAGAAAGCAGCCTAGACCTTTAATGGTAAAGATGCATTTCTAACAGCAGAAGGAGTTGATTCTGACAAAATACTAAAAGTGGGAAACAGAAGAGTGTTTGTGGAGAATGATTACTCATTGTTCACCAGGCAGAAGAGAAGTAAATTAATTCCATTATTCAGAGAACATTGAGACACAGATGTCAGATTCAAACTGCTGTATGCAGCTGTCTTCAAGGTATTCTTCCCTGGAGGGACAAAATTATGTTTTGATGAAGTACACCCTAAGGAGGAAGTACTTAAGCTTATCCAACAAAAAGTGAGCTGTGAAACAGAAGAAGATTCTGCTTCTTGTTCTTCCAGTAATAAAGACCACAGAGAGACTGTACCTGTGAAACCTATTCCACTGTTTCAACAGAAAATGTTGGAAAGAAGGAAGGGAGCACGAGAGTTGACTAGAAGAATTGTGTGTACTTTGGCAATGAAGCAGAAACAGGATTTGGGAGATGGAGATTAATGGTAATAAAACCAGTAACTTAATGTGGGATTATAATGCAATAATTCTATTTCTGAAATAGA
Organism: Protopterus annectens; assembly: GCF_019279795.1. NCBI lineage: Eukaryota > Metazoa > Chordata > Ceratodontiformes > Protopteridae > Protopterus > Protopterus annectens. The sequence continues at coordinate 253,715,210 of NC_056747.1, forward strand.
ACAAGAACATCTGGAAATATTTTTTTTTTCAGAATTTGTTGGACTTGTGGAGACTGTAAAGTATATACCCTACTTCATGTCATTCATGTTCGGAAAAATGCTTTGGGAAGGGGGAGAGAGGGGAGAAAGCTAACTGTAAGTAAAACAAATTTCTTAATAGTACTATTTTTGTGATGTATGGTTTTCTTTGTATGCTATAAAGTTTTCTCAGTTATTTTTTAAGTGTAATGGGGATTGTAAATAGGTGCTGCTGTTCTTTTTTCTTTCTTCCTCCCCTCTCTCTTTCTTCTTTTTCAGTTTTAAGAAATGTAAGCACTGCAATGTAAAAAAAATCTGGCTACAAGAGCATGACGAAAGAAAAAATAATGTGCTTTTTCTCATTCTTACATGGGGAATGACTGGATTAAGGAACTTAGATCGTGTTATTAATATGTTTTAAGAGAAAGCAAGTAAATGTAAAAGAATGTTGAATATTATGAGGATTTTTTTTCTGGCAAATGAATGGATGCTTAGGAGCAATTCTGTATCTAGCCCTCATGTCTCCATGGAAATAATCTGATAAAGAAACAATGACTATCTGGTTCTCATATTTCCATGGAAACAATCTGCTAACAATAAATTGGCTGTCTGGTTCTCATATCTCCATGAAGACAATCTGATAAAGAGAAATTGGTTATAGTCTGGTGGAGAGTGATTGGCTGGGGAAAAAAGCAAAGAGAAACTGGCTATGCGATAATGTTCTCTGAAAACATTCATGGGGTTTCCCAGCTGGGAGAGCTATAAAGGTAAGACAAAATCAATAAGCACTTAGTAGAAGCACAGGCTGCACCATGAGTCTTGGCATGGATAACATTTCTGTCAGGTTAACTCAGGTCTGTGAGTGTGGCTGTCAGTTTGGGACATTTGTTCCCATTAGGAGTGTAAAACATTAATATCTGAAGATGTACATAGTTTGTGTGTCGATATTAAATTAATAGTTTTTAAGGAGTATTGTGGGTTTGTTTGTGTTTTTGTTTGAGGGCTTTCAGTAAAACAAAAAGTTTTGTAAGACCTGCCAGTGTATGCATGTAACACAAAAGCTGGAACTAGACATTTAACAAAATGGTGTTATACTTAAACTTTTTAATACAATGATGGTTTTTGTAATATCTGTAAATGTCAATGATCTCACAGATAAATACAAAAAAGAAAGAGTAGTGAGCTATATTAAAAATGTAAAGTGCAAATAGCTATGTTACAGAAGACACATTTGGAAAGAACTGAACATGTGAATTTGATAAAGAAAGGTTTTCAGTATTGTTATTCAGTGGAATATCCGAGAGAAAGGAAATGAGGAGTACTTATATTAATTACTAGAGTAGCTCCAGTGGTGATAGAAGAGGATAAAAAGATAATAATGGCAGATTTGTACTGCTATGGGGCTACTGGCAAGGGAGGAGGATTACACTGGCATGTATTTCTATTCCACCTATCACTGCTGTAGTTGAGCCTAAGAACATTCATGGGAGAATTACCAGTTTTCAGCAAGGAATAATACTTATAGTTGGGGACTGGTATTTGATTTGCCGCAGTGAAGATGTACGTGGGGGGCCAGAAGGGAAAGTATAACAAAGGAGGGTACGTTTTTGAAGAAATTTGTGAAAATATTTAGCATGGAAGATGTGAATTCAGTAATATGAGTTTGGAGTGAAGTTACATATTATTCCCCAAGATAAAAAAAAACTGGGCTAGGCTAGACAGGTTTTACATTTCACCGGAACATGTGCATTTAATTGAAGGTCTTGATATGCACCCAATAACTGTTTCAGATCATGCATCAATAATAACTAAAATAAAAACACAGGATAATGAAATAAAAATGAGACACTGGTGCTTTCCCACCTATCTGTTGAAAAGATACGAATTTATGGAATGGGTAGTGGAGATTATTCAGGAACTATCTGAGAGGACAGAAATTACTTCTGAAAATACAGCTATGGAGTGTGATAAAATTAAGTTGGAGTTTAAAAATAGGGTGGAAATTAAAGATAGGTAGCTATGTTTTAAGAAGTAACAAGGATTACTTAGAGGGATTGACAAATGGTAAAGTATTGCAGAATAGGGGGAATCTCACAGAACAAGAAGAGGCTCAACGGCAGAATGCTAAGCAGAAAGTAAGGGATTACCTTGATAATATACACAAGTTTAGAAAGATTACTGTTAAGTAACTTTTTTTTTGATAATAACACTAGAGCACAAAAACTTTTAGCATGACTCGGGCAACAGAAAGTAGAAAGGGCTGTCGCCAAGCTTAGGGAGCATTTAACAAAGAAGATAACAAGAGATCCTGTAGAGGTATTAGAAATATTCTGATAATTCTATGAAAGTCTGTATAAAGCAGAAAAATATGGAAATTAAAAAAAATACAAATGGAAATGTTTGAGGAAGAATTAAATATGCTAAGGTTAGTGGTAGTTGAGCATCCATTACTAATACTTAGGATAGCAAGAGATGAGATAAAATTATGATGTATAACCAATCTACATGAAAGTCCCCAGGAACAGATGGTACTCCTGTGGAAGTTTAGATGTTAGGATGGAAAAGCTGATAAAGACTTGGAAGGTTTTGTTTAACAGTATTTTAAGAGGAAGAGAAGTACCAACATCCTGGAAGAAAGCAATGGCAGCTGTAATACCTAAAGAAGGTAAAGATCAATTAGATCCAGCTTCATACAGACCCATTTCAATACTAAGCCATGATTATAAAGCATTCATGCCTATAATGGCTAAAATAATGGCAAAAGTAATGCCGAAGTTGATAGATATGGATCAATGTGATTTTTGTTGAGGGGAGGCAAACATTTGACAACATTAACAGAACACTGATGATTCAGAGAGAAGCAGAATGTAAGAAAATACCATTGTTGATGGTGGGTCTTGATGCAGGAAAAGCATTTGACAGAGTAAACTGAGACTTTATAAGCAGGGCAATGGAAGCATTTGCATTTCCTGAAAAAAAATTGTAAGGTTGATTAGGAGGATATATGAGGTATCTGAGGTCAGAATTAAAGTGGGTGAAGTCCTCTCTGATAATTCCTGTTTTAGCAGAGGAACCAAACAGTGGTGTCCTCTTTTCCCTTTGTTATTTGCATTATATATAGAACAGATGATGTGATTTTTATACATGACAAAACCAGAATGGACAATACAGTGCTGTAGAACATATTGAGACAGTTTCAAATCATTTTGGGATACAAAATGAACAAAGCTAAAACAAAGGCAATAGTGATAAGTTATGTACCCACGTATGAATTGGTTCAGCAATATCCATATTTAAGGGGACATGATAAAATTAATTATTTAGGAGTATGGATTAAAATGATTCTGGTGTGGCAGCTAAGAATATGTGGAAAGAGACTAAACAAAAGGTATGAAAAAACTGAGAAAATGGAAGCTTTGTTATATGAATATGGATAGCAAGATACAAGCAGTTAAAATGTTTTTAAGTCCCATTAGTCTTATAGACAGGTCAGGCATATTTTTATCAGCCAGAGGAGAAGTTATAGATGGCAATTAATAAAGAGCTGAATGACTTTATTTGGGAGGGGAAGATAGCAAGAGTCAAGTGGGATAAGCTGATTATTCCAATAGAACATGGCAGATTGGGATTAACTGATTTGAAGGGGTATTTGATTTGAGAGCTACACAGTTAAGGCTCCTATGCATAGCATAAGCAGAAAACTATAATTTAAACTGGAAAAGAATGATAATGAAATATCATTAAGAAACAAGGAGAGCCTGGTATTTTGGATACAGGCCTTTAAAGAGAATAAAAATAATCATATGGAATATTATATCTATAAAGTGGCAGAAAGTATCCTAAGAACTAAGCCAACATGGGAATGGAGAAAGGAGATTCTGATGATATAAATGACTGCAATTAGGGATATAGACAGTAGGCAAGAGGAAGATGGAATTTATTGGAGAAAACTGGCAAAGGAACCAAAGTATTGGAAGCAAATAACTAGAGAGGGAAAGATGATAGAATGGGAAGATGCTAAGAATTTATTGGGACTGCAGGTTAGAGATTGCCTTCCCTATCAGGGATTGATAACAGAGTATAGGCAAAGAGAAAGAAATAGGGGGTGCTAAATGAAAGACCAACAGTGGTAGGGTTTTTAGTAGAAAGTAGAAAAGAAGCTGCCATTAAAAAAGGAATAATTAGAAGGGCATATAAAATATTGCATGATAACTATAAGAATCAATCAGAGGAGGTTAGGAAGGATGGAGAAAAGAGGCTGGATAAGCAATTCACAAAGAAACAATGGGAAGCTATATGTATGTCTCCCAAATATGCAACAAAATCTAAAAGATTTAGAATTTTTTTCTTGGAAATGTTTACACAGATATTTTTAAACCCCAAGTAGACTCCAGAGAATCTTTCCTCAGGTAGACACCAAATGTTAGAAGTGTGATGGGGAAGACAGACATAATTGGAACATATTTTCTGGGAGTCCGGTGAGTTGGCGGACTTTAAGGATTTCCTGCAGGATGCACTGTCGGAGATGCTTGTTGGGCAGATTGGTGTGACAAGGGAGATTATTTTTCTTAGCTATGACACAGAATCGGAATTACCTGGACGTGGTAAGGCCTTGCTGTGTTTAATTATGATGGCTGCTAAAAAAGCAATTACTAGAAAATGGAAATCAAAATATAAACCTACTATACTAGAAGTAGTGAATATAGTAACAGAGATAAAACAAGTGGAGCTGAGATCTTTAGAAAAAAGGTAGAAGCAAACTACATAGGAAAAAATGAGAATTGTGGGAAAAAACATACAGGGGAGGAATGAGGTTTAAAAGAAGCTAGGACTTAAATGAGCTATGTAGTGTTTGACTGGAATGATTGGGTAGATTATAAGTGATGCATAATGTTTGCAAATGGGAGTGTGTGAGTATGGTTTGTGATGCAAAATGCTTGCAATTAGGATTGTTTCGGTGTGGTCTGTTTTCATTTCTATAAATGTATGATTGCCTGTGTCATAAAGTGATGGTTTAAGAAAGATGTTTCTTGCTAAAAAAAAGTCAGGAATTGAATAATTTATGTAATGTTGCTTAGGGTATGTGATATATATCAATATATGTGAAGTATAATGTTTATAAAGGTGAACTTAATACAGTTTGATTATTTTTAAATAAATGTAAATTTACCTATGTCAGAAGTGACAATTCAATAAAGATGCTTAAAAAACTGCTTTGATATCAAAGAATAAATATTTTCAAGTTATAAATCATTTTCTTTTCCTGTTCAGCTTTGGCATGGTGCAGTGACCACAATAGCACTGGATCAGCTAGATTTTGACAGACTGCATACATGCTTGATCCACATATTGAAAAAGCTCTAAATCATGAAGAGTCATGAGAACATAAGGGTGAAGGAGGCAACTGCCCCAAATTCAAGCTGCTTGGGGTGCAATTGGCGGGTCCAGTGTTGTACAAGTGCAGTACATGGCATGAGAATATCACATCTCCTTAAGTAAATGCCAGTTCTGCAGTTGCAGTTTCTGCTGAAGCTCATTGTATGGCAGTAACTATAGCAAAGTGTTTGTTACAGCTGTAGCATTTTTTTTTTGAAGACTGGAAGACTACAAGACTATGGTCCACAACCTTCAGATGAGACGATGCTAGTTTTTGAAGTTGCTCAAACTGCCAGATGACAAAGCTTTGATTCTGGTCGAGGATGACATTTATGGTAAGATTAGTAGTAGCATTTTGTAAAGGAGCAGGTAAGGAAATAAAAAAAACGGGAGTGGACAACAAAAAAAAAAAAACAGATGGCAAAGAAAAGTGCTAAAAAGAAAAATAAAGAATATAAAGATCATTACCATAAGAAAAGAAAATAAGATAAAAGAAAGGGAAACTGGAAATCCCATGGTTAAGTGGGAAGTGCAGAGAACTTCTGGATGAGCCATGTGTAAATCAATGCTCCACGTATGAATGACTAAAGAGAGGTGAAGTTAAACCAAAAGATGAATGTCTAATAACAGCAACTCATGACAGTGGAATTTATACAAGCTGGCTCACAGAAGCTACAGATAAAGTGAGAGATACAGGTGGAGGTTATGCAGTTTGTACCAAGCTGAACTGAGGCGGGCTACCAGCCACAGCTCTAAGCTGAGATACCAGAAGACTAGAGGCTACTAAGTTTCAAAAAAAACATAAGTTGCCTGTTTTTTTTTTTTTTTTGCTTATTTATACTGTTTATTGCACCTTTTCATTGCCTGCCACCTACTTTTATACTGTATTTATTACTGTGTACTAAACTACACTGTTATACTGCAATTGCCTGCTACACTGTGCCTGTAAAATCTAATTTTATTGCTGTTTTCACTGTTTAGCAAGCTTTTTGTTGTTTTCACTGTTTAAATATTTACTGGAATTTGTTCACTGTTTTAAAGATGTTTCACCTACTCTGGTTTTCCCGCCAAGCAGTACCTAATTAAATGTGCTGTTAACTGTTTAAATCATTCTTTAGAGCCTCCTGGCTGATTTTCTTCAGTTTTAACCACTTTTTCAGTGTCTCAGTGCTATTTTTGCTGCGTTAAACATTCTCTAGTGATTCCCAGTGAAACTAGGGTTGCTAGTAGCTGTAGCATAGTCCAGATACAGGCCTGCTGCTTTTGGAACTGTTTGTAGTGGTTTGTTTGTTTTGAGCATGTTTTCCAGGCCATCTTGGATTGGAAAGTGGCTATTTGCACTTTTGTGAGGGAATTGTGTTGATTGGGATCTAACTAGTAAAGGGAGGCCGATGTAGGGCTTGGAATAAACATCCTCATTGGTTGTTTGGAATTTTGTTAAAGTTTTTTTTACAAGTTTTAGGGTATTTAGACCCTGCATCTGAGCAGGTTTTTGCTTGTTTGCAAATCGTGTAGCACCATGCACTACCGCAGAACTGTGTGCCAAAGCTAGACAGTTCAATTCAAAAAATTTTCCCTTAAAACTCAGGCAGAAATATCCATTCGCCAAGCTCCTTTATAATCATTTCGAAAAAGCAACCCCTACTGACAGTCTTCAACCTAGCATTATGGACAGTTGGACTACCCTTGTTTCTCCTGCCAACCTTGTTGACTTGGGTCTCTTGAGGCAGTGTTGCAATTGCCTCATGTACACAGACAACCCTCTACTAATAACACAATCTACTACAGAGTGCAAGAGATGTATTTACACCAATAATCTAGAATCCATGCTCTCTCTCACTCAAAACAGTAACACAGATAAGGTTGTCAACTCACCCACCACTACATATTCACACAGTACCACTACTCATATACATACCAATACTCAAAACACATAGTACGCAACAAACACGTAAATCCACATACCCAGAGGTTCTCTTGAAAAACTTACCAAAACACCAGAGACCTCCAAAACAAAAGTCTGCTACAGCTAACATAGTCTCCACAGCACTCAGGACACATACCAACACCAGTGTCTCACCCACCAGGCCTGTAAGGCATAACACTCAAAAATCAAGTTTTCTTGTCATTGGAGACACAATAGTGAGTCACACTGATGTCCCACTCACCAGGATGGACAAGGAGAAAGTCATGGTCAGCTGCCTGTCTGGTGCCAGGATTTGCCAAATCATGCATGCACTCAGGTCTCTCAGCAAGAAGTACCATTATGACTCTGTCATAGTTCATGTTGGTGTGAATGACCTGAGATGTACCTCACTGAACTATATGAAGAGAGACATGTTCGAGCTCTCTGAGTATGTGTCTCAGGCAGGTATGTCCCTAGCCTTGAGCAGCATACTAGCCTCACCAAGAATGATGCCACAGTATAAACAAAAAATTATTGATTTCAATAATTGGCATAGTTTTTGGTGTCATTCCAAGGGAGTCCAGTTCCTGTCTGCCTGAGAAGCCATGGTCAACAAATCTTGCTGGTTTGCCAGAGACGGTTTGCACCTGGCATCCCTAAGCTTTCAGCTGCCAACAAAGGCTCTTGCCTCCCACATAGTGCCTTTTTTAGGCAAGGTCTTTAAAGTAACAGTCCTGACATGAAATTAACCAACCAGAACAAAACAAGGTTCATGCTGCTAAATGCTAGGAACTTAAACCAAAAACTGCACACCCTGGAAATGTTTATGTCACTAGAAGATGTAGATGTCTGTGCAATCACAGAAACCTGGTTTAAGGCCTCAGAAAGTACCCCAGCCCTGCAAGGTTACAATGCCTTCCACACCTTTAGGCCACAAAATGAACACGTGAAAACCAAAGGAGGCTGCGTTTCAATCTATATTAAAGATAAATTCACCTCCCTCTAGTTAGACTGGACAACTCCATGGAGTTACTTCTGGTCCAGGATACAGTGGATAACACTCCCATTCAAGTCCTAACCATTTATAGATCTCTCCCCATGGGTCACAACACCCATGAAGCCTGCTTAACCAAACTGAAAACAATCCAAAATTTAACAAACACACTGGTTATAGTGGATTTCAATTATCCCACCATCAACTGGGAAACCTACCCTAGCCCAGACTTGCTAGGACAAAAGTGCCTTGACTTTGTGAGTTCAAATGCCCTGCAGAAAATTGTCCATACCCCAACAAGAGGAACAAGTATTCTAGATCTGGTCCTTACCAACATGTCAACAAGGTACACTAGTGCAACTGTTGGACCCTCATTAGTTAAAAGTGACCACAAATCAGACACCTTCGAACTGACACTAACACCAGAACTCACAAAGGGTGAAGTCAGACTAAAAAACTTCACCAAGGCGAGCAACACCCTCCTAGGTGAAGGTATAAATGCATTCCAAGCCTCACCCCAAGCTGAAAGTAGTAACTATGCTGAAACTTACACTAATGCCCTGTACAATCATTTGCATAAGTATATAAACTCGGCTGTACAAAATAGAATCAAAGCCAGAGCCCCAAGTAAAATCAAGCTGCCATGTTGGACTTCCAGCATCAACAAACTCTGCAATAAATGCAAAAAGTTGCTGTTCAAGAAAAAAAGGCAAGGACCCAACATTGGAAAAACACCCTCCTTAGCCTTGACAGGCAAATAAGACAACTTGTCAAATCCTCCAAGAGCTCCTTTGAGAGAAACGTAGCAAGTACTGCCAAAGATAGTCATAAGGCCATTTACAGCTATGTACGTAACCTAAAGGTTAGGACCCAAGCATGTGCAGAACTGGTGGTCAATGGTATCACACACACTGACCCCAGAGAGATAGCGAACCTGCTAGCAGATAGGTTTGGTGAAAATGTCACTCCCTTATCCCCTCCTAACTTACAACAAACTCTCCCCCAAACTTTGCTGCCAGCTTATCTATCTGAAGAACAGGTCCTCAAATCCTTGTACAAGACAAAGATCAGAGCCTCTATGGGACCAGATGACATCACAGGCTGTCTTCTAAACAGGCTAAAACATGAACTAGCATCACCATTACATACCTTTTTCAATCATAGCCTAACCACAGGCTTTGTCTCTGTGGAATGGAGAACAGCTACAGTTATTCCCCTCTACAAAGGTGGTCTAGCAACAGACCCGGGGAGTTACAGACCCATAAGCCTAATCAGCCTCATCTGTAGGGCCATGGAACGTATTGTTATGGACTTCATAAAGAAAGATATAGATGACCTCCAAACCAAGGATACTACCCAATTCGCTTTTGTGAAGGGCAAATCCTGCCTGTTAAATCTGGTGGATTTCTTTGAAAGTGTGATCAGGGCCATTGATGAGGGCAAATCTGTGCACGCTACATACCTCGATTTGGCAAAGGCTTTTGGCAAAATCCCACATTCAGGAATTATCAATAAACGTAGCAAACTGAATGTAAACACCTTCATTGTAAGATGGGTTTCCAACTGGCTCACAAACCAGGTGCACACTATCAAAGTGGGTGACTCCACATCAACCAGCAGACGTGTTACCAGCGGGCTGCCACTGAGATCTGTGCTGGTCCCCCAACTGTTTGGTATATACTTCTCAGAAGTTCAGGTGAAAACTAAATGGTTGTGGCTGACCAAGGCTGCAGATGACTGCAAACTAGGTACAGTCATTGAATCCCCAAATGATGTCAGTATACTCCAGGAGGGTCTCACACAGACCATCAACTGGTGTATTAGTCATGGTCTCAAACTGAATGAAAAGAAATGCATCATCATTCCCTTTGGCACAAACAATGTCCCTTTACACTATCAAATCAACAACAATACCCTAAGTACCCTTGAAGTGCTAAGGGACCTGGGATCATAAGTTGACCAGGACCTTAAGTTCAACCACCACATGTTTTCTGTTGTAAGGAAAGCTTTCACTTAGCTCACTTGATTAGTAAAGGCATTGCCTCAAGAGCAAAAGAAATTATAACCCCCTCTACTCAGCACCTATCCGGCTCATAATTGAGTATAACGCCCCATTCGGTATGTACCGTACTAAGCACCTGCAGCAATTAAAGACACCTCAGAGGTTTCTAACAAAGAAGATAAAGGGCCTCCAGCATGTGCATTACATGGACCAACTAAAGTCCCTGTTACTGTACTCCAAATCATATAGACTTTTTAGGGGAGACTTACACCTGGCCTACAGAGCAACCCAAATTAACTTACTGCATATCTGTAAATCAAATGGGTCTAGGGCTACGCATTTCAGAGACATACATATGGCCTGCGACTTAAGTAGGACATGCTGGAGGGACAGATTTATCTCCCAGTGAATGCCACGTCTTTGGAACAGGCTACCAGTCCATGTGAAACAGAGCACCTCTATGACATTGTTCAAGAGGAACCTGGACAAGTGGATGGGGCACCATAAATTTTTACCAGGGACAACCCTCCTGGACATGAGCAGTCATCACTAAATGCAATCTTGAGTATTGACTAGTGCTTCTACGATATTACATTGGGTTGAAACAGCTAGGCTTAAAATGACCTTCGGGTCAATAGTCTAGTAATCTCTTATGACCCTATAAGAAATAGTTGCACATCTTGTTGCAGGCTTTGATATATTTATGGCTGAGGGTTTGTATACAGAAAGACATAATACTCTGCAATGGTTGTTACACTGAAGACTGTGAACTTAAAGGTAATGGAAACATGAACCACAAAGAATTACTGAAACTGAAGACTGAAGACATGATTAAGTGGAATCATCCTTTATCAACAATTGCAAAAGCAGGAGTAAGGAAACCAGGTACTGTAACTGTTGAAGAAAACACAAAAGCAGTATTAATGTTCAAAATAGCAACTTTGAATCACTATAGTGTCTTACATACTGAGAGACATAAAGTTATAAAATACCAAGACCTGCAAGCAGAAATTAGAGCATGGAATAAGGATAATCAGATAGTTTCAGTAGTAGTTGGAGCAAGTGGACTAAAAATAGAATTTCCAAGCATATTTAAATATGCTGCCAATACAGGAACTACAGAATGAAGCAATTCTGGTTACCTTGGAGGTGCTAAGAAGAGCATTGGTGGCAAACATCAAAGACTGAAGCTGTACTGTTTTCACAAACATTAACTATGCCCTGACTTAAGAATAGGGTCCATTCCTGTCATAGTTTAAAAAAACCTAAACATTTTGAAAAATTAACAACTGAAGAATGAGGCTTTACACAAGTAATATGGTACATATTTTAAAAGCATATTTTATAGCTACACTATTAAGGCTCTTCTACATAACACAAGCAGAAAGATACAATTCAAAGTGGAAAGGGATGATGATGAAGCAGAGGGGAATGAGTGGGATTTTTTTTGGGGGGGCAGATGGCAGATCCTCAAGGAGAATAACAACAGTCATACATAATATTATATCCATAAAGTAGCCAAAAGTATACTAAGAACTAAGCCAACATGAGAATGGAGAAAGGATATTCTGCTATAGGGATGACTTCAATAAGGGGTACAAAGAATAGACAAGAGGGGGATTGAATTTACTGTAGGAAGGTGGCAGGGGAACCAAAGTATTGGAGTCAAATAATTAGAGAGGAAAAAGTAATAGAATGGGAAGAGGCCAAGAAGACATTTGGATTGCAGGCTAATGATCGCCTTCCCTATCAGGTATTGATATAAGAGTATACACAAAGAGAAAGGGATATGGGACTCTTAAATGAAAGACCTGCACTTTCTGAATTTTTAGTTGAATCCAGAAAAAAGCTGCTGTTAAAAAAAAAGATAATTAGTAGGACATATAAAATATTGCAGTATATCTATAGGAGTCAATTAGAGGAGGTTAGAAAAGATTCATAAGATACATTAGATAAGCAATTTACAAAGAAATGATGGCAGAACTTATGCATGGCCCCCATATATGCAGCAAAGTCTTGAAGACTTAGAATTTTTGTCTGAAAGTATTTGTTTAGCTACTTTTATATCCTGAGCAGATTCCAAAGAATTTTTCCTCAAGTAGATGGCAAATGTTGGTGGTCTAATGGGGAAGAAAGAGGTACCTGAAATCATATGTTTTTGGAGTATAATTAGGTGGCAGACTTTAAAAATTCCTAACATAGTCCTCTGTCAGGAATACTGGGTGAGCAAATAAGTGTAACCAAGGAAATCATTTTTTTACAGGATATGAATTGCCTATACATAGAAAGGCCTTGTTACATTTAATTCTGGTGGCTGCCAAAAAAGCAATTACTAAAAATGGAAATCAAAGTCTAACCATACTTAAAGTAGTGAATATTGTAACACAGATAAAAGAAAAGGAAGTGGGATCTTTAGAAAAGGGTGGAAGTAAATTACATAGACAAGCTGGAAATTGTGGGAACAATACAAGTAAAAAAATGTTTTGGAGGAGGAATGTGGTTTAAGAGAAGGTAGGAACTGAACAATTTATGTAATTTTGGATTGATTATATTGTATAGAACAATATATGGGATGTATAATGTTTGTAAATGAGAACTTGTTAAGATAGTCAATTACTTTTATATAGATGTAAGTTTACCTATGTCACAAGTGATAATAAAGGTGCTTTTTTAAGTTATACAGCACATGTAACCTAAACTACTCTTAACAATATTTTAATGACATCAGAAGTGGTGTTAGTTCTTGTTTTAAATATTGATTCAGCACATAATCTTCTGAAATGATAAGCTAGGGGACATTATAGCAATGATGAGTTCACATATTTCAACAAAAATGCTAGGAACATGTCAGCTACAAAAAAAAGTTTGGGTTACTGCTGATGTATGTGTAGATGCCTGGGATTGAACTACAAAGGGGATGTAGAACTGGGAGTGGGAGATTTATTGAATTGGCAATGCCAGAGACTGAACTGTAAATTGAGGGTTTACTGGAAGACACTGAGTACAGGGGAATAGCAACAAAAAAGAAGTGTGGGAATTTTCTTCAGTAAATGGGGTGCTGATGAGATAACAATAGGTGTAGACAGGCTAGGATTCATCATCGATGAACAATAAATAAGGTATGACAAAAATGTGTATGGCAGTTTTCAAACCTCCTTATGGACAATTTGTAAAATTTTAGAATTGTATGCAGTTCTGTAGGCCTCATTAGCATATCATCACAGACAAAAAAACAAATTGATTGATTGATTTTACATTTGTTAACCAGGTAAGTTTGTTGGTCTAAAGACCCTTTGCAGAAATGACTCAGGCCAAGATGGCAGTATAGACATTCACAATAATGCACAGAGCTAAATAGTTGCAAGTGAAAACAAGACATGGCCAAGCAATTATCTAGGATTGTTGTAAATCTGTTGTTAATCGAATATAACATTATCCAAATGATTAAAATATTACAAAACATCACACATATGATTGCATCTGATTAACTGCAAAGATTAACAGGTGAATAAAATACAAATAGAAGTTATAAGGATAGTTGAAAATGAACATATAAGGTGTAGCTCCTTCATGCAACGACTGAAAATGGTGACTATGTCATGCTAGTGACAGAGAAAACATTATGAAAGGTTTGAAATAAAGTAAATATGAAAGACAGATACACAGAGATTAGTTAGAGTAAATGTTTAGAGAATTAGTATAAGAGAAGGAGAATAGTATTGGGGGGGTTCAAAATGCATTGTAGTATTGCAAGGAATAATGTGGGAGATTTCAGACATTTTGGAATTAGCGCAGAGAAGGTTGGAACTAATAGCCATCAGGTTGAGTTGTAAAAAGGGTTAATTACTGGACGTGAGTAAGGGAGGATTTGATAAGATAATAACAGGTAAGAGAAGAGAGGTAAAAGAAGATAATTAAAAAAGAGAAGTAGGAGAAGGAGAGGTATTAAAGGGAAAAATAAATAACATGTAGAAGTAAGAAGGGGTAAGGCAGCACATTTTAAAGTTTGTAGGGAGTAAAGTGATTTTTAATTTTAAGTGAAATAATTGGTTAATATGTCTCTAGATTTTATCCACGATTATCAAACCAGTGGTATTGCTGAGATAATGTAATAGAGTATTAAGTTATCTGTGGAATCATGTTTCAAGTACAAGGAGCAAGCCAGATGAATGCATTTTTAGAGATGGCTATAGTGTAGGAGGATTTGATCAGGAGAATGTGATTGGTTTCCTTTTGTTCATAATGTAAACTTCTGAAGTTTAATAGGTTCATAAATGGAGGGCAGTAGTGGCCATGGATTAGCTTATATATTAGTGTACTAAACAAGTACATTGTATTCAGAAGAAAGCAACTACAGTGTTGCACTGGCTAGATCAGAAGTCGTATAAAGAGACAGTAAAGGAGATTAACAACTGTAGTGCCAAGGAAAGGGGACAGAGAGGAGACAAGACAGAAAGCTTTAACTATGTCAAGTAAATCCAAAGTATCCAAATGAGCACCATATAAAAATATATAAGTGAAAGAGAAGGCTCAGACTGAAAACCAAATGCGGGTGGTTCAGGGAAGAGATGTAGTAGCATTATTTTATAGAAAGGGTGATAGATGATTTGGATAGACTTCCTGAATGAACAGTAAGTCAGAAGAAAAATAGTCAAAAATCAATGAGACAAGTATGTAGCCAACCTTATAAGGAAAAAGAGTCAATAAATGGGTGAGCAGGACCTACAATTTATGCTTTTAGTGGCTGATTGGTAAAATTAGCTGGTTTCTGTAATCCTTATCTGCAGGCAGAATGCATTTTTAAATATTTTTCATCATCAAAATTTTGGATACTTTTATACCGAGCCCTGTGGTGCAGAGCCCTGACCACACCCCAAATGGCTTGTCTTTGAGTAGAAGCATGGGAACTAGAAGGCCTGGGCAGGGAATAGAGGAGTGAATGGCCCATTCTGGTGCAGGGGAGAGAGGCAGCTTGGTCGGTGCATTGGTGATACCTGCAGAAGCAGGGAGAATAGCATGCCTATATTGCACAGTAGCTGCTTACTTGGAAGATTGCACATGAATGCTAGCAGGCATGCACCACCAAATAGCAGTAGTTGCAGAACATGCAACCTGCTAAAGGGGTTGAGTTAGGGCGGAATACACGATTGGCCCACTCCCAAATACCTGAGTCTCATTACTACTGAGGAAAAAATAGGCTGGAGAGCTGTCACCCTGATAGATGAATGAATGGGTTAATTGGGAGCAGGAAGGGGGAGCCATTGGTCAGATCCTGCAGGCCAGCAAAATAAAAAAAACAAACAAATAAACCAACCTTGGATATTTTAGAGTTTTTTCCAAGATGAGCTCCTTCACATCACAGCAGTGTTGCCACTCCATGGACTGGCTAAATTTGCGCCTGCTAGTGACTGCTGTTCTTTCAAATTCTTGTACTGTTATATCATCAGAATACACTAGGAATGTGGGAGCTGCAGAAATCCAGACAGCTGTCCTGTACTCCTCCCATGCAAAATAAAACTTATCACTTCAGTGTGTCCATTTCAATGAAAACAACTGCTCTGTGTAATTCATGGGCTCATTGTGAATCCTAATATTAGCTGTGCTGCAGTATATCTTCATGCTGTTTTACTGTTCTACACAAAATGAACAGCAGTGGTTATGTGTCAGATCTCAGTGAGAAAACAAATACGATGCATTGTCAACTGCTCTGTATATTACTGTTCAAATCTCAATGAACCATCACTACATGCTTAATACCTGAAGACCATCATTTGTTGAAACTCCAATGAATAATGAGTGGAAAGTATCACAAGATACATTTGTACTCTTTTCATGTAAGTGCTATATGATCCTTAACAGCCACCAAAACCATATAAAAAGATGGTGCCTCACCAATGGTCCTTGTGTAGAAGAACAACAGTAAATGTAGGCTGCATGAAGACCCTTGAACCATTATGTTTTTCTTGTTGAAGGTGTGTGTCACATTATAGCATTATGGACAATCGCATGTTCCAGGGGAACTTAGCCTGTGTTTGTGTAAGCCATGTGGGAATGAGTTTGTGTGTGTTTGTGTGTGTGTGTGTGTGTGTGTGTGCGCTTGTATGCATGTGTGTGTGTGTGTGTGTGTGTGTGTGTGTATATGTGTCTTTGCCTGGAGGTGTAAATCATAGAACATGATGCATTTATGATGGAAGAGATTCATTTTCAGTTGCAGGAATGGAGATATTTAAGCATATATTATATTGCAAAGAGCACTGTTATCTTCTGGAAAGCACAGTCTTTGATCCACTGAATTAAAATTCCTACCTGCAAGAACAGCAAATAATTATTTCTGTTTTTCTTGTCTCACTAATAAGAATATCAATTGTGCATTAAAGACTTTGAAGCTGTCTGCTCTGCTTACTAGTTAGATAATAACTAGTTTGTTGTTGTGAGAACATTAGTGAATGTCACTGCTTAATTTGATTACTGTCAGGGTGTTATGTGTGTGTGTGTGTGTGTGTGTGTGTGTGTGTGTGTGCGCGTGCATGTGTGTTATTTAGGAATCTAATCTGATGTCCTTTTGGGAGCTTCAGGGCAGCTTTTAGTATTGGAAATGCAGGCAGTACTGCTGGGAACCGCCTCTCCTTGGACCAGATAAGCCGTCAAGGAAGACTGCTGACTTACTGGAACTTTATAGCAATTTCCAGCAGCTCTGCACTCAAGTGACAATAAATCAGATGTTTTTTTCTAACTTGTGTTCTTACACTCTTGTGGTTATTTCATAAGAAAAAAAATCAGATACAGCTTATCTAAGCAGGAGCTCTGAAAAAAAAAAATCAATAACCACAAAACCTGGAAACAGTTTCATTAAAAAAAGCAAAACAATTATTTTGTGACTAAACACACACGCGCACACACACACACACACAGAGACACACACACACAGACACACACACACACACACACACACACACACAGACACACACACACACACACAAATACTTGCGGCTGCCAACAGATGTAGAAGGAAAAGCAGAAATATGGGGACAACCACTATTGGGCAAGGATTCACTAGTAAACAAAGTAGCAAATAGCAGCATTTATTTTCAAAGCATTTACCCATATTTTTGGAAGATGAAATACAGTGTCAGTACAGTCAGACGTTCACTGTAGCAGCAGTAGGCAGCAAATGCAAATAAAGAAAATGGCACTGTTGCTCTGGATGTTCTTTTTTTTTTTTTTTGCATATATTTACTTAATAACTAAGTAAATGGCTAAACGCAATACTCTTAACAACCCTTTTTAGTTCCAGCCCAAGACACAGATTATGTATAATACATGTGAAAAAATGGCCAGAGCCTAGGGAAAATTTCCCTTACTCTTTAACTAACAAGTGTCCTGGGATCTTAACATCCACCGGAATTACTGCATGACAGACAGAGTTTCTCATGTAATACTGGAAGTGTACATACTCATGAATACTAAATACACTCAAATCCCTGTAATGACATACTGCCTCAGTTGCAGATGTCATCCATTTCCAACCATCAAGTAATGTTATGCATACCTTTCAAATTCTTAGCTCAGGAAATCTGGACAAAAGCTAGAATAATGGGGGACAAAGGCCCGAAAATAGGGGCAGAGTTTAAATATTGCTCTTATAAATTTATAAAGTTGATACAATAACAGGATTTGTGTTAGCATGCATTTTGTGAAGGATATGAAGTCAGAAACTGAAATGTATGTCATTATTTTGTGACTTCAGTCTTTCAATTCTTCAGTCCTCAGTAATTTGGCAGAAATTTACAAATTTTATGAGAAACAGACCAAAAATATGAGGCAAAAATCTGGCCATTCTACAACAATCTAGATAATTGAGAGGTATGATTTCATGCATCCCCAGCCATCAAGCAATGCCCTGGATACAACTTAAGTTCTCATAAGTTGTAATTAAATATTCCTAACAAATCAGCACGTGGTGCTTTCTGGCAGTTAGTGCAGAGTAGTAAGATTATAGGCTGTTAATAAGCTGCCTCGTGTGGTCCAGGATTTGTATCCTTTATGACCTTGAGCAAGTCACTTAAACAGATAGTGCTTTGGAACAACTGGGCTAGGTACCTCAATGATCTACTGGGCTGCATGTCTAAACACTACATATGAACCTCTTGGCTGGAGCGCCTTCTGTGTGGAGTCTGCATGTCCTCCCCGTGGTCGAGTGGCGTTCCAAAGACATGCATGAATGGGCATGCCTTCATTGAAGGTTGGGCGTCGAGCTGGCACCTCGGCACCGTAAAAATCTACTGCCAATCATTAGCGGACCGGAGTTCTGCTGTGGCGACCCCTAACCGGGAAAAGCCAAAAGAAGAAGAACATTCTAGTAATCCAGAGTCAGCTATTGTACTAGGTTTGTATCCTGACGTACTGTTAAAAATGCACTAGCATCTCAGTCAGAGACGGGTAGCTTTAGGGCTTTTGAAGTTTGCCAGCGTCCTGTGCAATAAACAAGACAGGGATTTCTTTATCTTGCACAGGCCTGATACAGTGTCATCAGCTGCAGCAAAGAGGAAAAATTGCAACATATTTGGAAGACTTCTGCTTATGAGTCAGATAGTGGTATTGTGGGAGATTGCACAATATATTTTGTCAGTGATTTTGTCAATACAGAAAAGCAGCAAATGAAAGACTGGTTGTTTGCACAGAAATGTGTCTGGGGTACAAAAAGGAGGTGCAATAGGAGATATTACTGGCAATCAGAATAGGTAATATAGAACTTGCATTTTCTGTTCTGCAAAGTGATGCATGAATGTACGTATTAACACTGTTTTAATATGATATATAGCGTCACCGTGAAACAAGATACTTGTAAATACTTTACCATCTTTAAAAAAAAACATGAAAAAGAATTGTGTAAGAAGAGGTTTTTATAAGTAATAGAATGCCAAGACTGGCAGCTTGAAGAAGCTAAACAGGTTATGGAATATATATTCATACATGTGTATCCTAACAATTGACATTGATGAAGTCTGTGATAAAATATGTATCTGAACTGTAGATGTCTTTATCATCTTTCTGCCATTATCATCAAGTATTAGGCATTTATCAGCCAATCTTCCTGTGACATACATCACAATAACTCAGCCTCATTCACACTAAGGAAAAAATAAACTTCATATAAGTATATAGGCAATACACATGCTCACACACAGCCCCATGAAAACAAGCACCCTCAATGAAATCTTAAGCTTTTAAAATGAAAAAGATTAAAGTGATTTGCTACTGTTCATGTATATATTGTGACATCTGTTGGGTGAGCTACGTGCCATGATACATTAGCTCAGGAAATCTGGACAAAAGCTAGAATAATGGAGGGCAAAGGCCCAAAAATAGTGGCAGAGTTTAAATATTGCTCTTATAAATGTATATAATTTCCTTACATTTTTGGACTCTGTTTTAATAAAAAGCTTTATAAAGTTTGTAAAGTACGATCCATCTAAATTCAGTGTATTCCCTTGTAACATCACTTTAGGGGTAGTGTGACGTGCATCCATCTGGCTGGTGATTTCAAAGCAAGGGGGCTGCAGGAAGCAAATGAAGGGGTGGGAGCTAATTGGAATAGTGTTGTGCTCTATTTCAGGAGGTCAGTGACCATCATCAGACAATGTGGTGTCAGTCACTTCCATCCACAGACTATCTCAGTACCTACTCATTATAGCCACATTATGTGCTATATGCATATGAGGTGCCTGACTGCAACCAACAATGCAAGGCTTAGGTGAAATGAATCATTAGACAAAGGATTCCATGCCCCCATTACTCACTGATCCCTCCTATACCTCCTCTGAGCCCCTCTCTTGTTTTTCATCCAACCTGTCCCCACACAATCTAGATATGTTATTTCTTTTATTCTTTTTTCACACTGTCTTACTTTTTAGCCTTTTCTTACATTCTTTTATCACATCCTAACATGCCAAGACTGCTGTAATAAGTGTGGAGGAAGTAACTGAATTAAGTTGGGATTCTGGAGCTTCTAGGCTTCCCAGAATGTATAACATTCTAGATTCTTTAAGGTAGCATTATTTTTTTAATAGTGTTTTGTTTCATTGATGACCTGAATTAAATTATGAGTAAGAAAAGAAATTCAGTCTTATTTATTCTTTCAAGGAAAAATAAGTTATGTCTAAAGCTTAATGTTCAAAGCTAATAACATAGTATTTCCCAAGAAGCTGAGATGACAGATGTTTGCAAAGATATATAAATCTTATATGGAAGAAGTATCTGCCTGTTTACTTCTCCAAAACAAGATATTCATTCATTTATATGTTTAATGTTTGCTTACCAAGTGACTGGACTGGTCTATTGACCCTTTTCAGTCATGACCCAAGCTCATAGAGCAGAAAATGCATTACAATCTATCAGGTCAACAATATTGTATACAAAATGAGTAAATAGCAACATTCAGAACATAATGGTAAGGCTGAATGCAGATGGGGTAAGATTCACAATATATACAAAATGCAAACTAAGATATACATAAAATATAGTGCAATCATATCTATAATACATATATTCCTATATGCCTGTGATATAGTTGTGTATAAGATGCCACATTAAGAGGATGAAAATGTTTATTAAATATATTATATTATTCATGATATGGATTATTAAGTCACCTAACCTTTTTCATGACAGCAGTTGCAGGTAGATTCAGTAAAGAGATGCTTTTTAAGTGTATCTTTGAAGCTTTCAGTGGTTTCTATATTTTTAATGTCTGTAGGGAGGTGGTTCCAGGTAGCAGGTCCCAATCTAGAGAACGGTGTCTCACCTAAAGCAATTTCAATTGTAGGGCGTACTAGTGAAAAATTGTTGTCCTGTGTACTTCTAATTACATAAGGGTTGTCTTGTAAAGATACTTTCACTTGGGGGGGGGCAATGAACATGTTTTAACACCTTGTAAGTTACAGTACTTAGAAGAAAAGTGGTCATATGAGGCACTGAAAGCCATATGGAATTTTTAGTAAATTTCCAGTGCTGCATCTGGGGGTCTGCTAATAGAATGAATCTTCAGATTTCATTCTCATCAGTCTGAGGATTGTGGGCTGAATGCATAACAAGAAAAGGAAGGAAATATTCAACTTTGGGTATTAAAATATTTTTAGCAATGGCTCTGTGAGCAGTTTGTGAATGGAGGTGACTGATCTTGTAATATAGTTTTGATTGAGCAAGGACTTTAGTAGTCACAAAATGTGAATGTGTGGTAAAGGAAACGGGAGGGTTGAGTATTAGGCCTACTGTAAGTACAGCTTACTGTTGGTATTTTGAATCTGCTTCAGTCGATCGTTTAAAATGTCGACTCTAAATGTGGAATTCGGAATGCCGAAAAGTAAAAAAAAAGCGAAAATGTATAAATCGACAATCATGGTTTGATGTATTTGACATAGCAGGAGGTGACGTCACTCACCTCCTGCTATGCACATTAACGTACTGTTAAACTGTACAGTCAATGGTATGTTAATTCTACTGTTTTGCAGGGGGCTATGCCACACCCCCTGCACATTAAATATACCAACTCTGAGATTGCACTTCAGTGAGGAAATGGGCTAATTTCCTGTTCCTCACTGAATCGCAATCCACTTGTACAATGTAGAACCTATATGCTTGAATTACACTATCTGTTCGCTGTAGTGTAGTTGATCGATTTGGGTTTGACAGTTTGCCAACTTGAAAACTACAAGTTGACCTTATGCCGGTCGCCCAAAGTAGTTTCAAGGTTTTCAGTGTAAAGCCGTAGGTACCTCTAATCAGTGACACTAGGTATTATGTTCCCAGTAAGACCTGTTAAGAGAACAGGAGGAATAATGGGCAATTCCTTGGCTGAGGCAAAGACTATAACTTTGGTTTTCTTGTACTTAATTAATACTTTGTTAGCAGTGGACCAGGTGCATAACTGAGTGAAATTGTCCTGCAATTTAGTTTGCAGGTCAGAGTGGCTAGTACTGGATTTCAGAAGCAGCATATCATCTGCATACATTATTAATTTAAGATATTGTAATTCTAGGGGGGCCATTAACAAAGAGAGAGAAGAGAAGAGGACCGAACACCTGTATTAAGTTTCCCAGCAGTAGAAGATAGGACATTGCTATGGGCTTGGAAGGTTCTGTCTATTAGATAGTTGTGAAACCAGCAAATAGTGTTATCTCCAAAGTTGAGTCTTTTGTATTTGTTGAGAAGAAAGGTATGGTTGACTGTCTCAAAAGCTCTCGTCATGTCAACAAAGAGACCTGCAGCAATAAATCCCTTATTCGGGTAGCAATAAATGCTATCCTTGGCCATTACCAGCATAGCAAAGGTACTAAAAGCACAGCAATGGTCATGATGTGCACCACATAACAGGCCATAGCTGTTAATGTGCTTAAGTAGCTGCCTGTATAAAAGTTTTTCAAATATTTTGGTAATACAGCACAGGGTAGAAATAGGTCTTTAATCCTTCATTCCATTAGGAGCAGTAACTTTAAGTAGGATTATAACTGCATGCTTGAATGCTGGTGGAACAGTTCCTGAGGTGACAGAAAGGTTAAAGATATGAATAAGGTGTTCAGCGATTTTTTAGCTGCAAGTCTTAGGAAGGTAAGATGAAGCTGGTTGGATTTAGATCATGAATTGTTGATTTTGAGAAGTAGGAACTTTGTCTGTTTTACTGAAATTTCAGAGAAGTGAAAGGTTGCTGCATAAGAGGTTAGTGAGTGTAGATAATGGGATGAAGGTTCTTCTTCTTCAATGGTAGGAGAGTAAATTGCAGGAAAGGCTTTAGTGAGTGTAATCATTAACAAAGGTGGAGTGATTCCATGTTATTGGCTCATTTTTGGTAGGTGAAGAGATAATGTCATTGTTAAGCATTTTATTTCTTTCCAAAACTGATTGGGTGTAGACCAATTTGCCTCTTGTTTCTATCTAAGGTACAGGACTTTTGCATTATTTATTGTAATTTTTGTTTCTTTCCTTAAACTCAGAAAATTTTGGTGTAGCTTTGTGTTGTTGGGGGTTCTATTTCCATATCTTTCTGAATGAATCTCTGGTTTTAATGTAGTTTTTAATATCCACTAAAAGCCATGGGGAACACTGTGATCTAAGCCTTCTTTTTGCCAGAGGGTATAGTCTATCTTGAGTTTTGGTGCTTTTTTTGTTGAAAAGTTCTAAACCAGAGGTTAAACACTGAATAGGGTATTGAGATTTGGTA
Source organism: Protopterus annectens (assembly GCF_019279795.1). Classification (NCBI taxonomy): domain Eukaryota; kingdom Metazoa; phylum Chordata; order Ceratodontiformes; family Protopteridae; genus Protopterus; species Protopterus annectens. The sequence continues at coordinate 253,738,722 of NC_056747.1, forward strand.
ACTTATTATTAGGGAAAGATCTTACTTCAACTATTTGAGGACTTTTTTATATGCTCTGAATGACCACATGGATTCAAGGGAGTGAGTGGTCACTCAGCGCACTGGGGAGTATTTCATTGTGAAGGCACTTATTTTGTATTTTGGTTATTATTAGGTCTTGTGTCACCGGTTTACCTTTAAAACCATGATTTGCAGAAGGACGAGTGCTCATATGAGTGACTCGAAACCACGAAACTAACAATGTCGACAAACCTACATGTTTGAAAAACAGCAAATCGAACATCAGATTCACTGTTTTTCGAACATGAAAGTCGAAGAAAAAAAAGTGTAAAGCAGGGGGGCAAGCCCCCCTGCACCCCCCACACAACCCCTACTTTATTATTCTAACTCCGAGATCGCACTACAGTGGGGAAAGGAACCATTTCCCAATCCCCACTATAGTGCAATCTGCCCCTGAATGTCAAATGTGCAATGAGCGAATCTCACTGTGTATTCGCTCATTGTACATTCAAACCTTTTTCCATTTGGCATTTGCAAACCTTGCAAACTGCCTTCCGGATATGTGCTATTCGCCCTTCTGCAAATCACGGTTTTAAAGGTAAACCGTGTCACCAACTGGATTGCCAGCTGGCTCACAAATAGGATGCATATAATCAAAATAGGGGAAGTTACTTTCACAAGTGAGACTAGTCACCAGTGGAGTCCCCCAAGGTTCTGTCTTGAGATCTCTCCTGTTTGGCATCTACTTTTCTGAAGTAAAAGTTAGTACCAAAGGCCTCTGGCTGACTAAGTTTGCAGATGACTGCAGGCTTGGAGCAATTATTGAATCCCCAAATGACTTAGCCATCTTGCAGGATGATTTGTCCCAAATAAATAACTAGTATAAAAATCATGATCTGAAACTAAATGCCAAAATGCATTGTTGTATCCTTTGGGAAGTCTTCTACCACAAGGAACTACCATATAGACAATACACCCCTAAGAGTTGACCGAATTTTTCAGGATTTGGGAACTTATGTGGACAATGACTTAGCTTTTGAACATCATGTCTCTGTTATTGTAGGAAAGTATTTCAATATTATACAGTTTATAAACACATGGATGTGTCTAAATCTATGGATGTCATTGTCTACCTTTAATCTGCCCTCATAAGGCCAGTCATTGAATATAATCCTCACTTTTGCATGTATATGTCCAGACAGATGCAACAACTGGAACATCCACAGAGATACCTTAGTAAATGGATACAAGGCCTAAACAACATGGACCAACTAAAGCCCTGTCACTATACTTGATATCCTACAGACTGCTAAGAAGTGACATGTGTCTGGCATATAAGGCATCCAAAGAACCATTACTGATATATTTACTGTACATCAACAATTTAAATGGCATCAGTCTGTTTGCCACCTCAGCTGTTGGAGTTGGAGTAAAGAGATTGAAATAGCTGGGAATGAAAAGAAAGTGTAGTCTGTTTATACTTGGATGACAAACAGAATGGATCTGTCAAGAGACGGAGACTATCAGTCTATCAGCCACCTAGGTTATGTGCGGAGATGTGTGGTACAGCTGTGTCTGTCACCAAGACTACTGAAGTAAATGTGTAGAAGGAAGAACTGTTAGGAAAGGCAAGGAAAGACTAAGAGGAAAGTGGATCTTTCAAATGTAAAAGGTAAACACCCTATGTGCTACCTAGGTTTTGTGCAAAGGTTAAGTCACACAACCTTTCTACTGTCTAGACTGTTGTAATAATTGTATAAAGGATGGAATACTCAGGACATAAGCATAGGCCAAAGATGAAAAGAGTGGAGAGTGAGGTTGAGAGATCTAGGAAAGAAAGAAAGAAGTGGAAGAAAAGAAGTGGACAGCTTATATGACACAAGTTCTGTTTAAACAAAATTACTGCTGTAGCAGTAATGTGCAAAAGAAGAAGGGAATTACAGTTAATGAGAGAGTAATGTATAATTACAAGAAGAAAGTACAGCTGTAAGGAGAGTGAACACAGAATACCTACCTTCTAGGTACCTCTCTGATGTTAAGCTGGAATGAAAACAGAAGCAAAATTATCTGCTGGCATGCAGTACAAAGTTGAGAGTCTGGGGAGGAAAATAGAGCCCCAGGATAAAACCCTCAGAAACAGGGAGTACATGCATGAAGAAGGAATTACAGTCAAAAACTCAACAAAAGAACCAAGCCCTGTGAGCTGCCAATGTCACTCACCTTGCCACTGTGCTAATGATCAGTTGCTTTCAGACATTTCCTTCGCAAACTAGCACAGTCACTTATTGTGTGTGTAATGCTGATGTTTGTCATGGAAAGTTTTAGTTTCTTTTAGAAACAGTACAATCACCCACACACTCACATTCTTTTTCATCACAGGAAACTCCTAAATCCATTCAGTTGTAGCAACTTTATTCACAGTGCACAACACATACTTCTGACTGTATTAAAAAAACATATCTAGTAGAATATTTCAGCTAGCTTCACATAAATGCACATTAGTTCTACAAAGCCAGAATAACGATTCATTAAATTGACCAAATGACAGGATCAGTCCCTTACATTCACCAACAGCTCGAATACCCAGCAATTAATGTCAAATATATTGACTATATACACCACAGCACCTCAGATATGACATTGTAATTTAATTAAAAAAAAACAGTTAGACACCATCATTTATTTTAACTGGGCACATCGTGTGTATGCTCCAACCCTGGCCATGAGTATGCAGCCAAGACCTGAATTAGTAAAGTTGCAATCAGAAAGCATAAAGAGTTGATCCTGACAAAGTTGTGGAAGAAGGGCAAAGTATTAAAAATAGGAGACAGTAGAGTGTTTGTGGAAAATTATTATATACTGTACACCAGGTAAGACAGAAGCAAATTTATCCCAACGATCAGGGAATGTTGAGAGGCAGGTATAAGATTCAAGCTGTTGTATTCAGCTGTTTTCAGAATATTTTTTCTTGGAAGATCAAAGCCATTTTTTGATGCAGAAGAGGCTAAGCAGTAAGTAAAAAGTTTGTCCAACAAAAAGTGAGCCAACATAAAGAGAGGGGCTCTTTTTCTCATTCTTCTGATAATAAAGCTCTTTGAGACACTTTGCCAGTGAAACCTTTTCCAATGCTCCAAAGGAAAATGCTTGAGACAGAAAAAAAAAAACACTGGAAGAATTGGAAGTTCCTTGGACATGATGCAGAGCCTGGGGCTGGGAGATGAACAGGAAGAAGACCTGCAACACTGAAATTGGTGAATAAATGTGAGATTATAAAGTATCAGTCACATTTGCAAAATATGGCTTTACAAGAAAAAGGGAAAAGATTGGACTTTTGCTGACTTTGTTAAACTTGTGGTGGACTGAAAAGTGTATACCCCACTTCCTGTTATTAATGTTTGGGAGAACATCAAAATGAAAGAGGGAAAAACTCTAAAACAATTTTGCTCTTAACAGCATTTGTATAAAACTTTCATGATATTAATTGCATGTTATGTAGTAAAGCATTTCAGTTATTATTGTATGTGATAAAGAAGATACATAGCCAATTGCCCTTTTTCTTCTTTTTTAGTTTTAAGAAATGTCGGCATTACAATGTAAAAAGAGAAGAAAGGCCTGACAAAAGCACATTTAAGTTAATGTGCTATAATTCTGGGTTATTGAGGTGGGGGATAGGACATAAATTACAATATATGTAGATTCTATGTGTTTTCTCTTTCTTTTGCATAAGTGAAAGTCTGGATTAAGGACTTTGGCTTAATCTAATAACACGTTTTGTGTGTGTGTGTGTGTGTAAGCAAGTAAATAAGAGAACACTAAATGTAATGAATTTTTCCTTTAGCAAAAGCATGTGTAGTTTGAAAAGTCTGTAACTGAGGGCAGATGTACATTTTATTTTTAGGTTTTCATGGAGACAAGTGGATTGGTATACAATAAAAAAATCCAGAGCACTTTGTTTAAGTCTAAAAGTCTATGTTCTGAAAATATGCCAGCTGTTTTTCACATCTGAGAGGGGAATAAAGATAAGACAGGTTCAGACAGCATTTAGTGTTAAAATAGGAGCATAGGCTATAACGTGTCTTAGGAAAGATAACCTTAATTTGGGGTTTGGTTTTGTGTGTGCACCTGTCAGTTGAGGACAATTGTTCCTGTCATGAGAGTTAAACTTCATTATTTGAAGATGTGCATAGTTTTGCGTGTTTGTTTTAATAAGTTATAGGGTGTTCTGGAGGTATGATTAGTTATTTGTTTGAGGGTTTTCATTAAAGCAAAATGTTTTGTAAAATGTGACATATGTTCAAATGGAGATGGCAAGAAACAAGAAAAGAAAGGTATAACAATGGAATAATAATATTCAATAATATTAAACCCAATATATATTATTATATATAATAATATATTATTATATATTATATTACAATTATACCCAATAATGACAAGAAAGGTATAAAATACCAATCTGCCAAACATTATGGGGTGCATGTAGCACAAAAGCTGTAAATACATTTTTGAAAAAGCTTTTATATATAATAGGTGGAAATAATAACTTCTTATCATAATGGCTACACTAAACATATTATTTTGGAATGTGAATTGCCTTACAAGTATAGATAAAAGGGAAACAGTACTGAATTATATTAAGAATTGCAGACTGCAAATAGCAATGCTACAGAAGAAACTTAGAAAGAAATGAACATGTAAATTTGATAAAGAAGGGATTTCAGGAGAAATATTCATCAGAGTATCAGGGACAAAGGTAAAGGGGACTACTTATACTAATTGCTAGATGAACTCCAATAGTGATAGAAGATGAAAAAAGATAATAATGGTAGATTTGTGGTAGTAAAGGGCTACTGACATGCAGTTATATTTCACCTAAAACTATTATGGAGTTTAAGAAAATTTTGGGAGAAATAATCAGCTTTCAGCAGGGAATATAGGTGGGGACTGGAATTTGATTTGCAACAGTGAGGGTGTATCTGGGAGACCTAGAAGGGAATAACTAGTAATGATGGTAGATTTCTGAAGAAATTTATGAAAATATTTGGTATGGATTGTTGTAGCAACTTTTAGTGAATTTACATATTATTCCCAAAGGTACAATAATTGGGCTAGACTAGATAGAAATTATATCTCACAGGAACATGTGCATTTAATTGAAAGTTTTGACACACATCCAATAGTTATGTCAGATCATGCACCTATAACAACTAGGATAAAAATGCAGGATAATGAAGTAAAAATGCAAAATTATTGCTTTACCATCTACCTGTTTAAAAAAATAGAGGAATTTAAGGAATGGGTAGTGGGCATTGTTTGAGAGTTATTAGGGAAGATAGATTTTTTTCAGAAGTTATAGTTAATGACCAGGATAAAATAAAAGTGGAGTTTAAGAATAGGGTAGACAACTGCAGCGTGTTAAAGAGAAAATAAGGGAGTATCTGGATAATGTACATGAGTTTAGAAAGACTGCTGTTAAGCAACTGTTTTTTATAATAACACCAGAATGCAAAAGATTTTAGCACAACGACTTAGGCAACAGAAAGTAGAAAGGGTCATTGCCAGACTTTGGGAGGCTATAACAAGAAAAATAACCAGAGATCCTGTAGAGGTATTAGAAATATTTTAGAAATTTACTGAAAATTTGTATAAAACAGAGAAGTGTGGAAATCAAGGAAGAGCACAAATGGAAATATTTATGGAAGACTTAAGTAAGCCAATGTTAGAGGCAGATGAGGCACAACATTTAGCAGTTAAGATACAAGGTGATGTGATAAAAATGGTGAAGTACAATCGATCTGCAGGAAAGTCTCAAGGAATAGATGCTATTCCTGTGGAAGATTGGAAATTAGGAGGGGAAAAGTGATAAAAGATCTGGAAGGTTTTGTTTAACAGTATTTTAAATGGAGGGGAAGCACCAGCATCCTGGAAGAAAGTTGTGGTGGTTGTAATATCTAAAGATGGTAAATACCCCATCAGACCCAGCTTTACATAACCACATTTCAATTTTAAACCATGATTATAAAGTGTTTATGCCTATAATAGCAAAAAGAATGCAAAAATGTTTCCAAAACTGATAGATATGGATCAATGTGGTATTGCAGAGGGGAGGCAAAATTTGACAACACTGAAACAATAATGATGATCCAGTGGGAAGCAGACTGTAAAAAATACCACTGTTGGCAGGTCCTCATTTAGAGAAAGCATTCAAAAGAGTAAACTGGGATTTTATGAGTAGGGCAATAGAACCACTTGCATGCCCAGATACAACAATAATGTTAATTAGAAAGATATGTGAAGAATCGGAGGTCAAAATTAAAGTGGGAGGGCTCCTTTCTGACAAGTTGTATCTGAACAGAGGAACCAGAAAGGGGTGTCCTCTTTCCCCTGTGTTATTGGCTTTACATTTAGAGCTATTGGCAAAGAAAATAAGGGACTCAGAAATTCAAGGATATAGTTGGTGTGATAATCAAGAAAAGTTGGCTTTATTTGCAGACAATAATATTTTGTACCTGAGAAAACCAGAAAAGAGCATCTCATTTTTATGGAACATCTTGAGACTGTTTCAAGCCTTTTGGGGATATAAAATTAATGAAGACAAAACAAAGGCTATACCTGTAAACTATGTACCCACACCTGAATTGTCCATCAATACCTGTATTTCTGGGAACATGATAAAATTAAATATTTAGGAGTATGGATTAAAAAGGATTATGTCGTGGCAGCTAAGGTTATGTCAAAAGAGACTAAAGAAAAGTTAACACAAAAACAAAGAAACTGGAAAGCTCTTGTTTACAGATATGGATAGCAAGATACAAGCAGTGAAACTGTTTTTACTCCCTTTAGTTTTATGTACAAGTCAGGCATGTTTTTATCAACCAGTGCAGAAGTTGTGGACAGTAATTAATAAAGAACTGAAGGCTTTTATCTGGGAGGGGAAAGGGGCAAGGATCAAGTGGCATAAATTTATCCTTCCAGTAAAACAAGGTGGATTAGGATTACCTGATTTGAAAGGATATTAGAGCTACACAGTTAAGGCTCATATACATAACACAAGCAGAGAGCTATAATTCAAAATGGAAAGTGATGATGATGATGATGAAGCAGGGAGGAAATTCAAGAAATAAAGAGAGAGCTGGATTTTGGATGAAGATCCTTAAGAAGAATAACAACAGCCACACAGAATATTAGATTAATAAAGTACCAGAAAGTATTTTAAGAACAAAGCCAATGTGAGAATGGAGAAAGGGGATTTTGCCGATAGGGGTGACTGCAATTAGGGTACAGAGAATAGGCATGAGAGGGCTGGAATTTACTTGAGAAAGCAAGCAAAGGAATCAAGGTATTGCAAGTATCTAGAGAGGGAAAAGTAATAGAATGGGAAGAAGCCACAAAGACGTTTGGACTGCAAGCTAGAGGCTGCCTTCCCTATGAGGAATTGATATCTGAGTATAGTCAAAGAGAAAGGGATAAGGAAATCCTAAGTTAAAGATCTGCCCTGATAGAGTTTTTAATTGAATCTAGAGCAGAAGCTGATGTTAAAAAAGGGGATAATTAGTAGGGCATATAAAATACCGTACTACAACTATAGGACTCAATCAGAGGAATTTAGAAAAGACTGGGAATCGAGAGAGACTGGATAAGCAATTCACAAGGAAACATTGGGTGGATATATGTATGTCTCCCAAATATGAACAAAGTCTAGAAGATTTAGGATTTTTGCCCGGAAGTATTTGCTTAAGTATTTTTATACCCAAAGCAGACTCGAAGGTGTAGTGCATCTGGCCATCTGGTTGGTGTGCTAGTAGAAGGAACATCCATTTTTTTTTTTTTTTTTTTTCACTTTAATGGAAGAGAGAGGGACTGGAGGTGTAGAACTAATTGTAATAAGCTGATCTTTGTAATTGGCTTATTATAGTGAAGTCCTTTTTTTATATTCACTTGAAGAGCTGAGGGGGTGGTGCTTTGGTTCATAGTACCAGTCCAGGGTCAGGGCTGGTGTTAGCATTTTGGGGGCCACCAGCAAATGTCAAGTTGGGAGCCTCCCTAGGCACTTCCAGTCTAAGTAGCACCCTGTCACTGCCACCCCTCCTAAGCAACCTTTTAGTTCATGCTGCAAACTTTGAGGAGTAGTACACACAGACTGACCTGTAGCTACAATGTTCTTACATTACAGCAGGCCTGTATACCATCTTATGTTGGCCCATCTCACACAGGGAGATTTACAGTTGCTGACATTTAGATGCAACATTCATACATTACAACAACTCTATGTATAGGTATGGACTTAGGTGAAATGGTGCCCTAGGCCTACTGTTTCAGCCCCCCATACCCTTCAGTCCTCCCCTCTGTTTCCTTCATCTTGGGATTCCCATACTATGCACATTCTTTTTTCTTCCTTTTCTCACATTTTGCCTACTTTTCAGATTTTTCAAGAAGCCATAGCTTTCTATATGCTCTGAAGTGTATTTTAGAGTATTTTTCCTTTTACACATTTTCATCCAATGATAGCTTAAACAGAAATTATAATTAAGGAAAGAAGTTCAGTGTTGCTGTTCAGCTTTAGTTTTCCTTGCATCCTTTCAACACACCTTCCCTGACCAAGACAGCACAGTAATAAACATTTAGGAAGTAACTCAAACAAGCCAGGGCCCAAGAAGCCATATGGTTATAGATACTGTGGGATGCAGTTTAAAACATTTTCCCAACCTTTTAATACAATGGTGGCCAAACAAAAATCATGTGTAAGAAAATAATTTCAGTCTTATATTTTTTCCTTTCAAAGAAAACATAAGTTGTGCCCTAACCTATGTAGGAGATGTATGTAGGAGAAATGTAGAAGAGTTAGGATTTTTGCCCAGAAATGTTTGCATAGATATTTTCATACCCAAAGCAGACTCAAAAGAAATTTTCCTCGGGTAGGTGGCAAATGTTGGAGCTGGAATGAGGAAGAAAAACATAGCTGGGAACTTATGTTTTGGGAGTGTAATGAGTTGGCAGACTTTAAAAATTCCCTACAAAGTATTCTGTCAGAAATGTTGGGTGAGCAAATCGGTATAAGTAAGGAAATTATTTTTTGAGCTGCTCTACTTGTAATCTAAACAGTCTATTCTCTATCTGTAAAGCTCAGCACTTGTTCCTAAAGCATTTTTTAGTCAGGTAAAGCACTTCTATATTATACAAAGTACTTCACTAGCTTAAAACCCCCTTGAGTACCCACTTCCCTATAGGTCCTTTCTGACTCAGTTACACAGCAAACTTTTTCATTTCTTCTAGCATGTCAAAGGGTCAGTTGCTAGCGTCCTCTCCTGCTCAGCTGGTGAATCTGGGAATATTGAGGCAATGTTACAATTGCCTCATGTACACAGACAACCCTCTCCTCCTCCCACAAAACACAAATACATGCGAGAGATGCAACTATATAGCCAAACTGGAGGCTGAGCTCTCTCAACTCAGGACTGGCAAAACCAGACAGGAGGAGAAGGTAACCACACACACCATAAACCCAGTCTCACATAGAACTATCACAACTACAAATCAAACACATAAACACACAAAGACATACTCGGAGGCACTGATCAAAATCTACCAAAACAGCAGAGGCCTCCAAAGCAGACACCCAAACAACTGCCACCTCATGACATAACACAAGCAACACATAGATCACAAAGTCAGTGTGCAAATCAGTCACAGCCCTTAAGGCCAAACACAATGCCAGACACACTTGTCATAGGTGACTCCATAGTCAGACACACTGACGTCCCACTCACCAGACTGAACAAGGAGAGGGTCACAGTAAGCTGCCTGTCAGGCGCTAGAATCCGCCACATAACACAAGCACTCAGGTCACTCCACAGCAAGTACAAGTATGACTCAGTCATTGTCCATGCCGGTGTGAATGACCTGAGACGTACCTCCCTGGACTACATGAAAAGAGACATAAAGGAGCTCTCAGATTATGTAGCCCAGGCTGGTATGACCCTGACCCTGAGCAATATCCTACCTTCACCAAGAGTGATGCCACATTACAGAGACAAAATGATCAGTTTTAATAATTGGCTTAATTTCTGGTGTCATTCTAAGGGGATCTAATGTCTGTCTGCCTGGAATGACATGCTTGACAAGCCACGCTGCTTCGCAAGGGACGGTTTGCACCTGTCACCCCTGGGTTTCCAGATATTGGCAAAGGCTCTTGCCACCCACATAGTGCCTTTTTTAGACAAGGCTCAAATTCTAAACCCACCGCCCTAGAAAACAATAATGGAAAAAAACTAAGGGTAATGCTGCTCAATGCCAGAAGTCTGAATCTCAAGATGCACGCTCTCGAAGCCCTCCTCAGTATGGAGAACATCGATGTCTGTGCTGTGACTGAAACCTGGTTCAAGGCTCCTGAGAGCACCCCGGCACTATCAGGTTTTACCTCATATCATGCGTTCCGGCCCCAAAACCCGGACCGTACCACAAAAGGAGGGGGTATATCCATATTCATAAAGGATACCCACACCTCCAGGCTGGTGGCAACTCACGAAGCATCAGAGACCATTCAGGTGCAATTAACCATAGGCAAAACTGCTCTACAGTTTGTAGCATGTTACAGGCCACCCTCTCAAACTCAGGAACCCCACACAGCCTTCCTGAAGACACTGGAGAGTATAAATGTCTCTCCAAACACCATCATATTGGGTGACTTCAACTACCCAAACATAGACTGGGAACATTACTCAAGCCCCAATACCCTAGCCCAAAGGTTCCTGGAGTTCATAAACTCAAATGCTATGGAACAACTTGTCACCATTCCCACAAGAGGTGAAAATATACTAGATCTGATCATCACAAACATGGGGACAAAATGCTCCACACCGGAAGTATATCCCTCATTGGTGAGATCAGACCATAAACTAATCTCACTGGAGATCCACATCCCGCCCCCACCCCCAACAAAAAAACCCACAGTGAAGAACTTCTCAAAAGCCAACTTCACACTTCTTAAGACTGGTGTGGTATCCTTCAAGGCCCCTGAGCCATTGGAAACCACAACCCACGCTGCTGAATCCCTTACAAATGCTTTCTACGAGCACCTCCAGGATTGCATGGATCAAGCAATCCCAAATAAAATCAAACCCTTTCCACCAAAGGCAAGCGCCCGATCTGGTGGACCCCAGCCATAAACAAACTTTACAACAAGAGGAGAAAGCTACTACAAGATAGAGCAAAATCCCTAAAAGGGAAGACATCTCTGATCAATACCAGTAAAAAACTACGATCACTCATAAAATCATCCAAGGCCAACTTTGAGAGAAAAATCGCCAAGGACTCAAAAGAAAATCATAAGGCCTTCTTTAGCTATGTTAGAAATCTGGGTGGAAACTCCCAGATATGCTCAGAATTAGTCCAAAATGATACAAAAATCACTGAACCCACAGACATTGCAAACATACTGGCAGACAGGTTCAGTGAAAATTTCTCCCCCCCCCAAAAGGAGAAATATCTATCCCAGCAGAGTGTAGCCTCCCAATCATCTCAAATGCCCGGGTGAGAGCTGCTCTCTCTAAAGCTAAAAACACAGCATCAATGGGACCGGATGGTGTCCCTGGCTGTGTGCTACACTAACTCAATGAGAAACTAAACCCACACATAAGGCTGCTGTTTAATCTTAGCCTTACCACAGGATACGTACCCGAAGAGTGGCGTACGGCAACTGTGGTCCCACTCCACAAAGGCGGTGCTTCTACGGACCCTGGTAATTACCGCCCCATAAGCTTAACAAGCCTGGTCTGCAAAGCTATGGAGAGGATCATAATGGAACTCATAAATAAAGACATAGGGGACCTACAGACATTGGATCCTACCCAATTCGGCTTTGTCAAGGGCAGATCATGCCTCTTGAACTTGGTCGACTTTTTTGAAACAGTCACCAAGGCCATTGATAAGGGTAAGGCAGTTCACACAGCCTACCTTGACCTTGCAAAAGCTTTCGACACAATAACCCACTCGGGTATCATAGAAAAGCTCACCAGCTTAAATGTAAACCCATATGTCACAAGATGGGTTGCAAACTAGCTTAAGGACAGAACCCACAGGGTTAGAGTTGCTGGTGCCATGTCAGACTCCAAGCCGGTCACAAGCGGTGTCCCACAGGGCTCAAGTCCTGGGCCCCCTCTTGTTCGGCATCTACTTTTCAGAAGTGCAGGCAAACATAGGAGGATTGTGGCTGACAAAGTTTGCAGATGACTGCAAACTGGGCGCCATAGTTGAAAATCCATCAGACACAGATATCCTTCAGAGAGGTCTCATAGAAACGGATAACTGGTACCAGAGCCATGGCCTTAAGCTAAACGCCAAAAAATGTATAGTCATACCCTTTGGTAAAAACAAGGTAACCCCAAGTTACCACATAGGTGGCAATCCATTAAGCACAGAAGAGGTTATCAGGGACCTGGGGACCCAAGTTGACAGTAACCTTTCTTTTGACACTCACATTGCCAAAGTGGTTAGGAGGACCTTCTACATTGCCCACCTGATTATGAAGGGATTCACATCCAGATCAAGGGAGGTCATTGTTCCCCTGTACTCTTCACTTATCAGACCAATGATTGAGTACAATGCCCCATTCGGAATGTATCTTACCCGACACCTGCAGCAATTGGAAAGACCCCAAAAGTTCCTCACCAAAAGGATAAAGGGGCTCAAAAATATGCCATATGCTGCCCGACTGAAGAAACTCCAACTCTATTCAGTCGCATACCATCTGCTCAGAGGTGACCTGTGCCTGACATACAAGGCCATGTCCAACCCTGAATTAATGGACATGCTCCACCTCAAAAAATCCAAATCCACCAGAGCCACAAGAGCAAGAGACTTAAACCTCAACACGGATATAAATAGGACGTGCTGGATGGACAGATTCATCACCCAGAGACTCCCTATGCTGTGGAACAGAATCCCGGTCCATGTGAGACAGAGCACCTCGCTGGCTCTGTTCAAGAGGAATCTTGACCAGTGGATGGGAGATCGTAGGTTTACCCTGGGGATCATCTCTGTATCACTGCTGGACAGAGACACGGCAAACTAATGGGTATAGTATTCTTCAACCTAAGGGGTGGTGAAAGCCACACAACTCTGGCTAGGCTTATAAATGCCCTAGGGCAGATAGCCTAGTATGAACCTATGAACCTATGAACAGGATCTGAATTACCTAGACATAATAAGGTCTTGTTAAGTCTAATTCTGGTGGCTGCCAGAAAAGCAACTACTAGAAAATGAAATCCAAAGTGTAAACCAACTGTATTTGAAGCACTGAATATTGTAACACAGATAAAAGAACTGGAAGTGGGATCTTTAAAAAAGGGTGGGAGCAAATTACATAGAAAAAATGGAAATTCTGTTAACAATAGTTGCAAAATAATGTTTTGGAGAAGTAAGGTTTAAGGGAAGGCAGGAAGTGATCAATTTCTGTAAGGCTGAATTGATGATAAATGCATAATTTAATATATGTGCTATATAATGTTTGCATGTGGGAATATGTTAATATGGTTTGTTTTCTTTAATATAAATGTATATTTGCCTATGTCTTAAGTGGTAATTCAATAATGCTATCAAAAAAAATATTCACCCACCTATGAACACACACACACAAACACACTCACACAAAACACACACACACGACTTACAGTCACTTGTATGACTGCAACTATACACCTCAGAAGTTTGATTGCAATCACATGAATGATTGTATGATTATGACTGCAAACCTCAGACGCTGTTTCCCGTGCTCATACTGCAGCAGTAATCCATTATTTTTATCTTTTACTTTTATTCTAAAGCTGCCTCAATCTGAAACAGCCACCTGAGGCACCTTGAGCAAATAGAAATGTCTCCTCACTGTTTCATGTCATTGGCCAGTGAGACACTTTTTGGTGATGATTCTGCCTTCAATAGAAGGCAGGAACGGAAGAACTATAATAAAGCATGATTGCTTTATTCTTAGCATGGAGTAAACGTATAAACAGCACAGCAAACAGACTAAGTTGATTTCCTTTTTTTTTTCTTTTACATGAACCTTAGAAGGTCTCTGTGTAACACCATGCATGAGTGAAGTTCTGATATTGGTAATTGTAGCAATAACAGGAACCCAGACGTTACTACTGTGTGTGTATTCTAAACTGTAGCAGGCAGTTTGCTACAGTTTAAAAAGATGATTTTTTTTTTTAATTAAAACATGAGTGCCTTACCACTCCATGCATACAGGGTATAAATTATAGCAGCTGTTTGCTATATTTAAAAAAAAACATTTTGTATTAAAATAAGTTGAAGGAGGGTTGGGAACAGGACACAGAAATTGGACCTGAATGGCTTGGGCAGGAGGGGGGTGTAGTGCATCTGGCCACCTGGTTGGTTTGTAGTAGAAGGAACATCCTTTTTTTTTGTTTTTTTTTCACTCCTAGGCACTTCCAGTCTAAGTATCACCCTGTCACTGCCACCCCTCCTAAGTAACCTTTTAGTTCATCTTGCAAACTTTTAGGAGTAGTTCGCACAGACTGACCTGTAGGTACAATGTTCTTATATTACAACACGTCTGTATACCATCTTATGTTGGCCCATCTCACACAGGGACATTTACAGTTGCTGACATTTAGATGCAACAATGATACATTACAACTCTTTGTATAGGTATGGACTTAGGTGAAATAGTGCCCTAGGCCTACTGTTTCAGTCCTCCCCTCTGTTTCCTTCATCTTGGGATTCCCATACTATGCACATTCTTTTTTCTTCCTTTTCCTCACATTTTTGCCTATTTTTCAGATTTTTCAAGAAGCCATAGCTTTCTGTATGCTTTGAAGTGTATTTTAGAATATTTTTTTCTTTTTACACAAAATTTTCATCCAGTGATAGCTTAAACAGAAATCATGATTAAGGAAAGAAGTTCGGTGTTTCTGTTCAGCTTTAGTTTTCCTGGCATCCTTTCAACACACCTTCCCTGACCAAGACAGCACAGTAATAAACATTTAGGAAGTAACTCAAATAAGCCAGGGCCCAAGAAGCCATAAGGTTATAGATGCTGTGGGATGTAGTTTAAAACACTTTCCCAACCTTTTAATCCAATGGTGACCTAAACAAAAATCATGAATAAGAAAAGAATTTCAGTCTTAGCTTTTTTTTCCTTTCAAAGAAGACATAAGTTATGCCCAAAGCTGACAAAATGGTAGCTCACAATTAACTAACAAGCCAATTGTTGTGAGAATACACATGTCCTATCTGGGAATACTGCCTGCCCCCCCCCCAACCCCTCAGAAAAGACAGTCACTATTTATGCATCCCAGTGGTGTTAGATTGGAATGAAAGCAGAGGTTCAAATTGCCATGTATTTCAAGTGTTTGCTGACATACATAGCATGCCTCATCACTCCTCATCAGTAACCCCCAAAGGCAGTCACCTGTATACGTGCCTGATGTCTGATTGTGAGAAAAGTGAAAAAAAAATAATGACTGTAGTAATGTATTCTGCTTTGTTGCCTCTAGACCCTACACTGCCCCTACACAAGCTATAGTAACCTTCTTTGTACACCTCTGAGATCTGTGAGGAAAGTAAAAGAAACAATGACCACACTGTCCTCAGCCCAAACACAAGCTATGATGACCTTCTTCGCACACCTCTAAGGTTTGACTGTGATGAAAATTAAGGAAGTAATCACCACACAATTCCCAGCCCCCCCCCCCCCATAACTTGCAGCTTGCAGCTTCCTATACACACACTTCTGAGCAGGGCTGGTTTTAGAATGAGTATAGTTCAGAGCAGAGGCCATTATCAGCTTTTTCTTAAAAGGATCATATCACAGCCCCTTTCAGGTTAAAGATTGTAATCAGAAAAGGAATACCTGTTTTTTTCCCTCATTTTTCCCCAACCATCAACAGCTTTTGTGTGACGCCCACACACTCAGGGATGATTAAGGGAGTCCCCATATCCATTTACACAGTCTGGGGAGTAGAAGATCTAAGTGTCTGAATGTAATGTGATATATTTTATGCCTAACCTTTGAAATATAATTACTTGTTAGCTGCATTTTTTACTGATACCCAAAAGAATAATGTATGTGTCCTGGCATTATTGGGTGGGTCCACAGATAAAAATCTGTGATATTTTTTTACATACATACACAGGCATACACACACACAAGCATAATCCATAACAATACTAGATGTATACGTATTTCAGCAAATAGAAATAACACTAGTTTATTTGTGTCTTTCGGCTTTTCCCGGTTAGGGGTCGCCACAGCGGAACTCCGGTCCGCTAGTGAATGGCAGTTGATTTTTTTACGTACCAGCTTGCCAGACCTGACACACAACCTTCAACAAAGGTACGCCCAGTCACGCATGTCTCCACGCAGAAGAGGCTCTAGCTGACAATCGAACTGGACAGCGTCTTACTGTGAGGCGACAACACTACCGCAGCACCACCACCGCGGAAATAGAAATAACACTAGTACCACTGCCAAATCAGTAAATTCTGTTTAGCATTGTCAAACGGTAGCAGGGGTAAGTCACTTTTATTTACCTCATTGAGTAGTAATGCATACCTGTCACTGTCTCTGATTTCACAGATATTCCCTGATTTTACTCATAATTTTGCTCTGTCCTTCATAAAATGTTTGATTTGCTGGTAAATCATTCAGTATTACAGTCAATAAATCCAGACAGAATTTTATACATCTTATTGTCAAAAAAGTGCATGTTGCTGCAAAAGGTGTTATTCTACTTACTTTTTAAGTGACTTAGAGTAATATTTAAAATATGTTTCTGATTTTGAGCCTTTATTCTGCTATTATTTTTGGCTTTGCCCAGAATTCTTGAGCAAAGACATTGAGATCTATAGTATTTGATTCTGCCAGCAGTTATAAAATTCCCTGAAAAAAAACATTCCTGAAGATCAGAATCATCAACTCTTCTTAAAATCCAAGGTGTACACTGAGATCAGTCACTCTGGGCTGCTGATCTCTCTAGTGCTTACCTTGATCATGTTCATTATCAGCTTTATCCTAACAGGGTCATATCCCAGCCCTGTTCAGGTTAGAGAGCAGAATCAGGAAATTAATACATTTTTTTCTCCTTGTTTTCCCCCAGCCAGCAGCAGTATTTGTGAGGCTCTCACACAGTCAAGCATGATTAAGGGGGCCCCCCTGCAGCCACAGGTATTGCAGATACCTAAACCTGGCTATGTTTTAGTGGAGAGAATGTCCATCAGCTGTGTTTAACTAAGCCATGAGCAGTATGTTAGTGATAAAATATTTAATGGAATTGTGAAACCTGTTACTTGATACAACACTGTTTCTATAACTAGAAATATGTTTGAATTCTAAAGGAGATATAAATAAGAGTTATTTCCTATCTGGTTTATTAAACATACAAGACTGTTACACTAGCTTTTATTGGTTTTACAGCCATGTTCCCAAAAAAAGGTAAAATAACTTGCTGTGGTTGGCGGCCCCCCAGGAAAAGGGGTCCCCCAACAACCGCAGGGTTTGCTGGTGCCTAAAGCTGGCTATGCCCAGGGTGCTGGTTGAATCAGTTATGCCTCTGAGTGATACCACCAAGCAATTCACCAAAATGATCTGTGTCATGCTTTAATAAACACTTTATGAAGCTTTTTATTAAAATATGATAAAAAAATGTAAGGACTAAGAAGAGGAAATTCATCTCAATGCTTAATTCACCAGATACTACAATGCACATTTGAACATTCTGAAATCACTGTAAATAGAATAAGGCCCACATTTTCACCAGTGTGCAAAAATGCTTTTTAGCACTTTAAGCACCACATTACTTGGTGCAAAGATGAGATGTAATCATCAGCAAAAAACTTTAAATAAAATGAAAATAAAATAAAAAAAGAACTACAGCTAGCTGACCAGAAAAGAGAATTACCAACAAATCAAACCTGAAACTAAAAAACAACTCTAAATAGTTTAAAATTAACTAAACACATAATTAAATTAAACACCTAGAAGATACTACTCTAACCTTCACTGTACTGCGTACACTACCATAAAATAGTAAAAAACAAACTAAAAATCTACCTGATGAATTCATAACTACTGTAGAAATTCACCCACTAGATAGTCCCCTTATAAGAGCTATAGAACTATATTCAATGGGCAAATGAATTATAATTGGTATTCCAGTGAAATGTATGAGAACAGTAATATACACCTAAAAGTGGTGTATGAGTATATTTGGGGGACCTGGCCCATACTTCATCCAGAGATGTAGAATAAAACTGGTTTCTGAAACTGCGATTTGCTTAAAAATAAATCACTTACACAAATTATATTCCCTTAAAAGCTAGTATTTTTCCTATTGGTGGGCAAGATGCTGGATCAACATTAACTAACCCCTGCTGGAAAACAGAAGATCAACATATGTGAGCTCTCAAGACTTTGATGCTAGGGGAGAAATGGAGTGCATAAAATATGATATGAATGGTTTCCCTTTACTCGCTCAATTATAGTTTAATTGTGTTTTATTATTTCAAGCTGGGGAATTCAGTACCATTTTTTTCATATCCAGTTGCTCAGTATACCTTGGAGTGACATTTATAAGATTACTATTTAGTATATTATTCTTAGCTGGAAAGTATGACGGCTTAGAAAAAGAGATTTTTTTTTATTAATTTATTTTTCTGCTTAATGCAGTTTATCTGATTTGTGGTTATCTCATAGTGAAAGTAGTAGAGTAAGGGGAAATAGTGAATAAAGATACCTAATGAAGAAGTGCAGGGGAGCTTGCTTGTTTTACTCTTGAAGTCTGAGATATGGAGCAGAATGAAGAGAACAGACCACCTGGCTCAAAAAGGGTGATCGGGAATGGACCTATTTTTGCTCCTCAAGTCTAAACTGAGGAGCAGAGTGTAGAAGGGGAAGACCAGACCTGGCTTAAGGAGTCGGCAACATACAGACCTTTTACATTTTTTATTCATTTGTTTATTTCTTTGCATTTCAACTTAAAGCTGAGAAGGGCATTAGACTGGGGGACAACAACAGGTGTCAAAATTGTTAGCTTCAACTCTGTCAAGAAGACATTAAGTGAGGTAGCATCAATGCATTCCATCCATCCATTTCCCTTCTCCAAAAGAGGAAGAAGGTCACTCTGGTCTGGGTTGGTTGCCGTCCAGTTATCAAAGTGTCATGGACTAGACCAAGATACCTTTGGAATGTACCAGTTCTGTACACTAAAGGCTAACATGGCCTCACTTCTAGTGTGTCCTGTGTATCAGTGAATTATCTTGCTGCTTTTGATCGTACTGTCTCCTCAGGAAGATTACTCAATTAATTGCTATACTTTCTAAAACAAAATACATATTCTGCCTGCCCTGTTACAATCCCTATGTATTCTAGTGTATCTGTTTTACATAAATCTCACCTTCTTGCATTTTGTTAGTGGTTTTAAGGCACATGAACTTTTCTGTTATGTCCAGTGTGACATGACTGATGATGACCATGGGCCACTGTGACTGATAGGACCACATTATTTCCTTCAGCATGGCTCTGATCCATATACAGCTGCTAGAGGCAGAATTTGTAAGTTGCAAAATAAGGAGATGTCCCATTGAAGGCACGGGTAACCTCAGCAATCAAAACTGACAGCTTGGGTTATGACACTTTATACTACTGGGTCTGACTGACCAAATATATCTACCATAGTAACAGTACAGCTAGCGAAGTTAGCATGCAAAGCAGCCTGTTCCCAGCCTATTTCCTTATCAGAATGTTGTGTTCTGTCAGGATAAATGTTTGATTACATCCAAGTGTCAAAATGTTCTTGCTGAAAGGTGTTTTGTGAGGAAGGCCAACACAAAGACAGTGTTAAAGCACTGTCTAAAAGCCATATTGCCATATTGCCGACTACAAAAGAAATTATTCTTTACAACATGTAGTCTTTTATAACCCTTAACTCAGGTAGGCCAACATATAAGTGGGATATTTCCTATCCTGAAATACTGAATCTATAGAAACATGAACATAGAAATATGCCAGTAAAAATGTACTGAACCCTTTAATCCATGTGCATGCTTACAGCTTACTCTGTACAGATGTTCTTCCTCTTTCTCAGGCACCTTTTTTTGTCTTTCCCAGGTACCTCTAGACCCCTCTGAAGGGCTGCCCTCTTCCCTTTCAACAGATAGTGAAATCCGCACCCCATTTTCTTTCACTAGAAAGCAATGTTTCCAGATGTTGACCTTGAATCTTCCTTTCAGATTCTACTCATATACCTTTCCTTTCTTTTTAGCTATAAGCCACCTTTCTACCCTCTTTGTCAAATCCCCTATCACCTCCTTATTACCAGTGCTAACATTTTTGAGGCGCTGAATTTTTTCTTAATATTTCACTCCCCCATTTCTGTTTATCCTGCTGGTAACTCTTCGTTGAACATGTCCAACCATTTTTGTGGTTTCCCCTGTAATAAATATAATATTCCAGATATATACCTCCAACACCCTGAATAAGGGAAGGATGATATCAGCATTTCTACAGCATGCACATACACCACTAAAAATACACTCCACCATCAGAGTGTAGGCAAAAAGAAAGGGTAGAGGAATCCTAAATGAAAGACCTGCACTAGTTCAGTTTTTAGTTGAATGTAGAACAGAAAGTGCCATTACAAATGGGATAATTAGTAGGGTATATAAAATATTGCATTATAACTACAGGAATCAATCAGAGCAGGTGAGAAAAGATTTGGAAGCAAGATTAGATAAGCAATTCACATGAAACAATAGGAGGACATATGTATGGCTCCCAAATACTCAACAAAATCTAGAAGATTTAGAATTTTTGCCTGGAAGTGTTTGCTTAGGTATTTTTATATCCCAAGCATACCCCAAAGAATTTGTCCTCAGGTGGATGGCAAATGTTGGAGGTATAATGCGTAAGAAAGAGGTACATGTGAGCATGTGTTGTTGAACTGTAATCAGTTGGCAGACTTTAAAAATTCCATTTAGAGTACTCTGTCAGGAATACTATCCGAGCAAATGAGTGTAACTAAGGATATTTTTTTTTAGCTGGAATACAGGATCTCAGTTGCTAAAACATAAGAAGGCCTTGTTAAGTTTAATTCTGGTGGCTGCCAAAAAAGCAATTACTAGAAAATGGAAATCAAAGTCTGTCAGACTTGAAGAAGTGAATACTGTAACAGAGATAAAAGAACAGGAAGTGTGATCTTTAAAAAAGGGTAAGAATAAATTATATAGAAAAAATAGAAATTGTGGGAACAATACATGCAGTAAGCTAACCACCCTTGACATCCACATCCCACCCCCACCGCCAGTAAGGAAACCTCCGTAAAAAACTTCTCCAAAGCCAACTTCATGCTACTCAAGTCAGAAGTGACAAACTTCATGACACCCATGCAGACGGGAACTGAAAGTTCGACTGCTGAATCCTACACTAAGGCACTGTACAAGCACATCCACTCGTGCATGAATCGTGACATCCCCAATAGAACCAAGACGCTCTCCTCCAAAAACAGAAACCCAATCTGGTGGTCCCTTGCCATAAACAAACTTTACAACAAAAGGAAGAAACTGTTGCAGAAAAGGGGAAAATCTCAGGATGCAAAAAACTCCCTTACCAGCTTCAGTAAGAAGCTGAGACCCTCATAAAATCCTCCAAAGCTAGTTAGGAAAATAAAATTGCCAAAGATTCCAAAGACAACCGCAAGGCATTCTATAGCTATGTCAGGAATCTAAATGGCAATGCTCAGATCTGCTCTGAGCTATAACAGAATGGCAATAATATATACTGATCCCAAGAATATTGCCAATATCCTGACAGATCGATTCAGCAAATTCACCCCCCCTCTCAGCCCCTAAAGGGCCCATCTCAATACCGAAAGATTACCAAATTCCAGTAATAACGGCCACACAGGTAAAAAACGCACTCTCCAAAGCTAAGAATATAACATCCATGGGACCAGATGACATCCCAGGCTGTGTACTACATGAACTACAAAATGAACTGGCACCTCACCTAAGTGTCATGTTTAATCATAGCCTCACCTCAGGCTTCATGCCCTCTGAGTGGCGCACAGCTACAGTTATCCTACTCCACAAGGGGGGATCCACCTTGGATCCTGGGAACTACCACCCCATCAGTCTGACAAGCCTGATCTGCAAGGCCATGGAATGTATTATCATGGAACTTATAAACAAAGACATTGACAACCTTCAAAAACTGGACCCCACGCAGTTTGGGTTCGTGAAGGGCCAATCTTGTCTCCTGAACCTGACTGACTTCTTTGACTCAGTCTCCAGAGCCGTGGACAAGGGTAAGGTGGTCCACACAGCCTATCTGGACCTCGCCAAGGCCTTCGACACCATCCCCCACTCTGGAATCATAGATAAACTTACTAAGCTGGGCATAAATCCCTATGTCACTCGATGGGTTGCCAACTGGCTTACTGACAAAACCCACACTGTAAAAGTAGCCGACTCTAAATCCAGCTCCAGACAAGTGACAAGTGGAGTACCTCAGGGTTCAGTCCTGGGACCGCTTTTGTTTGACATCTACTTCTCTGAAGTACAGGCCAACACTAAGGGACTCTGGCTAACAAAGTTCACAGATGACTGCAAATTGGGAGCCATTATTGAATCCCCAAATTATGTGGATATTCTGCAAAAGGGCCTTACAGAAACAGATGCTTGGTGCCAGAGCCATGGGCTCAAGCTCAATGCCAAGAAATGTATAGTTATCCCCTTTGGGAAAAAACATGTACCCATGAATTACCACATAGGTGGCAGTACACTAAACACCAAAAGTGTGATAAGACACTTAGGGACACAGGTGGACAGTGGTCTCGCCTTCAATAACCACTTCGCCACAACAGTCAGGAAATCCTTCTATGTGGCACACCTCATCACTAAGGGCTTTTCATCCAGAAAAATGGAGGTCATTGTCCCACTGTACTCATCCCTCATTAGACCCATTATAGAATACAACGCCCAGTTTGGTATGTACCTCACAAGACATCTGCAACAACTGGAAAGGCCGCAGAAATACCTCACTAAAAGAATCACAGACCTAAAGCAGATGTCCTATACTGACCATCTAAAAAAACTTCAGCTATACTCTGACACATATCGTCTACTCAGAGGCGATCTCTGCTTAACATACAAGGCCATGTCAAACCCAGAGCTGTTGGACATACTACACTTAAAGAAATCACAATCCATCAGAGACACACCTCCAGAGATCTAAACCTTGTCATCGCAATGAACAAAACATGCTGGAGGGATAGGTTCCTGACCTAGAGACTCCCCAGACTCTGGAATAGACTGCCCATACATGTCAAGCAGAGCACCTCTTTGGCCCTCTTCAAAAGGAACCTTGACGATTGGATGGGAGAAAGGGAATTCACCCCGGGGGTCATGTCAGTCACCCTGCTAGCCAGGGGTCCAGGGAAGTAAATACTGTGGGAAGAAATAGCCGGGGAATTGTTATGGCTAGGCTTGTATAGGCCCTAGGGCTGATAGCCTAGTACCAATCTATGAACCTATGTTTTAGAGGGGGAATGAAGTTTAATTTATGTAATGGTGGTTTGATTATATTGTATAGAACAATATATATTATGTATAATTTATGTAAATGTGAACTTGTTAAATATTAAATGGTTTGACTACAGTTATATAAATATAAGTTTGCATATGTCACAAGTGATAATTCAATAAAGGTGTTAAAAAAATACATCCCCACCTACTTTTGACCTTTGCTGTCAAACTATACAGCATGATTCAGCCTAGGGGTGATTATAATGTTCAGATCTTTTTTTTTTTTTCTTTTTCTCTTTCTGCCCTAGGGAATTTTTTCTGACTCATATGTTGTCCCTTTCTGCTCCTGTCCAAAAGGCATAACCTTGTACTCTTTTTACCCTGAACTCCATCTGCCACCAGTCTGCTCAGTCCACATGTAAGGGGTTCCCATTCTTTACCACAACTCCAGTTTTAGTGTCATTATTGACAGGTTACTTTTGTTCTCTAGCCACATTGTGATAAAAAGTCTTTGGGCTTTTCCCAGTTAGGGGTTTGGCAAAAATATGCTGTAAATATCTAGCTCCCCAGCTTTGAAGCCTAAATGACTCCACTGGTCAACAACTTCTCACTCAACCTCATCTGCCTACACACACATTCACACACACACACACACACACACACACACACACACACACACACACACACACACACACACACACACACATGTGCAGGAATGCAATATAGCACAGAAAGCTAAGGCTTTAAATGTGTAATATATTACATTCTGCTCATCTCTGTCTGAGTTCCTTAATCTCCATGTATATACCTTATGAGGTTAAGTACTTAACCACACCAGTGTTAATGGGGTCTCCTTTAAAAAATAAGTATTTATGCCTAGTGAGTCTTAGTTGATAGATAAACAAAACAATTCACTAAATGGGGGGATCCCATACCCCTTATTTTTCCCAGCAGTCCCATTGAAATATAATGTCAAAAGTCTTGCTAAAGTGCAGATGTGTTAAGTCTGTTAGGTTCCACTTATATCCTAATATTAGTTTTAAGAGTAGTGATGATGATTAGTGTCATCTGAATAACGAAGAGTCAGTACATACAGATAGAAATACCAAACCTTCAGGATAGAGTCATCATATTGTGTGCTAGGCTTAGCTGCTGGAAGAAATGGATGAAGATGTTGCTGTATGTACTCCCTCATTGTTAGGCTTACCAAGCATTCTACCATGTCCTTGATCTCTTATTTGAAGCGCAGAAACATTAAACGGAAAGAATAAGTACTGCGGTATTCATGTGCAGCACAAACTGGAGAAGTATGTGTAAGACTAACAAATAAATAAGAAATACACATGTCTTGCAGCTCAGGAGTTAGAGCACTGGCCTAGTAAGGTTCATGAGTTCAAATTTCATCAAGGCCTGTGATTATGCTTTGTTGGGGATTGGCATAATGGTTAAGGTTTTTATCTCACAGACACAAGGTACAGGGTTTGATTCTCAACTTTACTGGCTAGGCATGTAATACCCGGCAGACTAAACAATGAGCATGCAGGAGGCCACTGAACAAATGGCACAAGACTGCACAAAATACAGGAAACTGTATTTTTCAGAAAGAAAAGCAACTTCCCCTTGCCTTCATCCTTCAAATATAATCAGCAGAAGATAACAGTTAAAATATGAATTCGTACCATACTTTTGTTAAACAAATAACCTTGAAATAAGAATAATTCCATGGGAGCCTAAAGATTTATCAAGGTTGGTAAAATCAAGACTCATGTAATTATACCTATTTAGTTAAATTCATTAGAGTCACATAATGTCAGCCTCCTTGGGGAGACATTAGATTAAAAAGAATGCATTAGACTTAAGAGAAATCATGAAATGATGAGGCAGACATAAGGCAGTTCTAGTAAGAAGTAGCAGAATGCACACCATAAGCTCATAGTGACTGATAACAGTATATATTACTGGTAAAAAAGATGACTAGAGTGGATAGGCAGCTTGCTCTGCATTAACCTGTTCTTCACGATTATCAGACTAAAAGGGTAAGCTCCACAACTGATCATTAGTTAATTGAGGAAGTGATAACCAAGAGGAAGGAACTTGCATAAAATATAGTCAAAACTTGAAGTTCAGTTTTGATTTCTAAAATCAGAACTACTGTGAAAAGAGGAAAAGAATGAGTCAGAATGAGGTGCAAAGGTCTACTTGAAAATCTGTAGTACCCAACCTGTAACATTTAATAAGGGATAGTTCATTGCAGGTACATTTTCTAAAACTACTCTACTTTTATTTACTATAAGAAGCCGGTGTTCACATTTACTACTTATGGATGTTAATTAAAGTCCAAGTTAAAAATACAAATATTTTAAACTGTTGGAAGGTGAACAAGAACCCAACAAATGGAGCCTTGTCTACAAAGTTCTAACTATGCCAGTAAGCCTTTCGAAACCTGGTATTGACTTTTACACTGAAATAAAAAAAATAATACATGAATGTACAGCCAAACCTATTTTTAAAGCAGTAAATCCTACAAATATGTACTAGTGCTGGGGAAAAATTGGCAAAGATCCTGATATGTTGATATGCATGTACCTACCAAACAAGTGACTGTATTAATATAAGAAAGGGGGCTAGGACATTAAAGCTAAATTTGTGCAAGAATAAAAATATTTTTATAAGGGAATACCACTATAATCAGAAGTACTTTGTCATTTTTAATTTATTTTAATTAAGTGAGGTTGACTATGCATAAAATATCTAATTTCAAGAATGCCAAGGGGGTTTAGTTTAATTAAATGACTTGACCATGTGTAGAAAGTATGCAAGTGGAGAGCAAGAAAATCAAACACAAGTGTTTTATATATATATATATATATATATATATATATATATTTATAGACATGTGTGTGTGTGTGTGTGTGTGTGTGTGTGTGTGTGTGTGTGTGTGTATATATATATATATATATATATATATACACACACACACACACACACACACACACACACACACACACTTTTTCTTTTATTCTCATTTTATCCATTTGTTAACAAATAAGGCAACCAAACAGAAGTGCCTTTTTTCACCATTTCCATTGGTGTAGAGGGTGGACAAAGTCATTATTACAACACAGGTAAGCCAGGATCGAATAGCAGATCTAGATCCTACTAGAGCTGGTATGGGGTAAGAAAAAAGTGATATGGCTTTGCCAACTCTCCTTTCAGTGGGGGGAGATGCAGGTCTGAGTGCTTGTTTCTACTGTAGAATCCCCAGTGGAGACCAGAGATGTAGTAGGAATGCTGGCTTCAAGGTGACCAGGGCAGCATTGAGGGATTACATAATTTGTGAAAGCGAGTGACATGATATAACTTATGCCGATTGTATACCAAAACCCTGGAGCATTTAAGGTAGTTCATGGAGGGGTTAGGACCTTCAAGCCTCAAAACTCCCTGAACTTGGATTGATGCTGGTTCCACTCTTTGCTGCTTCTTGTTTCTTTCCTCCTGCAGTAACACATGAGCTGTGCCAGACAGATAAAAGATGGGAGCTTGATGGACTCCAAGGCAAGAAATAAAATGCCCCCCCCCAAAAAAAAGAATACAATGCCTCTTTTCAGTGGTAGCCCAGGAGTACTGTCTGCTTAAGAAGTTGCTGAGAGTCACGGAATTAACAAGTGGAAGTTGAAGGACTCGCACCTGAGACATGAGGCCAAGGGAATCAAATCTAACTAGAGAATGAAGCTTGTTAAAAGCTCATGGCCTTAGCCCTCTGTACTGTGCTGTAAGAATAAATTAAGGTAATTTAAGAATTTACTTAATTGAAAAACCACACTTGCTTAAAAGACCACCCCCAAGAATATTAATAATCTGTCTGACTTAATAAATGCAGTGTTAATCTTGTACTGTCCAATATGCAACAACTTTCAGAATAGAATGGAATGGTGATGTTCCATTCTCACATAAAGAAACATACATAATCAATCCTTTGAAAAGTGATGAAGATAATTAAAACTGCATCTGCTGCAAAACTATGAACATAACCAGTATTCACAAGTATAGGCTATCTGGTGTATGACACGAGAGACATTTAAAAATAAACTTCAACCAGAAACCAAAATAAACACAAATATGGAAAATGAAGACCCAATCACAAATTGTTTTGTTAGCGCTTTCGTTTACTTCTCATAAGTAAACTTCATCAGACAAAATCATTTTAAAAATGCTTCACTTATATACATTTTTAACTAATGACATCACCAAATTAATTAATTATACACGACTTTTAAAGATACATTACAAAAAATACTGATGCATAATATTGACTCAACAGACATTCCATTAATAACCAATTTTTCATAAATGACTCTAAATACATAATAAATATATGTATAAAATATATATATGAATTTCACATACTAGTATAAATTATAACGTTATTTCAAATGGGACAAAAGAGCCCATTATCTCATAAGTGCTTTCATTTTTAGAATGCTACCTATGGAAATAGAATCATTTAAACCGGGATGGACCATGGCATTCAGTTTTAACTGCCATAACAGTTCTTTTTCTTCTAATTTAAGTGAAGTCGGTCCACCCCTCTTATTTTTACATACACTCTTTTGTCCCATTTGAATTGAATTATTTTTTGTAATGTATCTTTAAAAGTTGTGTATAATTAATTAATTTGGTGATGTCATTAGTTAAAAATGTATATAAGCGAAGCATTTTTAAAATGATTTTGTCTGATGAAGTTTACCTATGAGTAGTA
The DNA here is from genome assembly GCF_019279795.1 of Protopterus annectens. Taxonomy (NCBI): domain Eukaryota; kingdom Metazoa; phylum Chordata; order Ceratodontiformes; family Protopteridae; genus Protopterus; species Protopterus annectens. The sequence continues at coordinate 253,767,019 of NC_056747.1, forward strand.
AACGAAAGCGCTAACGAGAGACATTTGAGCCATTACTTTGTTACACTTACCTTGATTAGTACCCTAGATGTTCTTATGTGACATCATTTGCAGGCTACTCAATTTTCCGATAGTAAAATAAAACACACAGACACACGCATCTATATATATATATATATATGTATATATATAAAATTGCATTGCTTAAGATAGTCTTTTTTCAGATGTATCAACGAAGTAAGATGTCCAGGCGTCAGACCAAAGTACAGAAAAAGATTTTAATATGCAGCTTCACCAGCAAAAAGCATTAAAACCACAAAATATCCAAATCTCGTCTTTTGTGGTTTTAATGCTTTTTGCTGGTGGAGCTGCATATTAAAATCTTTTTCTGTACTTTGGTCTGACATCTTACTCTGATTTACCAGTTGGTATTGTGCTCTAAAGGAGTTTTTGGTTGTTTTTTTCAGATGTATACTAAACCATCTGAAAAGATGACAGCTTTATTTTACGCACATAATGATTATAGCATGTATTTTAATTTGTGTGAGGTAATAGGACATCACAAAACAGACTGAGAGTGGAGCCACACTTGGGATATGGCATCCTGTTTGAATTTATCTAATGAACGATATGCAATCCCCTTGTACTGATTAGACATACAACCTTTAGTTTAAATGTGTTAATATAATAATAATAATAATAACAATAATAATGGGAGATTCATTCTTTCTAAATACGAACAATACTCATTTCTGTATGAAAATACTGTAGCCCCATGTTTTTGATTACATCTTGGCAGAATATAACAGACTCAATTTAACACAATGCAGACTTCTTCAGCAGAGTTCTGCCTAACAAGTAAGAAGGTGTATTTCTCAATAGTTACAAGAGCAGTGTCTGTACAAGTGAAAGACTATACATTTCTGACAGCTGGGACTTTTTATTAAAATGTGGACAGTTTACATGAAGTTAATCTACTCCCCTTCCCCCAGCTGTTCCAGCTCAGGCTAAGGGTGATTAGTTTATTAAATGGTTAAGTGAACCGATTCAAGGACACCTGTCAGTCATAACCCAGACTATTGTGAAATATATTTAACTTGTGCATAACTTGCTTAACATACTAATTTATATACAGATGAGAGACATGTTAAGCAGATTAAATACATCTGAATTTATAGCTCTGCAACAAGAGTAATAAGAACTACTAATGTGTTTCTAGAGACATCAAGAGAATTAGCATGTCAGACAAGGCTGCATGTTCATTAGCACAAAACGGCAGCTGTCATTACAATAGCTTAGATGAGAGTCTAGTAATCAGATGCAAACTTGTCTTTAGACAAAGCTATTGCAGTGGAATAGTTTTTTTTTCTACTTTTTTCATAAGAGATTTTTTTAGGATAGTCTTAAATACACTGGAGTCAGGAATTTTCCTGGTCCTGTTGGTAGTATATTCCATATACTTGCAGCAAGACAGCATCACCGTACATGAGCACCTGCTTTTAAATTAAACCACATACCCCCCAACACACACACACACACACACACACACACACACACACACACACACACATGCAGTTAATTTTGTTTGAGTAACTGATGCATACTAGGTTATTTATTTGTATTTGACTGGTAGCCAGTCACATTTTGTGAGAAGTGAGCATTTATGTTCAGTGGCAAGAGATGTATCTGGACATTCGTGGCTGAAGAGCCTGTAATATTTTTTGCCCTCATGCTCTTCACCAAACTTCAGACTATCTAACAACTTAGTGGTCTAATTATTTCCCTGTATTTTATTAACACAGTTACTGAAGCTGAGTCAGAAGACTGAAAGAACCATCTAAGTCATTATGTTAGCATTTTAAGTGTTTTTATATTTTTTATGCCTTTCAACACTTATCACTCTCTTCCCTTTCAGGGATTTATAGTAGGTACAATGCAGACTATTCAGGACTATATGTTTTTTGCAGTGAATTCCCCCACACTGTGTATTCTCTTGAATCTGTTGTGGTGCATCCCCTTGCAAATCTGTTTGCTAGCAATGGCAACTTAGACTGATTATCTTTGTCTGGGATGATCTCTGGTTCTCCATCAGGGAAGGTCATTTGGCAAATTGATTCTACACTCTCCTAAAGAAGAAAAAAAAAGCTGGTATTCAGCCAGAACTTGTTCTTTCCCAACCCTGCTGTCACCAGCCAGCCCAATGGCACCTATATCACTGACCTTCTACGCAAGCACTGTCCCTGTGCTGTACTGGAATGGCCTTCAGATATACTGATGTTGTGTGCAGCTTTCAGTAAGTGCATGTGCATTTAGTGTAGGCCACATTATATTTTATATGGATATAAACTCCCAAATCCAATAGTCTTCCATCTATCAAACCATAGTAGACTGCTGATATTATGGCAGATTCTTAACTGATGATGTCTTACAGAAATCCGGCCTAAGTGGCATTTTAAGGTCAATTGTAAGTAAAACCAAAGTCACAGACATTTACATTTCTGCATGTTTCCACTTAGTCATATTAGGTTCAAAGGCTCCACAGCTATCTGTACTAGAGTATGAATATGTCATAACACCAACAATCATGAGCTTTGTTTTAGGAGTTTGCCTAGTTATGGCAGAGAGCAAATCAATCACATACTGAGTTTTCACTGTTATGTAGGCTGTGTCAGACTGTATAAAAAATAAAAATACTTGTCAGCAAAGAGCATGGAATATAGGCCTTAGATGTCCAGGGATAGGCTGTTTATTATGAGGCAGAACAGTAGAAGGCCAACATCTCAGAACTGGAGAAACATCAGAAAGGACAGGTCCTAGACATATAATGTTTTTTTTTTTTTTTTTGTTTACCATTATGATTACTCCAGTTAGGCAAGTTTTCCAAGATGGCCACCAACTGAGATGTGTGTCAGCTGGTGCTCTCTCAACAGGAAAACTGATAGTTACTGAAAACAGCCAGTAAAATATGTCAGCTTGGTTTAAATCTAGCTCCTGCCTGAAGATTATTCTGTATGGATATCAACAAAGAAAAAAACAGGAGAAATAATGCTAAAGAGAAGATATGGGTAGAGTGGGTAGAGGAGATGGTTGTGCTGGACAAGGACTCATCAGAGATTTAATGGGAAGCAAAGCCATGTATAGTGGTGATACAAGTTATGGATCCAACATCTTTGAAGAGAAATTGTCGCAGATACACTTGGAGGTCTTTAAAATAGGTGGAACCCTAGAGGAGAACATAAAATCAAAAGTGAAAAAAAAAATGGAAAAAACAGAGAAAGCACTGAATGATTTCTTTGATGTGTTAGTCTAGTTGCAAAAATAAGAAATGAAAACTAAAGAGATACTTAAGGAAAATGAGGCACCTGAAAGGAGCTGCTCCAAAAACTGATTGGTTTAGTAGACAGAGCAAGGAAGGGGAAGTTGAGGTTCATAGCCATCCCTGAGACGTTAAAAGGAACAGATTGTATAAGCTTTATGAAGACCAATATTAGCAACCGAATTGGTGTCCCACTGCATGGCATGCTAACAGAGAACACATAGTGTTTATGTCCAAGTAAGTCTTTTTAAGGCAGCATCCAAGACTAATAGTTGTGAAGATACAAACAGATCAACAAAAGGAGATGCTGATAACTAGCACATGGTGATAGGAAAGGTGCTACAAGTTGGAGATACCAAACTATTTGTAGAAAATTATCATTCAGCTCACACCAGACACAAACAGAACAAATGTGTCCCAGTCATGAGGAGATGTCATCAAATTAGAAAGCGGCTTAAACTATTTTGTCCTGCAGTGTTCAGACTGTTTTTTTCTGAGGACTCATTAATGACATTTTTGATGGTTAACTAGGCGATGGAAAGAATTAAGCAATTTAACCAGTAACAACTGAATAAACTTGGAGGTGGTGGTGGGGGGGTTCAGCTGCAAAGCCATCTGCTTGCAATTATAACTGGAGAAAGAGGACGCCAGTGAAACCCTTCCATTTTTTCCAAAAGAAAATGTTGGAAAAACAAAAAAGTGCAAAAGGTGACTTGCAGCATTTGCAGAGAACCAATATCAAACCAGGTACTGATAGAGATTAAAGGTGAACTTGTCATCGAGCACAGATACAAAAGTGGAACTGTAACTTAAGCAGGGGAACTGCAGTGCATCAGCCCAACTTTGTAGATGGTGGGATTGAAGCAAAATGGGCTATTTTAAATAATATTGCATCACAACTACAGCTTGACTTGAGAGGATGGGAATACAATTGCATTTTAATTTTTTTGATTACTTTAATTTGGGAACAAATGACTGAAATGGCTGATGGAAGTGTAAGTAAAACTGTTCTTTAACATAAGGTGAGATAAATCAGCTGTTAATTTAATGAAACATATAATGAAAGCTTTAATATTGTGCACTTGGGGTAAATAGAGCCATGTTTTTGTACAGAGAGGGAATGGGTATACAAAAGAGAGTTCGGCTATGAGTATTAAGGGTTGCAATATGGGTGGAACTAAAAGTAACTTTTTGCAGTTTAAAGATTACAATGTACAAAGATTAGTTAACATCACTTTGTAGCAAAATATAGTTTATACAATGTATCCAGTTGCATCTGCTGGGTAGGAAATTAGAAAAGTAGTGATGAAGCAGTATATAATGGAGAGCAGACAAATGCAGATATTCTAAGAAAACAAATTGAACCAACAGTTTGCAGGCTGCAGCTTAAGGTGATAATGAACTGATTCTTTTTTTCTTTTTGCTTTTTATTTTTAAAATGTAGGGACTTTTTCCAGTGTTAAAAGATCAACAGAAGTTAAAAAAAGATCTTGAGGGTGCCAATAAGATTGTCAGTTTGGTGGTTCAGTTGCTGATCTTTCCAGCTAAGAGAAAACAACTAAGCATCAGATGTAGAAAGGGAATGATGTTCACAAAGGGGTTGTGAAGATAGGTGAAGGCTGCCAGCCTAGTTAGATAGAATTTGTAGATAATTCTGTCATTTATAAATATTAAAATAAGCCACAGGCTTGTTCTCTTAAATGTGAAAAGACTGTATTGGATGTTGAACTGCACAAAATGTAACAACAGTGCACTCTGCTGTAAGAAAGCTGATAAGTCAAGCATTGTAAAATTCTTTGATCTAAAACTCGGAGCCGAAATATCTAGAGGGAGGCATTCTGTCTATTGTTTTGAGCCCAGAGTTAATGACTAGAATTTACATGTATAATTTCTTTTATTGCTCTGACTTCCTGACCAGCTGCAAGATCAAAAGGGCTATTAACCTCTGAGTTTCTGTTAGCCTGGGAACCAGAAACAAATGATGTAATCTGAAATGAATCAGTGGTACTGTGTTATCGATTTAAGGACAGAAAGAAGGAAAGCATTTTAGCATTTGTCTTGAGAACATCCAACTCACCAGCACTCCACCTGTGTTCTATATGTAAGTTTATTTTAGAACTGTGTTTTCGCTTAGATATAGCTAGGATCTAGGAAGATTAGATTATTTTTTCTGTATTGATGTCAGAACTTTTCTACTGTATTATTTTAAGTATTTCTCTGTGATCTCTGAACTCTTGACTAGCACTGTGTAGTAAGAAGTATTGTCTTGTGTTTTTATTTATTATTAAATATTTTTAAACCTTTCAACTGTGGCTGTTTTGTGTAGAGATGATTTAAGCTCTAGAGTACATTGCATTTATATATTGATACTGGCCAAGCCACTCCAATAAGCCTTGACTGTTCAGTTGCACATACCATTTGGATAATAATATTGCACAGTATAATTGGACACCCTTTCATAAGGGCCTTTTAGTAGCTGATAAATATTAGTGGGTGGTGGCAAGTGGTACTACCGTATTGTCTGGGTAAAAGGGGCACAACTGGAGAACCTGTGCCAGCCTTCCCCAGGAGTGTCTGTGTGGGTGTATAATACTCATCTCAAAGTGTGTGTATGTGTCAGATCCTTTGGTAGTGACATGAAGCACTCATTGGACAGAGAGGGTGCTGGAGGTTTTAGCTTCCCTACTAGGCTGAGATCTGGACCCTATACTGTGTCAGTGGAGAGTTTTATTGGGGATCTGGAGAGAAAGGGAGAAAGCAGCCCCAGACTGACTGTGATCTCTGTGTGCTCTTAAGGAAAATTGTACTTTACTATGTGTGTATTTATTATCATTTCCGTATATAGATGCCCCTCACTGATGTTAGTGGTGAGGATTGAGGCTCCTTGATTGCTGGGCCAGTGCATGGACATCACATGTTAATTGTTTGGCAGTGATGGGATAGCCACACCACATATTAATTGGTTGGCAAATACTAATTGGCTTGTAGTGGTGTGGGTAGTGTGAATTCCTGTAGCTTGTGTACAGTGACCTCTGAAGGTGTTTTTGTACTCTAAATCAGCCACTCAGTTAATAAAGAGTTCAGATCACAATTGTTTTATTTCTTTTGTTAGCTTGAGGAGTATATAAAGGTGACAAGGAGCCAGCTGGCTGAGATGTGCCAGGCTAGGGGACTGGTGCATGGAAACCTGACTAAGGCAGACATTATTGCAGCTTTGGTCACATCTGCATCAGAAAACAGCAACCAGGAGGATGATCAGACTGGCAGTGGAGATGTACCACACTCAGAGAATGGACAGCTCAACCTTTTTGCAGCAGAGGACTTAAAAATCCATCTGGAGCTAAAGAGATTTGATTTGGAGACCAGGCATTTGGAAATAGAAGCAGCTGAGAGACTAAGGCATCTAGAGAGTGAGGACAAGGAGAAACTGCAATGTTTGGAGGCTGAGGAGAATGAGAAACTACTACACCTGGAAGCTGAGGAAAAGGAAAGGCAGAGGCAGCATGAAAAGGAGATGCTGACTCTTCACCAGAGTCATGGAGGTAATGGGGAATGTAGTAACCGGACCCCAGAAGCACAAAAGGTCAGTAAATTTCTTCTGCAATTTACAGAGGGGGATAAATTTGATAGTTTCATTCATATGTTTGAGAGGATATGTAAACAGTATGATATTGACCAAAGGCTCTGGGTACGGTTCCTGATCCCCTTGCTCCATGGTAAAGCTGTACCTGTGTTGTCTAAAATTTCTGATCAGGAATGTTTTGATTATACTACTGTTAAGAGCTGCTTGTTAGAATTTTTTAAGCTAACATGTGAAACTTATAGGAAAATGTTTTGTGAGCATAGACGCAAGGCAGTTGAAAGTGTGTGTGAATATGTTGCTGAACTGAGCACTTATTTTCATAGGTGGGTGAGTGACTATCAGGTCACCACCTTTGAAGGGCTGGCAGACCTTTTGGTGAGGGAACAAGCCCTTAGCACTTTGCCTGAGGACATGAAGATCTGGTTAACTGATAGATAATGTGCTACTTCAGATGAGTTAGGGAAGAAGGGAGACCTATACCTAGCAATCAGGGCAGCCCTGCACAGGAAAGGGACACCCAGTACTGCTCATGGGTCTAAAGGAACCCATGGTAAGCAGCACAGACTGCCCCACCAGAATCTGTCAGTAGCAGGGGAAGTCAGTAGTCCAGGTAACTTCCCGGACCTAGGGTTAAATGTTTTTAATGCAACCATTGGGGCCATGTGACATACAGATGTCCATGGAGGCAAGGTAGGGAAAAAAAGGTAAGGGAGCCAGTAAGTGGGGAAGACAAAATGCCAGTAGTAGGTTGTCTTGAGAAAACGAGGGGTACCAAACTACCATCCTGCAGATGTCCTGATAGGGAAGGATTTGGATGAGGCAGTACCATGTGTTTATGCAGTTACACACAGTCAGGCTAGGAGACAAGCGTATGGGTCTGGCAGCCTGGGGGAGACCCAGACAGACTGCATACTTGCAGCCAGGACTGGTGAGGTGGTTACTTTAGGAAGCGAGCTACTCTGTAGCAGTGAGACTGAAGGTGAGCCACAGCTGCTTGTGGGTACTGATGTTCCCTTGTACAGAGTGACTGCAAATGTAGAGGTGAGTTGTTGTACCTAGGCTGACAGGGAGGCACCACTGTCAGAGGATGCCAGACATCCTGTGGAATGGGAGCTGGAGAGGGTTAAAAAGAGAGAGTTGAGAGAGGCTCAGCTCTCAGACCCTACATTGCAAGGCCTGAGGCAGGTAGCTAGTGAGTCACCTGATTCTCAAGGGAAGGAGGAAGCTGTATACTGGGACCAAGGGTTACTGTATAGAGAGTGGACCCCAGATGAAGGGCTAGAAGGTGAGAGGGTACAGCAATTGGTAGTGCCTAGAGCCTACCATCTGGCGCTTCTAGCCATAGCTCATGATATTCCCTTTGCAGGTCATATGGACATAAAACATACAAAGAGACATATTATGCAGAACTTCTATTGGCCTGGAATTTCCAGAGATGTAACAGGGTACTGCAGGACCTGTGAGCAGTGCCAAAAGGTAGGCATTGCAGGAGACAAGGTGAGAGCTCCTTTGATGCCTTTACCTGTGACTGAGGAGCCATTTCAGAGTGTAGCTATGGATATTGTGGGACCTCTGAGTACCCCAACATCCACAGGGAAAAATATATATCCTAGTGTTAGTAGATTATGCTGCAAAATACTCTGAGACAGTGGCTTTGTCCTTTATTGAGGCAGAAAAGGTGGCAAATGCTTTGTTAGAGATTTTCAGCAGGGTAGGTTTCCCAAAAGAAATACTGACTGACAGAGGTGCCAGTTTCATGTCAGACCTGCTGGCATGTCTGTGGAAGTACTGTGGGGTGAAGCACCCGAAGACCACCCCCTACCATCCCCAGACTAATGGTCTTATTGAGAGGTTAAACTCTACAATCAAGTCCATGCTACGGGCATTTGCAGACCAGTTTAAGAGGGAGTGGGACCAGTATTTTCCCCATCTGTTGTTTTCTTACAGAGAGGTTCCCCAGGAATCCACAGATTTTTCACCCTTTGAGTTGTTGTATGGGCATAGGGTGAGGGGACCTCTAGATTTAATTCGAGATGAGTGGGAAGGTGAGTGTGAATCTCACAAGGAGTCTGTTGTGGCATATGTCCTAAACCTCAGGACAAGGCTCAGGGAACTCATTGGTTTAGCCCCAGAAAACCTGGCAGAAGCCCAGCAGCAGGTAAAAGTCTGGTATGACAGGAATGCTTGAGCTAGAGAATATGCTGCAGGTAATGGTTCTATTCCTGTCAGACACAACAAGCTGCAAGCAGCTTGGGAGGGACCATACAAAGTGGTAAGAAAGGTAAGTGATGTTAACTACATGGCAGAACTGCTAGGCAGGAGGCAGGAGCACAAATTGTACCATAACATGATGAGCCCTTACCATGATAGGGAGACCCTTGTGCTGAGCATTTGCAGTGGATTGCAGGAGGAGTCTGAGGGAGATCTGGGGACTGATCTCCTCAGTGAGGCTTGGACTAACACCTCAGTGGAAGGGGTAGCAATGTCCTGGCAGCTATCTCCTACCCAGATTTGAGAAATTCGAGCAATGTTACAAGAGTTTGGGGACATGTTCAGTGGAAACCAGGGTGGACCCACCTGCTGCAGCACCAGGTGGATACAGGACCCCAAAGGCCTATTAGGCAGGCCCCTTATAGGGTGCCTGAGAGAGTCAAACAGACTCTGAGGGAAGAGATGCAGGAAATGTTGGAACTAGTGGTAATTCAAGATTCTAACAGTCTCTGGGCCTACTCAGTGGTGCTGGTGCAAAAGAAGGATGATATCACCAGTTTATGTGTGGACTACAGGAAATTAAATAGTGACACAGAGTCAGTTGTTTACCCCAAGCCTAGGGCAGATGAGGCCCTAGAGCAGCTGGGTGGGGCTGAGTATCTTACAACCATTGATCTTACCAACGGTTACTGGCAGGTGCTCTTGACTCCCAGTGCTAAAGAGAAGTCAGCCTTTGTGACTCATTTTGGCTTGTATGAGTTCACAAAGATGCCCTTTGAGATGAAAAATGCCCCAGCAACTTTCAAGAGACTGTTAGAGCATATCCTAGCAGGAGCAGGAGGGTTTGCCCTTGCTTATCTAGATGATATTGCCATCTAAAGCCATTCCTGGCAAGAGCACCTTCAACATGTCAAGGAGGTGCTGGGCAGACTACAGAAGGCAGGGTTGACCATTAAGCCCAGGAAATGTCAGCTGGGTATGGCAGAAGTCTCCTACCTGGAACATAGAGTGGGGAGTGGTAAGATTAGGTCAGAGCTTGCCAAAGTGGAAGCCATTCAGCCATGGCCTGGACCTGTTACCAAAAAGCAGGTGAGGGCATTGTTAGGGACAGCAGGGTACTACAGAAAGTTTGTCCCCAGTTATAGTACCATAGCTGCTCCCCTCACAGACCTGACAAGAAAGAACAGGCCAGATAAGGTAGTGTGGACCCCAGCATGTGAGAAGGCATTTCAGGAGCTTAAAGAAGCTTTGGGAGGACTCCCTGTGTTAGCTAGTCCAGATTGCAGCAAATAATTTGTTGTGCATGTGGATGCTTCAAACCATGGGGTGGGGGCTGTACTTAGCCAGATTTCTTCACAGGAAAAGAGCACCCAGTGGTTTATCTCAGTCATAGTCTCCAACCCAGGGAGAAATTCTATGCAGCTGAAGAAAAGGAATGTCTAGCCATGGAGTAGGCACTGTGGAAACTTCACTGTATGGAAGAAAATTCACTGTAGTGACAGATCACAATCCCCTAACATGGTTAAACAGAGCCTGCCAGCAAAATGCCAAGTTGCTAAGATGGATCCTAGGGTTGTAAGCATATGATATGTCAGTGCAGCAGCACAGTGGGATTAGCAATGCCAATGCAGATGGGCTCTCAAAACAGGGAATGGAGAAAGGTATACTCAGATAGACCTAACCCTCTTAAGCAACATTTCTCAAGGGTCACTTGAAAAACTAGCTTGATTTCTCTGGTGGGGGGGGGGTGAAGATAGGTGACGGCTGCCAGCCTAGCTAGATAGAATTTGTAGATAATTCTGTCATTTGTAAATATCATTATACGCCACAGGCTTGTTCTCTTAAATGTGAAAGGACTGTATTGGATGTTGAACTGCAAAAAATGTAACAACAGTGCACTCTGCTGTAAGAAAGCTGATAAGTCAAGCATTGTGAAATTCTTTGATCTAAAACTCAGACCCGAGATGTCTAGAGGGAGGCATTCTGCCTATTGTTTGGAGGCCAGAGTTAATGGCTAGAATTTACATGTATAATTTATTTTATTGATCTGGCTTCCTGACCAGCTGCAAGATCAAAAGGGCTATTCTGTTAGCCTGGGAACCAGAAACAAATGATGTAATCTGAAATGAATCAGTGGTACTGTGTTATCAATTTAAGGACAGAAAGAAGGAGAGCATTTTAGCATTTGTCTTGAGAACATCCAACTCACCAGCACTCTGCCTGTTTTCCATACATAAGTTTATTTTAGAACTGTGTTTTCTCTTAGATATAGCTAGGAACTAGGAAGATTAGATTAGTTTTTTTCTGTATTGGTGTCAGACCTTTTCTACTGTATTATTTTAAGTATTTCTCTGTGATCTCTGAACTCTTGACTAGCACTGTGTAGTAAGAAGTATCGTCTTGTGTTTTTAGTATTTATTAAATATTTTTAAACCTTTCAACTGTAGCTGTTTTGTGTAGAGATAATTAAGCTGTGGAGTACATTGTACTTATGTAGTGATACTGGCCAAGCCACTGCAATAAGCCTTGATCATTCAGTTGCACTTAACATTTGGATAATAATATCGCACAGTATAATTGGACACCTTTTTATAAGGACCTTTTTGTGGCTGATAAATATTAGTGGGTGGTGGCAAGTGGTACTACTGTATAGTCTGGATAAAAGGGGCATAACTGGAGAACCTGTGCCATCCTTCCCCAGGGGTGTCTGTGTGGCTGTATATAACTCTTATTTCAAAGTGTCTGTGTGTGTCAGCCACTTGGGCAGGGACACGAAGCACTGGTTGGACAGAGAGGGTGCTGGAGGTTTTAGCTTGCCCACTAGGCTGAGATATGGACCCTATATTTGTGCCAGTGGGGAATCTTACTGGTGACCTGGAGAGAAAGGGAGAAACCAGCCCCAGACTGAGTGTGATCTCTATGTGCTCTTAAGGGAAATTGTACTTTACTGTGTGTGTATTTATTATCCTTTCCCTATATGGACACCTGTGACTGGTGTTAATGGTGAGGACTGAGGCTCCTTGATTGCTGGGCCAGTACACGGGCATCACAGGGGTGTCTAGACTCGGTGATCTTATTGAGTGGACCACAGCAAAAGGATTGAAATAAGCCTTAAAGGAGCAATGCACTGGATAAGAGGAAAGGAGACAATACTAACCATGTGAGCAACTGCAAGTCTGTGATGTGTAAAGCAAATATTAAAGCAGAGAGCTAAATAATATAAAATATGGGCAGAAAAATGAAAATTAAAGGGCTGGTGAAAACATATTTAAATAAATGGGAATATACAGGTTGTTTTCCCTGTAGGGAAGGGATAGAAGTTGAACAGATTTAGCTAGCAGTTTTGTTTTTGCTGTATAGAAAAACAAACAACAGTATGGAAATTAGCAGAACAAACCTAATGATTAGGTAAGTTAATGACTGTTTTGTTAGACAATTATCAGGATAATCTACCCTGATGAGGTAAGAGTGTTAAAAATGTGTACGTGTGTGTGTGTGTGTGTGTGTGTGTGTGTGTGTGTGTGTGTGTGTGTGTGTGTGTGTGTGTGTGTATGTGTGTGTGTATGTGCGTGTGTGTGTGTGTGTGTGTGTGTGTGTGTGTGTGTGTGTGTGTGTGTGTGTGTGTGTATGTACACATAGTTATTTGGCTCTTGTATGTAATTAGGAGGGGGTTATAATATTAGGAAAGTAATACAATGTGTAAGATGAACATGTGCCCAATAAAAAAGGTTGGAGTATTTTTATATGTAGTAATAGAATGTCATTTACCAAATGGGATGGGAGTACAATTGTGAGAAGGGTTATACATAAATAAAACGTCAAGCACTGACAGTAATAAAAAGGATATGGAAACAGATGGATTTTTTTATATTAACCATGGATATGAATGGCCTCATAGGTGTGGAGAAAAGGCAAAGAGTACTGCTTTAAAGAGGAGTAAGGTCTATATAATAATGTAAGAATGCATTTAGATAGGAGTGAACATATGAGCTTGATATGGAAGTGATTCAAGGGGATCATTCAGCTGGATACCGGGGGTGGATGATGATATTACAGTGGGAAAGAGTTTCTTTAGTAAGAGAGGAGAGGGGAAAATGAGGAAAAGTAAGGATGGTTGTAGTAAGTGGCTGCTAGTATGGAAACAAAAGTGTCTTTTTGAGTATGTATGTCCAGCCTAAGATTGCAGTTTTAGATCTGAGAAGAATACCAGGAGAAATAATAATTTTTCAGCAAGGGATCTTAATTATAGGTGGAAACTGGAATGTGGGCTGTAAAAACGAGGCTGTGTCAGAAAGCCCAAGGAGGGAACCCATTAATACAGAAGTATTTGGGATTGGTATGTAACAGTAGCTGAAGAAACTCAAGTGGAATTTACTTAACCACTTCCACAACTATAAGAAATGGGACAGATTAGACAAACACTATATAATGCAAGAGCTTGTTCGTTTACTTGAGGGAATATGGCTATACACAATTACAGTATCTGACTGTGCACCTATAAATGTTAGATTAGGGGCCCAAGGAAGTGGGAAACGAGATAGGCATTGGTACTTCTTACTTCTATATTGAAATTGTGCACAAGTAAGGAGTATGTAGCAGATATGATTTGGAAGTAGTATGAAAAGTGGAAAATTACTCAAAAGAGATAGCATATTCTTGAAAACTGAAAGGGAGTTGAAATAAAGCAAAATATGTAAAAACAGTCATAAAAATTATTTTGAAGGGCTGGTAAATGTTAAGTATTGCAGAATAATTTAGAGAACCTCACCAATGAAGAATGAGAACAATTGAGAGGTGCCATGGAGAGTATCAAAGAATATATGGACAATATGCATAAATGGGAAAAAGTGCCATACAGATGATTATTCTACCACAATAATTCTACAGCACAAAAACATCTAGCACAGATGTTAAGGAAGCAGAAAGCAAAGACAGAGAGAGAGATGCAGTAGATAGGAGGGATCCTGTACAGATTTATCATGGTGAAATGAGGCTATTGGCAGGTTAATGGATCAGCCACCCCACCCTCCCCCGCACACATTGCAGGGTCCCACTACTTTTCTGCCTTTCTCCAATTACCATGAATACAGTTCAGACCTGTCAAAGTATATACTATTTTCTTCTTGACTTTTATAATGATTGCAGAGATTTAGATTTAATTTAAAAAATGTATTTTGAATTTAATTGCAGAAACACTGATAGCCATTTGCTAAGCAAAACAAAATAGTATCACATTGAAAACATACTTAGCATGAGCAAAATTCTCTTCCCCTGAAACTCACATTCATTGAAAATGCACTGAAACTCACATTAGGTAAATACAAGGCAACCAGTCTGTAAATTACTACAAGCCTAGCCCAGTAGTGGAGGTCAGAATCAAATCCTGTACTGTGTGTGTATGTGTATATATATATATATATATATATATATATATATATATATATATATATATAAGGTGAAGACCTTAACTATTATGCTAACCCCCCCCCCACATTGAAAATGTACAGAAACTCACAGTCATTGAAAATGCATCTGGCCAGTGGCAGATTAAGTATACCTTGAGCCCTGAGCTGTTTTCAAAGCACACATTGTTAGGACTATGCATGTTCTTAGATTCACCTTATTGTTTGTTTCAAATAATATTTCTTGTTTAATGCCACATCATTTGTTAGAGTGTATGTTAAATTTGTAGTTTTGAACATTTTTTCCAGTAAGTAGTGAACACAATCTATGAGCCGATAATGACAAAATGTACCCATATCAGAACATTTCAGCCACAAAAAGCCACTCAAACTGCTGTCATTATAATCCACCAATACCTTTATTCAATAATTATGGCCACTTTATTGACAGTATACACAATACATGTCTGATTGTGATAAAAATGGCCACAGTAAAGTATTTCAATTTGCTTTACACAAGAGCACACTAGTCCTGCAAAGACAAACTAATAACCTTTTAACTTTCTTAGCTCTGCAAGGGCGGTCATTTTTATCCACAGACATTCAGCAAACCCAGCAATTAGAGCTACACAGTTGACTGCACCCTCAGATGTCTGTGTCAAAACAAATAAATAAATAATAGCAATAATTTTGACCAAAGTCACATTTCAAAATTGATTCACACAGTCAGTAACTAAAGTATTTCATCTTCACTGATGCACCCGTGCACATTAGTTCTGCAAAGCCAAATTAAAGACGGTTTAAAAATGACCAGATGAAAAAAGTATAAGGCACTTTTCATCCAAAGATAGCCCCCTACACCAATCAGCAGTTATAACCACTTTGTTGACTGTGTACACCCCGTATTGTTATGAAGAAATAAATTACATGAGCATGGGTTAAAAAATATACTATTATGGCAACTAAGGACATGTGTGAAGAGACAAAACAAAAGATAATACAAAAACTGTGAAACTGGAAGCTTTTGCCTATGGATAATGGATGCCAAGATACAAGCAGTAAAAATGTTTTGAGTCCCTTTAGTTTTATACACAAGTCAGGCATATTTTTAGCAACCAGAGGAGAAGTTGTGGATAGAAATTAATAAAGAGATGGAGGATTTTATCTGGGAGGGGAAGAGGGCAAGAGTCTAGTAGGATGAGTTAATCCTTCCAATAGAATAAAGTGGTTTAGGATTATCTGATTTGAATGTATATTTTAAAGCTACACAATTAAGGCTGGTATACATAACACAAGCAGAAAGCTACAATACAAAGTGGAAAGGGATGATGATGAAGCAAGGTGTGGGATTCAAGAAATAAGGAGAGTGGGATTGTGGATGCAAATCCTTATGGAGAATAACGACAGTCATACAGAACATAAAAAAAGAAGAAATAGATACATTTTGGAGAAGTATTTATGAAGATCCTGTGGAACATAACAAAGATGCTAAATGGATAGAAGAAGTAAAAGAAAGAATAAGAAGTTTATGAAATAGGATGAAGTAACAGCCAGACAGATTGAAAAAAAAGTTAAGAAAAGCCTCCAAATGGAACACCCCAGGACCAGATGTAGTACCCAACTTCTGGTTAAAATTATTAACATCTTTGCATGAAGATTTATCTATGAGTAAGAACTATTTATATGCGCACCCTGAACAGACACCAACCTGGCTAACAACAGGAAAATCAATGCTCCTCCTTAAGAGTGAACCTGCAAGCTACCCTAAAAACTATAGACCATAACTTGCCTTCTGATGAACTATAAACTATACATTGGAATTGATGCCAACAGAGTTTGTAGTTATTTAGAAGAAAACTCAATTATGGCAGTAGAACAAAAGGGTAATAAAAGAAAG
The DNA here is from genome assembly GCF_019279795.1 of Protopterus annectens. Lineage (NCBI taxonomy): Eukaryota > Metazoa > Chordata > Ceratodontiformes > Protopteridae > Protopterus > Protopterus annectens. The sequence continues at coordinate 253,783,407 of NC_056747.1, forward strand.
TCATATGGAACAAAGGATCATTTGTTGTTAAGTCATAGTGGAGAAATGTAAAAAGGGGAAGAATCTAAGTATGGCATGGACTGGCTACAAAAAAGCATTTGATGGTAGCCACATTCATGGATAAAAGAGTGCTTAAAAATGTATAAGATACACCATACACTGATCGACTACATTATAGTGACCATGAAACAGTGGCAGACCACTTGGCAATTAAGCCATGATAAAGGACAAATTATTATTCCAGGGATAAATATTCAAATGGGGATATTCCAGGTTGACTCTCTTTCTACTTAACAGCTTAGGCCATGGCTATATTTGGCTCCTAGAAAACAAAAAAGTGTAGACTTCTCATCTTCTGTTTGTCAATGATTTAAAACTGTATAGCTCACCAGATGAGGAGATGAAAGCACAACTGCAAGTTGTCAAAACTTTTTCAGATGATATAAGAATGTCATTTGGAGTTGATAAATGTGCAAAAGCAACCTTTAAAGCAGGAAAACTGCAAAACCAAGAAAACATCAGTTTGGGACAGGAATGTGATATAAAAAAACTTGAGCAAGAGGGAATATGTAATATCTGGGAACTAATGAAGGATCAACAATAAAACATGAACAAATGCAAACAAAACTTAGTAAGGAATACTTTAGAAGACAAATTACTCTTGAAAACAGCGTCATCTAGGAGCAAAATTCAAGCTATAAACCAATTTGCTCTTCCTGTCCTAATTTAGATTAACTGGTCCCAAAACATGTTGGATAGATTAGACAGGAAAAGAAGAAGGATGCTCCATGCTCACCAAATGATTTATAAAAATCAGTGCATTGCCAAGATTATATATTCCCCGTTCAGAAGGAAGGATTGGCCTCCTTGAAACTGATTACATGTATAGATCTGCAATTGTGGGACTGCACACATATCTACTGACCTCACAAGACCCAAAAATAGTGAAAGTTTTGAAACATGAGGAGAATAAATCTAAAATGACTTCTCTGCTTAGTCTAGTGTCATATCATATATAGTTATATCGGCATCAGTCAGGAATGTAAATCAAACCAGAAGTAGATAAAAATCAGGCAGCAACTGAATGTGCCAAAAAACAAAAGAAAGAATATAAGGGGATGAACTAGATGAGAAGGCAAGAAGAAAATGCATAAATATAGTTGCAAGTATAGAAAACTTCTGGAAAAACCTCATGTTGATCAGGAACGAATGCAGGAATGGTTAAGGAGAGGCAAATTCAAACAAAGGTTGATGAAGATGAAAGGTTAATATTGGCATCACAAGATAGTGGACTATGTACATGGTAGTTTACAAAGTCCACTGAACATGTGGGAGAAACAGACAAATGTAGGTTTTGTAAAACAGAATTGGAAACAGTTGCACACCTCATTGCTGGTTGTGACATAGTAATGAAAGAAGGACTGTATACTGAAAGGCATAATAATGTGGCAAGACTGTTGCACTGGGGATTGTGCAAACTTTATGGTATTGAAGTGGCTGAAAAACACTGGAAACATGAGACACAAAGCATCATAGAAAATTATGAAGTCTACATCACATGGCATCACCCATTACCAACAGTTCAAAAGACAGATGCTAGAAAGCCGGATATAGTGGTTCGTGAAAAGAAGACAAAAGTAGCATTGATCATTGAAATCGCCACACCCAGTGACTACATTGTCTTCCGTACAGAGAGACACAAAGTTATAAAATATCAGGATTTGCAGGCAGAAATGAGAGCAGTGTGGAAGAAAGATACCCAGATAGTTCCAATAGTAGTAGGAGCAAAAGGTCTTAAAAAAAAGAATCTGCAATCATATTTAGATATGTTACCAATACATGTAACCCCATACAAATTACAGAAGGAGTCATTGCTGAGCACATTGCGGGTGCTGCGAAGAGCACTTCTGGCTGACATCAAAGATTGAAACAATACTAATTTCATGAACTTTAATCGTAGTTTAAGGAATGGGGTCCAATGCCGTCATGGTATTAGAAACCCAAAAGAGTTGGAGAAATTAAAAAAAAAACATTATATTCATAAAGTAGCAGAAAGTATACTAAGAACTGACCCAACACAGGACTGGAGATAGAAGATTCTGCCTACAGGAATGACTGCAATTAGCGGTACAGAGAATGGGCAGGATGGGGCTAGAATTTACTGCAGGAAGCTGTCAAAGGAAACAAAATATTGGGAATAAATAATTAGAAAGGGGAAGGTAATAGAATGGGAAGAGGCCAAGATGACATTTGGTCTGCAAGATAGAGACTGCCTTCCCTATCAGGGATTGATATCAGAGTACAGGTCAAGAGAAAGGGATAGGGACATTCTAAGTGAAAGACCTGTGCTGGTTGAGTTTTTAATTGAATCCAAAAGAGAAGCTGCTGTTAAAAAACGGATAATTAGTAGGGCATATAAAATATGGCATGATAGCTGTAGGAATCAGAGATGGCCAAAAATGATTGGGAAGAAAGATTAAATAAGTAATTCCGAAAGAAAGCATGGAAGGACATATGTATGCTCCTCAAATGTGCAACAAAGTCTAGAAGATGTAGGGATTTTGATGTTAGTATTTGCATAGGTGCTTTTATACCCCAAGCAAACTGCAAATAATTTTCTTCAGGTTGTTGGCAAATGTTGGAGGTTTGCTGGGGAAGAAAGAGGGACCAGAAACATATGTTGTTGGACTGTAACCAGTTGGCAGACTTTAAAAATTCCCTGCAGAGTATTTTTTCAGCAATACTGGGTGAGCAAATGAGTGTAACTCAGGAAATTATTTTTTGAGCTGGGATACATGATCTGAATTGCCTACACATAGTAAATATTAGTATCTGGCTAATTATGTCTCACGCTTACAAAGCAGCTCATAATACTCTTTACTTGTGAGTTACAGACATCCATTGTTTATATACAGTTGCTTCACAATATATCTTTCCTTGAACATCTGTAGCAAAATTAAGTATGTGTTTTGTAGCAATTCAGAAAGACATAAAATAGCCAGGAGGTTTTACAACACTATGAGCCAGATTCCAAAAGAATTCCTTTCAGTGTCAAGTCTGCCCTGATTCCGAATTACCTGCTGTCAGTGTAAGTGACGTACTTTGGTGTAATGCCTATCTGTAAACAGGCTTACTATAGGGATTCCACAACACCTGCTCTCAGTCTGCTTTCAGTGTAAGTGGTCACTCACATTGATAGCAAGTCTTTTGGAATCAGGGCCTATATAAAGGAAGCCTGTTGTATATCAGAACTATCAACTCAGTTCATAAGGGACTGTGCCAGTATGAATTATAGTATTTGTACATGTCTATGTATTATGGTAGTTTTAGCTTATAAACTCTACCTTTGAGTTACGTGTTTTTACAATACAAAGTTTATTTTTACCACTTATGAAAGCCAGACATGTCTAAAAGCATATGACAGTTAACTACGTTCTTGCACGTCTCCACCCACACATTGTACCCCCCCCCACTTCTGTAATTAACTTTGAAGTCAGAAACCCCCAGCAATCATACAATATATGCTATAGTATATGTATTGCCATTTACTGTTATATAATGTATGGTAACCTCAGAGTTTAAGCAAATATAAAAACTGGAGTTTGGGATACAGGGATGCTTGTCTAATTAATACAAGAATATAAGAGTATCTTAGGTTTATTTCTCTCAGGCTACATTTGTCAAAACTTTTTATTATGATATATAAAATGACAGAAATAATACTTTTTGAGAAATGCATATTAGTATTAGTTCTGATAGTTTTTTAACTTACTAATGACATTACTTTTATATTTAATGAATTGGTCAAACTGAAAAAAATATATGCATGTTGTAAACTGAATTTAACAAAAATGAAAAATCTAAAGCCTGTTCCAGTGGCATAGAGAAGCCATTAATACTGCCAGATAACCTGACTTTGATTAAGGCTTGAGAACTTAACAGATCTGGCAGGAGAAGATGGGTATATGCCTATCCTGGGGGGAGCGGATTGGCATTGACTCATGGGGGTGGATTTTCTGCTTACAAAGCTGCACTTTGATGATAACCTTCATTAATGAGTATATACAAGCATGCATTTGCCAGGAATATGTTGTGAGTTCCCTCAGTGATGTAGGACGTTTGCCCCCTTACAGGTTAGGCTATACAAATGCCCTTATTGGAGGTATACCAATGACAGCATAAAGATCCTTCATGGCCCCCTCTTTCCTGTCCCCATTGGACAGCTGTTGCCCCTTTACTGTATTGGGGTAATTTCCTGGTATGTGGAAATAAATGGGCAGAGGCTAACTGAGCAAAGCTTGATGGTCAGTAGGCAGAAGGACAAAAAGCACTTAAAATGAGATGCTGGGGGTGAAGGGTGGTAAATCCCACTGCAAGATCATGGCTGTTAGCCGTAACTACTGTGGAGGCCTAATGATCTTATCCATCATTATCCAAATTTTCTAGAAAAACTATTAGAAAAATATGTTATGACACCAAGTTACAGTCTGCAGAGCACAACTTCCTTTTTAGGTAATGCGTGCCTGTACTGTGCATTGGTAGTACAGTTTCAGTGGATATTTTGTAGAGGGCCATATCTCTCAGCTGTATAGATTTTTACTGAATGTTCAGATTTTTGCCTCACATGTTTGGCCTGTTCCTCATAAAAAATTTTTTCTGGCAAATCATTAAGGATTGAAGTCACTAAATTATGACATATATTTGGGTTTCAGACTTCATATCATTCAGTAAATGCATGCTAACACACATCCTGTTCTTCTATTAACTTTCTAAGTTTATAAGAACAATATTTAAAATATGTCCCTATTTTCAGCCTTTGTGACCCCTATCATTATAGGCTGTGTCTGGATTTCTTTAGCTAATAGGTTGACAGGTGTGTAGATGGCATATGTTTAATATATGTATTTCTGAAGAAATGCCAGGTCAGTAGATCAGCACATATATATTCTAGACATATGCTGTATTTCTCAAGGTAAGAAGTAATCACATGCCAGCTTTCACATGAAACAAATGGAATATAACTGTATACTGCCACAAACTAACATGTCTCTGCAAACCTGCATTTAGTACCTGTGTATGGTAGGAAATATCTCAATTACTCTTTGATAGTACATTGTAAAATATTCAGGGAATACTTGCATCCTCTAATGCTAACCACCCATCCATTGACTGGGTAAATTATTTGTGCTCAAACTCATTTGCCCAAAGGTTCCTCGACTTCATTAACGCTAATGTCCTGGACCACTTGGTTGACACCCCCACAAGGGGTACTAGCATCGTAGATCTGGTGGTCACCAATATGGGCGACCACTATAGCACCCCCACTGTGAGGTCCTCCCTGGTGAGATCTGACCACAAATTGGCCTCATTCGAAGTAACTATCACACCTAATCCCACCCCAGCAGAAACTAAACTTAAAAAACTTCTCCAAAGAAGATTATAACCTCTTACAGGATGGTTTAAATAGCTTCAGTGCACCTCCTCCATCAGATAGAACTGGCAACTATGTCGAGCTCTACACCAAATCTTTATACAAGCACCTGTATAACTGCATTGACTCAGCTGCATCTGATAGGACCAAAACAAGCTCATCAAGGAAGAGCAAACCTGCCTGGTGGATAACTGCCATTAACAGGGTTTACAATAAGAGAAAGAAATTGCTGTCTGTGAGTAAAAGGGAGCAAGCCCTCCTAAACTGGAAACAGTCCCTCCTCAGCTTCAACAAGCAAATAAGACTTCTTGTGAAGTCCTCCAAAGCAAACTATGATTCCAAATTAGCTTCCTCAACAAAAGACAGCCATGAAGCATTCTATAGTTATATCCGTAATCTAAATGGAAAGGCCGAGATTTGTGCAGAACTGGTAGTTAATGATACCATATATACTGTGCCTGTGGACATAGCTAATCTATTGGCCGACAGATTCTGTGAAAACTTCACTCCACTGTCCCTGCCACACATACCCTATGACATCCCTACAACATGTCCCCTACCTTGTATCTCTAAAGAGCAGGTCGTAAATGCCCTCTCTAAGGCCAAAAACACAGCATCTATGGGACCTGACAGTATCCCAGGCTGCATACTACATGGGCTCCAACATGAATTAGCAAAACTATCAGGTACTCTTTTCAATCATAGTCTAAGCACCAGCTTCGTATCAGCTGAATGGAAAACAGCCAACATTATACCCTTGCACAAAGGTGGTGTTTCCACTGACCCCAGGAGATATAGACATATTAGCCTGACTAGCCTTATCTGCAAGGCCATGGAGTGACTCATCATGGACCTTATCAACAAATATATAGTTAATTTACAAACACTTGACCCTACTCAGTTTGGATTTGTCAAAGGGAGATCATGCCGGTTAAACCTGGTGTACTTCTTTGAGTCAGTTACCAAGGCCCTGGATGAGGGGAAATCTGTGCATACAGCCTACCTTGACTTAGCCAAGGCATTTGACACTGTCATCCATTCAGGCATCATTGACAAACTCACCCAACTAGGCATCAACCCATATATCATTAGATGGGTCGCTAACTGGCTCACTAATAGAACTCATATAGTCAAAATAGGGGATTCCATCTCCACCAGCAGACCTGTAACCAGTGGTGTTCCACAGAGATCAGTCCTGAGACCTCTACTGTTTGAAATCTATTTCTCCGAAGTACAAGCAAAAACTAAAGATCTGTGGCTGACAAAGTTTGCTGATGGCTGCAAACTGGGAGTGGTCATAGACTCTCCAAATGATGTCAACATCCTACAAGAGGGTCTTACACAAGCAAATGATTGCTGTCAAAGTCATGGCCTTAAACTCAATGCAAAAAAATGTATTATCATTCCTTTTGGTAAAAGCGTTGCTCCTGCTAACTACCACATCAATAGGAACATCTTAAGTATGCACTCAGTGGTGAGAGATTTGAGCACATAGGTTAACAACGACCTTACCTTTGACCACCATGTCTCCACAGTAGTAAGAAGGGCATTTTATATTACTCATCTCATAAATAAGGGCATTGCCTCCAGAAAAAAAAGTTTATTACTTTCCTGTACTCTTCCTCCATCAGGCTGATAATTGAGTACAACACCCCTTTTGGTATGTACCTTTCTAAGCACCTGCAGCAATTGGATAAACCACAAAAGTTCCTCACAAGGAAAAGTCACGTCTTCACCCTCTGTCCTATGGGGATCGTCTGAAATCCTTGTCACTTTATTCTGTTTCATACAGACTACTCAGAGGTGATTTCTGCCTTACATATAAGGCGATCTCTGACCCTGCGTTATTGGCAATGCTTCATATCCAAAAGACAAATGGTACACAAGTTACTCGCTGTAAACACCTTAACCTGGTATGTGATAGTAATAAAACCTGCTGGAGGGACAGATTTGTCTCCCAAAAGCTAACACACCTTTGGAACAGACTTTCACTTCATGTCAAACAGAGCACCCCAGTGGCCCTTTCAAATGCAATCTGGACAATTGGATGGATGACCGTAAATTCACCCTGGGGGTTCCACCTGTGTCCCTCTTGGACAGGGGCAATAGGTGCTGATCATGGAAATAAGGGTAAGAACTTGGCTAGGCTTGTAAGGGCCCTAGGGTCATTATCCTAGTAACTTCCTATGATCCTATTAAAGATGTAAATGCACATTACTGTTGAATTTAGGTACACAGTTTTGAACTTATGAGTACAGGGATTCTTGGTGATGGCATCTTTCCAATTTCCCATTTATGGAGAAATATATATTGACTTTACATCTGATGTAATGTCAACTCAATAGAAATATGACATGATCGTGTTGTATTTCCCATTGTGCGCATAGCTTATAGAGCAAATTCTTATATAAACCAAATGTAATTAAGTTTGTCAGATTGCTGTATCAAAATGTCTCTGCTTGCCTGTGTATATGAAGCAATACTTCAGTCACCCTCTGAAGTTCTAATCAATGTTTCAATGATGTTATTTACCTGCGGAGGCAATACTACATCTAAAACTACTAGTGCAGTAAGCCCCCCTCCTTTGCTCAGTATACTGTGCTCATCAATCTGTTATCACAGTAGAACAAAAGCTAAAGCACCAGTACTGTTACACAGCAGGACAATTAGAGTTCCCTATGATGCAGACAAACCTGCTTCATTCACACACTACCTTGTCCCACCCCAAAACAGTCATACAGGTAAGCTCCTACCAACAGAAGCTTACACAGTATTAGATTCCCTTATTACAATAATGTGATAATGACCCCTTGTCCACCCACATGCCTAGTGACTGTGTTTGTGAATCACAGTCAGGCATGACAGCAGACCATAGCACAATGGAATAAGGCAGTTACTTACTGTACAATATGTCTTACCAAGGAGCTACACATAAATACTTAGTAAGGCAGACTGTACTGTACCTGACTGTCTTACATCACTATAGTATGTAGTACTGTTACTCTCCATAGAACTCCTTGCCAGCCCAAAGACGTACAGTGGATATAAAAAGTTTACATACCCCTGTTAAACTGCCAGGTTTTTGTGATATAAAAATGAGACCACAATAAATCATTTCAAAACTTTTCCCACTTTTAATGTGACCTATAACCTGTACAATTCAATTGAAAAACACACAAATCTGTTAGTGGAAAAATATAAAAAATAAAACATATAATACGCTAGTTGCATAACTGTGCACACCCTTAAACTAATACTTTGTTGTGTGTGCACACCCTTAAACTAATACTTTGTTGAAGCACCTTTTGATTTAATTACAGCATTCAGTCTTCCTGGGTACACACCTGCCATCAATTAAAGAGACTCTGATTAACCCCAAATAAAGTTCAGCTGTCCTAGTAGGATTTTCCTGACATTTACTCAGTTGCCTGCATAAGCCATGGTTCACAGAGAGCTTACAAAACAACAAAGGGATCTCATTGTTGAAAGGTATCAGTCAGGAGAAGGGTACAAAAAAATTTCCACAGCAGTGGATATACCATGGAACGCAGTGAAGACAGTCATCAAAAAGTGGAGAAAATATGGTACAAGAGTGAAGTTGCAAAGAACTGAACGTTTCTCCAAAATTGATGAAAAGACAAGAAGAAAACTGGTCAGAGAGGCTGCCAAGCAACCTACAGCAACACTGAAGGTGCTGCAGGAACTTCTGGCAAGTACTGGTTGTGTTCTACATGTGACAACAATCTCCCATATTCTTCATATGTCTGGGCTGTGGAGTAGGGTTGCAAGACGGAAGCCTTTTCTTATACAGAAAAATATCCAGGCCTGGCTAAAATTTGCAAAACAATACATCAAGTATCCCAAAAGCATGTGGGAAAATGTGTTATGGCCTGATGAGACCAAGGTTGAACTTTTTGGCCACAATTCCAAAAGGTACATTTGGCACAAAAACAACACTTTGCATCACCAAAAGAATACCATCCCCATGGTGAAGCATGGTGATGGCAGTATCATGTTTTGGGGTTGCTTTTCTTCAGCTGGAATTGGGGCTTCAGTCAAGGTGGATGGAATTATGAACAGTTCCAAATACCAGTCACTTTTGGCCCAAAACCTTCAGGCATCTACTAGAAAGCTGAAGATGAAGAAGAATTTCACCTTTCAACACGACAATGACCCCAAGCACACATCCAAATCAACAAAACAATGGCTTTCACCAGAAGAAATTTTACGTTTTGGAATGGCCCAGCCAGAGCCCAGACCTAAATCCAATAGAAAATCTGTGGGGTGACCTGAAGAGGGCTTTTGCAAAGAAGCGTGGGCAAATATTGCCAAGTCAAGATGTGCCATGCTGATAGACTCCTACCCAAGAAGACTGAATGCTGTAATTAAATTAAAAAGTGCTTCAACAAAGTATTAGTTTAAGGGTGTGTACACACAACAAAGTATTAGTTTAAGGGTGTCCACACTTATGCAACCAGCATATTGTATGTTTTTTTATTTTTTTATATTTTTCCCCTAATAGACTTGTTTGTTTTTCAATTGAATTGTACAGGTTATAGGTCACATTAAAGGTGGGAAAAGTTTTGAAATTATTTATTGTGATCTCATTTTTTATATCACAAAAACCAGGCATTTTAACAGGGGTGTGTAAACTTTTTATATCAGCTGTACGTAGCTAGTATGCAGTGGGCATGCTAAGTGCTCCTGTGCACTGTTAAGTAAAACTGGAAGGATACCAAAATGGAGAATAAAGGCCAACTTTCTTGGTGTATTAAAATAAACCACTGTCTGTAACCCAGGTGGCCCATGTTTGATTAGCAGCATGAGCACCTGCTGGAGCTGGGAGGGGAGAATCGGCATGCCTATGCTGTGGGATGGGGTAGAATAGTGCAATCCTATGTCCAGGAAGATCAGAGAAGCTGCTTGACCTGGCATGGACATGGGGAACTGGGTAGGGAAGTCATAGAATGATGCAGGGTACCCAAACAAATGTAATGTTGTTGATGACAGAGTGGCCTCCTGAACGTGGCTCCTGAATGGTGGGCATCAGTAATGTATAATATCTCCATTACAGTGTTGTGTCTGGTTATGATACAGCACCCTTTCATACTTGCTGCAAAACCACTTGCTCTTCACTACAAGTAAGGGACATTTCTGCATATGCCACCATGTTCAGCATTGTATGAGGTTGGGTACATTGAATTTTACCACTGATCTAACCTTACATCATTCCCACTGCATGCTCATTTACCATGGCAAACTGCAGAATGTGAGAAGCAGACTTGGTGTTTCAGCTCTGCCAGTTTGGAAACAGTGAGGAAAAAGTATGACTTAAGAAAAGTAGTGTAGTATTTGTCTGCAGCAATAAATAGATGCCTTTATGTCTGGCAGGATGACTGTTTTCAGTCTGGAAAAGGAACAGTAAAGTGCCATGGCATGATAGGCAACAATAAAACTAAGGTTTTAAGACAGGGTGGGCATCACAGCACACCCATGAAACTTCTGAACTGGCATAGTGACTATTCAAACAGCATAAAACAGGCAAAGTCTGTGTGCCCCTAATTTGCTTATCATGTCATGTAAAATAAAGAATGAGTATATGAAGAAATGGAAGAGGGCAAGTTCAAGAAAGACTTTATGATGGATGTGGGCAACTGTTGGCAAAAATCAAATTCACTGATTATATACAAGACATAGTATTGCCTGTCTTATGGGAGGTAACCTAAGATTTTCAGCAAAACTAATAAATGTAAACAGTTATATAAATAACAAGCAGTATAAATTGTTTGTTTGTACTTATATTGCATCTTACAACACTGAAAACATGTTATACTGTGTAGTGATGATGCCATTAAAAGTGAGGAATATACATGCAGTCCTAAGAAACAACAAGAATTTAAGTGCATATATAGGAGTATAGACAAATTCATAAACTGTAGTATCTCAGAGTATCCCCACCAAGATACAGCAGGAGTAAGTATATATTAGTAACACTGATGTGGAGAGACACAGCCCCCTTGTCAGAGGGTACATAAGACAATTCTTCCTACAAAAACATTTTAAATGTGCACTAATAAGGTTCAGAATTCACTGTTTTTTGTCAGAATCTCAGTTTAATTTTCAAAGTGTAACAAATGTCACTTTTGAGTCCTGTACTTCCAGTAGAGAACACAAACACTGTAACTATTTGAAATGCTGGGACCTGCTAGAGTGAGTCCTGAAACATGGAGACTGAATGGATGAAAAAACGGAATTACATATACTAAGTCCAAGATAGCCATTTCTCGAAATATTCTCTTTTCTTCAATGTATGGCAGTCTTGGAGTTGGTATATATATAAGTTTGAGAGGCTCGCCCCACACACATCAGTGGGTGCAGGGGGGCTTGTCTCCTGCAAAATAAAGAAGTTTAAAGAAGATGAGAGATGTTCGAGATTTGTTCTTCTCATGTAGTTTCAGTTCTCTTTTTTAGTGAGTTGGCACTCAACATTTTGAGTGCTTGCATTTCCATAGGGAGCCCCTAAATACTAGTGCTCTGTTCAATTGCAAACCCTGTTCATACAAGTGAAGGAACAGGATGGGCAGAAAAGCTGCATGAATTTCTGTAGGGCATGTGAGAAGCATACAGTTCCACCCACATTTCCCATCACTTACTTTGTTATAGTACATGTATGTCTCACTAACAAAGTTAAATGCAGTATACAATGTACACATATATTAACATATACCTAAGTGTGTGTGTGTGTGTGTGTGTGTGTGTGTGTGTGTGTGTGTGTGTGTGTGTGTGCACGCGCATACCCACGCATGTGTGTGCTTACATGTCAATGCATGAGTGCGTGCATGTGTCTGTGTATGTCTGCCTTACACTACACTCCTAACAGTAAATAAAACAAGCATGGTCCGCTGACAAAGATGGATAAAGTCCTGACTATCACCCAGGCAACCTGAGCTTGATTAGGTGCCCAGAAATCTGCTGGATCAGGCATGAAGAAGACGGGCATACCTACCTTCAGGTGGGAAAGGCAGACTTGCTCCAGCTAATGCCATAATCCCAAAGAGAGTAATAGATGCAGCAAAGGACAGCACTGGGTTGGGCATTCAGCCCTAAGCTATGAATGCTGTAGCCTCATTTCAAGTGCATAGGTGCATGCACTCACATAGGCAGGGCATAGTGGCCCTCATGGTGATACCATTCACTTTTCCCCTGTCCTGAGGCAGGGTGAGAGCTATGCTAAAACATACACATGTTGCTCAGATGCAGTGAGAGAACAAAACACTATTACAAGGTTAACTGTTCAACTGCTTCCCCGACCAGTTCTCACTCTCACTGGGTAGTAACCAGGATGGGGTAATGAAAGGATCTGGCAGATAGGGGAAGGTTTGATGCTCAGTAGGTCCAGTGTCAGAAAACACATAAAAACAGTAAATTCATACATGGCATTTTAACCAACCTAAGACACTTTCTTTAGCCCTAAAGTAACAAAAAATGTCACACTGACTACTATATTTTAAATACATATAAATATATATTTTAAATTAAAACATACACTCATATCCAAAGTGCATACTTTAACATTACAAAAACTGTAATCTCATCCCCCATAACAGAAAACTTTAACTCACAAATCTACCCCAATACACATTCCCTTCACTCAAGCAAATCCAAAGAAGAAAACTGTTATATACATTTTAAATAAAAAAAAAACAATAGTATATTTGAATTAGGTATATTCAATTCTATATGAAAATGAAAAATGACTAAATAAGCACACTTAAAAGTTATAATCATTTACACTGTTTTTTTTTTTGAGGGCTTCCAATAAAACAAAAAGTTTTGTAAGATGTGACACAGGCTCAAATGGATATGATGAGAAACAACTATAAAAAGTTCAACCTGCCAAACAGTGTGTGCATGTAACACAAAAGCTGGAACTAGATATTTAACAAAAAATGTGTACATAAAAGGTGGAAATAATATTTATTTAATAAAATTATGCTTCTGTAATGTCTTTAAATGGCAGTGGTTTCACAGATAAATACAAAAAAAAGAAAGAATAGTGAACTGTATTAAAAATGTAGAGTGCAAATAGTTTTGTTACAGGAGACACACTTGGAAAGAAGTGAACATGTGAATTTGATAAAAAAGATTTTCTGGACAGTTATTCAGCAAAATATCTGGGATAAAGGAAAAGAGGAGTACTTACAGTATATTAATTGTAAGAGGAGTTCCAATAGTGATAGAAGAGGATAAAAAGATAATAATGGCAGATTTATAGTGCTAAGGGGCTATTGGAAAGGGAGGAGGATTACACCAGCATGTATTTATATTCCACCTAAAACTGCTATAATGGAGCTTAAGAAAATTCTGGCAGAAATAATCAATTTTCACCAAGGAATATTACTTATACGTGGGGACTAGAATTTGATTTCCTGAAAATTGAAGCCCAGATACCCGAGACAAAGAGATGGAAAAGATGAGGACACTGAATGGCAAAACAGAGGCATTTTAACACAGGTAAAGAGTTTGTGGCCAACAATGTGACCTTTGTCCTTTTCCACATTGTAGTGCGATTTTGGAGTTGGTATATTTAAGTAAGGGGGTGTGGGGGGCAAAGCCACCTACTTTGATGGGTTGAGTTTAGTGTGGTTTGTTTATGTGGTGGTGTTGGACAACTTACCATTTTCACAGTGTTAGTTTTCGATGTTTTGTATGTTCAGTGTCCTGGTCTGTTTGGTTCTTTCGTCTCAGGTATATGGGCTTTGGTTTTCTGGTAAGTCAATCTACTGAAGTAGATCCTGAAGATGTGTCTCAGGGGCCCTGAAGGGAAAGTGTAACAAAAGAGGGTAGATTTTTAAAGATGTAATGGAAGATGTGAATTCAGCATTAGGAGTTCAAAGTGAATTTATATATTATTCCCCAAGATATAAAAACTGGACTAGGCTAGACAGAATTTACATTTCACAGGAACATGTGCATTTAATTGAAGGGCTTGATATACACTCAATAACTATTTCAGATCATGCGCTAATAATAACTAAAATAAAAACATAGGGTAATAAAATAAAAATGAGACACTGGCCGTTTCTTTTCAATCTGTTGAAAAGAGTGGAATTTAAGTAGTGGGTAGTGGAGGTTATTCAGGAGTTGTTCGAGAGAAGAGAAATTACTTCTGAAAATATAGCTAGGGAGTGGGATAAAATTAAGGTGGAATTTAAAAATAGGGTGGAAATAAAAAAAGGGGGCTATGGTTAAGAAATAACAAGAATTATTTAGAGGGACTGACAAATGTTAAAGTATTGCAGAATGGGGGAATCTCAGAACAAGAAGAGGATCAGCTGTAGAATGCTAAGCAGAAAATAAGGGATTACCTTGATAACATACACTAGTTTAGAGAGATTGGTGTTAAGCAACAGTTTTTTGATAATAATACTAGGGCAAAGAAAGTTTTAGCACAACGACTCAGACAACAGAAAGTAGAAAGGGCTGTCGCCAAGCTTAGGGAGCCTATAACAAGGAAGGTAAGGAGATCCTGTAGTGGCATTAGAAATATTTCAGAAATTCTATGAATGTCTGTATAAAGCAGAGAAATATGGAAATCAAGAAAATATACAAATGGAAGTGTTTATGGAAGAATTAAATATGCCAAGTTTAGAGGTAGATGAGGCTCAATTATTAACAGTTAGGATAGTAGGAGATGAGATAGAAATTGTGATGTATAACCAATCTACAGAAAAGTCCCCAGGAATAGATGGTATTCCTGTGGAAGTTTGGAAGCTAGGAGATAAAAAACTGATAAAGATCTGGAAAGTTTTGTTTAATAGTATTTTATGAAGAGGAGAAGTACCAACATCCTGGAAGAAAGCAGGAGTATATGTAATACCTAAAGAGGGTAAAGATCCATCAGATCCAGCTTCATACAGGTCCATTTCAATACTAAACCATAATTATAAAGTGTTCATGTCTATAATGGCTAAAAGAATGGCAAAAGTAATGCCAAAATTGATAGATATAGATCAATATGGTTTTGTGGAGTGGAGACAAACATTTGACAACATTAATAAAACATTTATGATACAGAGGGAAGCAGAATGTAAGAAAATACTATTGTTGTTGGTGGGTCTTGATGCAGAGAAAGCATTTGACAGAGTAAGCGGGGACTTTATGAGCAGGACATTGGAAGCATTTGCATTTCCTGAAAAAATATAAGGTTGATTAGGAGGATATATGAAGGATCAGAGGCGAAAATTAAAGTGGGTAGGGTCCTATCTGATCATTTCTGCTTGAGCAGAGGAATCAAGCAAGGATGTCCTCTTTCCCCTTTGTTATTTGCATTATATTTAGAGCCATTGGCAAAGAAAATGAGGGACTCAGAAATTCAAAGATATAATTGGTATGGTAGTCATGAAAAGCTGGCTGTATCTGCACATGATATTATTTTATAGCTGACAAAACCAGAAAGGGACACTATAGTGTTCTGGAACATTTTGAGACAGTATTATATCTTTTCGGGATACAAAATTAATGAAGCTAAAACAAAGGCAATAGCGATAAATTATGTACCCACGTATGAATTGGTTCAGCAATATCCATATTTATGGGGACATGATAAAGTGAAGGATTTAGGAGTATGGATTAAAATGATTCTAGTGTGGCAGCTAAGGATATGTGGGAAGAGACTAAACAAAAGATAATACAAAATTGAGAAAATGGAAGCTTTATTATATGGATATGCATAGTAAGATACAAGCAGTTGAAATGTTTTTAGTCTCATTAGTGATATACACAGGTCAGGCATATTTTTATCAACCAGAGAAGTTATGGATAGCAATTAGTAAAGAGCTGAAGGACCTTATCTGGAAGGAGAAGATGGCAACAGTGAAATGTGATAAGCTGATTCTTTCAGTAGAACAGGGCAGATTGGGATTACTCGATTTGAAGAGGTATTTCAGAGCTGCACAGTTAAGGCTGCTATACATAGCACAAGCAGAAAACCATAATTCAAAGTCAAAAAGGATGATGACGAAACAGGGATGAAGATCAAGAAGCAAGGAGAGACTAGGATTTTGGATGCAGACCTTCAAGGAGAATAACAATAATAATACAGAATATTATATCTATAAAGTAGCAGAAAGTATCTTAAGAACAAAGCTAACACTGGAATGGAGAAAGGGGATTCTGCTGATTGGGACAATAAGCAAGAGTGGTTGGAATTTATTGGAGAAAACTGGCAAAGGAACCAATGTATTGGGAGCAAATAACTAGAGAGAGAAAGATGATAGAATGGGAAGATGCCAAGAATTTATTTAGACTGCAGGTTAGAGATTGCCTTCCCTGTCAAGGATTGCTATCAGAGTTTTGGCAAAGAGAAAGAAATAGGGGGTCCTAAATGAAAGACCAGAACTGGTAGAGTTTTTAGCAAAATCTAAAGTAGAAACTTCCATTAAAAAAGGAATAATCAGAAGAGCATGTACAATATTGCATGATAACTATAAGAATCAATCAGAGGAGGTTAGAAAGGATTGGGAAGAGACTGGATAAGCAATTCACACAGAAAGAATGAGAGGATATATGTATGTCTCCCAAATGTACAACAAAATCTAGAATATTTAGGATTTTTGCTTGGAAATGTTTATAACAGATATTTTTGTACCCCAAGTAGACACCAAAGAATTTTACCTCATGTAGACAGTAAATGTTCGAGGTGTGATGGGGAAGAAAGAGGTAATTGGTGGACTTTAAGGATTCCCTGCGGGATGCAGTGTCAGAGATGCTGTTTGGGCAGATTGGTGTGACAAGAGAGATTATTTTTCTGAGCTATGATACAGAATTGGAATTGCCTAGATATGGTAAGGCCTTGCTGTATCTAATTATGGTGTCTGCCAAAAAAGCAGTTACTAGAAAATGGAAATCAAAATCTAAACCAACTATACTGGAAGTAGTGAATATAGTTACAGAGATAAAACAACTGGAATTGAGATCTTTAGAAAAGGGTAGGAGCAGACTACATAGGATAAAATGTGAATTGCGGAAATAATACATACAGGGGAGGATGAGGGTTAAAATAAGGCAGGACTTAAATGAGCTTTGTAATATTTCACTGAAAATGATTGGGTAGATTGTAAGTGATGTATAATCTTTGCAACTGGGAGTGTGTTAGTATGGTTTGTGATGTAAAATGCTTGCAACTAGGATTGTGTCGGTGTGATTTGTCTTCATTTATATAAATGGATGATTGCCTGTGTCGTAAGTGATGGTTTAATATGTAAATTTGTCTATGTCACAAGTGATAATTCAATAAAGGTGTTTAAAAAAACTGATTTGCCTCACCCCATCTGCTGTTCATTCTTGTTGATAATGTTCTCCCTGCTTTTCAAAAAATCTGAGCTCATGAGTGGAAGCAAAGTAAAGTCACAAGTTACCTGTTCACTCATACAAGAGTGCTGCTTTTGAGTGACACGGAAACAGTATATAAGCAGAGCAGTAAAACAGCAAGTGATGCAATGTTCAGCTGATTCCAGTGACTGGGGCACTTGGGAGGGCACACAGTTTTATGGGGGGCATGTGCCCCTGTGTGTCCTCCCCAGCACCACCACTGCACACACAGCTGCACAACAGGAATACTAAACTCCTCAGCCTTAGAAGATCTCATCCCTGTCCAAATCCCTAAATACACCAGACCCTGATGCAAACAAAAAAAGAAAATGAATAGTTCCCGGAAAATTAATATAACTGTTTATCTAAAGCAACTACAAATCCTAGTCCCAACTACTCACACTGACTTGTCAGTTACAAAGCCCAAAACAAAATTAATAACTGTACAAACAAACAAAAAAATAAATGCTTGCTCCATAGAACAAAATAAAATGAATGCTGACTATAGCCCAAGTGAACCAGGTGTGAATAATAGGCCCAGTTCTTGCAAAACTGGGAATAAAAAAAGGGGCTGAGTTGCACATACCTTGTAGTAGGGGATGGGTTTTCCTTTCAGGATTGCAGTCCTTGGTGAAGACTGAGGACTCTTGTCTTGCAGTATAGATTGTGCATTGACATTACTGGACATTGGGAGCAGGGCAAGAGAGTTGTCAGGGCAAGATAAAAATGCTGAGCTGTTAGGATGGATGGCACCATATGAAGTTTTCCTGATACCCACTCTTGCTACTGTCCAGATACCTACAGATAGGATTTCCCTACCTGTGGGGCCTTGTTGTCCTTGAGGAGTAAGCAAAACAGGTGCAAAGATGCCAAAGTGTAAGATTCGATTCTACAGGTTCTCGTAAATACCGCTAATAATAGACAGGTGTGGAGAGAGCAACCTTAATTAAAGAAAAACACACTTTCAGCATTACATCTAACACAAAATAATAAAATCCACCAAAAAAAACACTCACCTGAAGTAATCTCATAGTCTTCTGGGACCTAAGTCCGCTTAATAATGGCTGTTGCAAAAAAAAAAAAGATGTTTTCACAATGTGGAGAAACTGCATAGCAATGTGTACAAAGTGTCATAAGGAAGGCAACTTTTAGTTTGATTGTACATTGTATGAAGGGAAGGGGAAGATGTGAATCTTGAAAACACCAGTACTGAAGCTCATACAACTGCCTCAGATAATACTGACTTGTATGAAGCAGTAGAAGAGGAAACAGGGAATTGCTGTTGCAGAAACTGTTTTCCATATTCAGACAAAGTAATGCAAAAAAGGTAGACATTAGTCAAATGTGGTGCTTTGCAGGTGACAAAAATGGAAGGAAACAAAGATAAATCTATGAATCAGAAGGATGAGGTTTTAGTTACTAGGAAAGTAAAAAAAAACAGGATTACAAAGTTAAAAAATGGTAAATAAGAAAGATAAAGGATTAAATGGGTGCTATTTCTGTTAATTTAATTAGTTTTTTAAACACCTTTATTGAATTATCACTTGTAACATAGGCAAACTTACATCTATATAAAAGTAATCAAACCATATTAAGTTCATATTTACAAGCATTATACATCACATAATTTGTTATGTATCCTATAATCTAGGCAACATTACATAAATTATACAAATCCTGCCTTTTCTTAAACTGCATTCCTCCTCCAAAACATTCTTCTGCCTGTATTGTTACCACAGTTTCTATCTTGCTATGTAATTTACTCCTACCCCTTTCTAAATATCCCACCTCTGTCTTTTATCTCTATTACAATAGTCAATACTTTGAGTAAAGCTGGTTTAGATTTTGATATGCATTTTGTTGTAATTGCTTTTTTGGCACCCACCAGAATTATACTTAACAAGGCCTTACTATGTCTAGCCAATTCAGATCCTGTATCCAAGCTCAAAAAAATTATTTTCTTAGTTACACTCATTTGCTTGCCTGGTATTCCTGAAAGAGAACTCTGTAGGGAATTTTTAAAGTGTGCCAACTTATTACACTCCCAAAACATATGTTCCCAGTTACCTCTTCCCCATCACAACTCTAACATTTGCCATCCAGCTGAGTAAAAAATGTTTTGAGTCTGCTTATGTTATAAAAGTATACATTCAAAATTTCTAGGCATTAATCCTAAATCTTCTAAATGTTGTTGCATATTTGGGAGCCATACATATGTCTTCTCATTGTTTCCTCATGAATTGCATATATAATCTCTCTTCCCAATCTTTGCTGACCTCCTCTGATTGATTCCTATAACTATCATACAATATGTCATATGCCAATAGCAGCCTCTGTTCTAGATTCAATTAAAAACTCAACCAGTGCATGTCTTTTATTTTCATTTAGGACTCCCCTATCCCTTTCTCTTTGTCTATACTCTGATATCAATCCCTGATAGGGAAGGCAATCACTACTAGCCTGCAATCTAAATGTATTCTTGGCCTCTCCTCATTCTATTGCCTTTCTTTCCCTAAATATTTGTTCCTAATACCTTGGTTCCTTTGTTAGCTTCATCAAGTACATTCCATTCCCATCTTGTCTATTCTCTGTACCCCTAATTGCAGTCATCCCTATCGGCAGAATCCTTCTTCTCCATTCCCATGTTGGCTTAGTTCTTAGTATACTTTCTGCTACTTTATGAATATAATATTCTGTATGACTGTTGTTACTCTCCTCAAGAATCTGCATCCAAAATCCCATTCTTTCCTTATTTCTTGAATTATCGCCCTACTTCATCATTATGCCTTTCCACTTTGAATTGTAGCTTTCTGCTAGTGTTATGTGTAAGAGCCTTAACTGTATAGCTCTAGAATATCCCTTCAAATCAGGATATCCTTGTTCTCTTTGCAGAATCAGCTTATCCCATTTGACTCTTGCCCCTTTTCTTTCCCAAATAAAATCCTTCAACTCTTTATTAGTGTCCACAACTTCTCTTCTGTTGATAAAAATATGACTGACCTGTGTATAAAACTAAAGGAACTAAAAACATTTTTATTACGTGTGCCTTGCTATCCATATCCATAGGTAAGAGCTTCCAGTTTTTCAGTTTTTGTATTATCTTTTGTTTAGTCTCTTCTCACATATCCTTAGCTGCCATAGCCAAATCTTTTTTAATCTATCCTCCTAAATACTTCATTTGATCATGTCCCCATGGGTATAGCTGGACCAACTCATGTGTGGGGACTTAGTCTGTAGCTATAGCTTTTATTATATCGTAATTTTATGTCCCTGCCCCCCCCTCCAAAAAAAAAGCAGAACTGTCTCAGAATAGTCAACAAAAGTGAAATATCATTATCTGGTTCCATCAGGTACAAACTAATCTCATCTGCAAATAAACACCATACCAATGATATCCTTGAATTTCTGAGTCTCTTTTTTTCTTTCCCAGTGATTCTAAATATAATACAATAAATATAAAACAATGGAGAAAGAGGATACCTCTGCTTGGTTCCTCTGTTCAGACACAATGTATCAGAAAGGAACCCCACACACACTTTGACTTTTGCTTGAACTCCCTCATCTATCTTTTTAATTAACCTTATTATTGTAGCAGGAAATGCAAATGCTTCCATTGGCCTACATCCCATCTTCCTTTATCAAATGCTTTCTCTGCATCAGGACCCAACAATAACAGTGGTATTTTCTTGCATTCTGCTTTCCTCTCATGATTGTTCTATTAATGTTGTCAAATGTTTGCCTCTCCTCCACAAAACCACACAGGTCCATATCTATCAATTTTGGCATCACCTTTGTCATTCTTTTGGCCATTCTAGACATAAACACTTTATAATCATGATTTAGCATTAGAATGGGGCTATATGAAGCTGGGTCAGATGGGCATTTACAGTCTATAGGTATTACAGCCACCACAGCTTTTTTCCAGGATGTTGGAACTTCCTGTCCTTTAAAAAAAACTGTTAAAGGAGTACAACAGGTTTCTCTAATGTATTCCTCAACTTCATGGCCCTTTTCCTCCCTATTTACATTGTCCTCTGTAAAGTAACAACAATAAAGCATTTACAATTTTTATAATTCCCCTTACTTCTGTAACAGAAGCCTACCTTCTCATACTATGATGGTTTCACTTACAAAATGATTCTCTCACGTTTGAATAAAGCTTGCTGGAGTCGCCCAATTACTGACATCATCGAAGCCAGGCAGTGCAGGTACTTTTTTTTTTTTAATCAGTTCCCTCCCCCAAAGTGACATCACCACAGCCGTCATCTGATTCTAACTAAAATAATAAGACCCACCCATTCTGTGATGTCATGGCTCCCTTGTCCTTCCCCCAGCCTGAGTGCTGTTCATTTTATTCAGTAGTCGTGTAGTAACACCAATGTTTGGAAACACAGAAATTTGGTATGCATACTTGTACATTCTGCACGGCAAATGATGCTTAGGTGGGGTATCGCTTGCATACTTCTCTGTTGTATTTGCACCAGATACTGCTAGTGTGCAGTGCGGGAATAGAAAGATTAAAACATTATCCTGGTATCAGAGGTGGCAGTGCAACATATTCATAGTGGCTTAACATGAGAGTAGCTCTAAGCAAGCACCCAGTGAAACCTGAACAAGCACAGAATTATTCAGTGCAGCTTCCACACCTTAAGTCTGAAAATGAATTCACATACTCACATGAACAGGAGTAGCTGTATATTGATGGCTAAAGGTGTATGGGCATGTCGGGTGGTTACTACACTGCAAAAATGGTATGTAATGGTGGAGATATTTGGAAGGCATGAGCAAACACATCAGTATATTAAAGCCATAGCATTATTAAACTGGAGGCTGGCAAATAGATTTAGTAAGGGATTTTGTCCATGCACAAATATTTCAACAGTGATTATTTGCAGTGGCATCCATTATCTGATTCAAGGTAAGTTAACCTTGATGTCCTTTATTTAAAAAAAAAATCAATAAAAAATTTACTTTGTTATAAGTGACTTCTGGACACAAGAAAAAGGAAGGGGAAAATATAGCAATGTGCTTTGTATGTACAAAGACAAATCTAGGGACACTGCAAAAGGTTTTTTTGCAAACCAACCAGTGGAGTAAAAACATATGAAGGCAAACACTGCATACCAACACACTTTGCACATGTGAATCTCAATTTTTAACAAGGTGGAAGCATGAAGTGATACCTTAGCACTTAAATTAATAAAGATCTAAACTGGTTAATAGTATAAATGTTTTATTCTTTAGCTCCTTGGTGCAAGACCTTACTGGATGTGACTGCAGTCAAGTAAGGCCATGGCTGTAGTGCAGCAAAAAATGTCCCCTCTAACAAAGGAAATGCTAGAGCAAAGATTAAATTACATGAGTCAAGCACCCTGCTGAGATCTGCCAATCAATGGAATTACCAGGTCAAATTACCCTCAGGACTTTGACAGCTAGGGAAGCTAAGTGTTATGGGGGAGGGGAGAAGTAAATGGACTGGAATTCATTGTCTCACAAATTACTGCCATTTAAACTAAATTAGAAAAAAAGGCAGCAGTAAACAGCACTTAGAGTGTGTTCTGTGGCATTTGCACTGTTTCTGTTTTAAGTAGTCATCCAGCAGCAGGGAATGTTATTTACACTGTTCTATTTTACTCAGTACTTTGTACGCATGCAACATCTATGAAATGACAGGAACTTTAGGCAAATGGAGGCCTGCATGATGTAACATTTTTGAGCCAAACAATGATTTCTGGGATACTGGATGGCAACCTGATTTATCCAAACCACGTCAATATGCCAGCCTCCAGGTGGTCAGAGTCTGGAATTACATATAAAAATATTTAAAATCCTGTAAATAAAGTGTAGGAAACTTCATGCCATGATGTTTTAAACATGTTTTTTGAGTCTGTGGGTGCGGTACTCCTTTAAACAAAACCTTCTAGATTTTTATCACTTTCTTCCCTCCTAACTTCCAAACTTCCAGTAGAATACCATATATTCCTAGAGACTTTCCTGTAAATTGGTTATACATTACCATTTTTATTTCATCTCCTCCTATCTTAACTGTTAGTTGTTGAGCCTCATCTACTGCTAACCTTGGCATATTTAAGACTTCCATAATTATTTCCATTTGTGTTTTTTCTTGATTTCGCCACTTCTCTGCTTTATACAGATTTTTATAAATTTTCTGAAATAGCTCTAATACCTCTACAGTATCTCTGGTTATTTTTCTTGTTACAGGCTCACTACATTTGGTAATCACCCTTTGTACTTCCTGTTGCTTAAGCAGTTGTGGTAAACGTTTGTGTTGTGTAATAGGAATCTTTCTAAACTTGGGGATATTATCCAGACACTCCCTTATTTTCTATTTATTACTCTGCAATTGTGCCTCCTCTTGTTCTGTGAGATTTCCCTTATTTTGTAAGACTTCAACCTTTGTCAGCCCTTATAAATAATTCTTATTACTTATTAACCAGATCTCTTTTTCTTTTATTTCTTTCCTATTTTTAAACTCCACTTTCATTTTATTCCACTCACTAGCTATAACATCTGGAGTACCTTTTGTCTTCTGTAATAACTCTTGGATAATTTCCACTACCCATTTCTTAAATTGCTCTCTTTTTAACGGGTAGGTGGGGAAGTACCATTGTCACATCCTTACTTCATTACCCTACATTTTTATCTTAGTAATTATTGGTGCATGATCTGAAATAGTTATTGGATATGTATAAAAGTTCTCAATTAAATGGACATATTACAATGGAGTATATTTTCTATCAGCTCTAACCCAGTTATTGTCCCTTGGGGGAATAATATGTGAATTCTCCCCAAGTTCCTGCTACTGAATTCATGTCTTTCTTACCAAACATGTTCATTAATTGTTTTCAGAAATCTACCCACTTTTGTTATATTTTCCTGTCTAAGCCCCCAGATACATCCTCATTTTTACAAATCAAATTCTAGTACTCACCTATAAATAATACTTCCTGCTGAAAGATGATTATTTATCAAATTTTTAAGCTCCAAAAGAGCAGTTTTAGGTGGAATATAAATACATGCCAGGGTAATCCTCATTTCTTGCCAGTAGCCCCTTACTACTACAAATTTGTCATTATTATCTTTTTTTCCTTTTCTGTCACTACTGCAGCTCCTCTAACAATTAATATAAGTATTTCTATTTTCCTTTGTCCCTGATATTCTGGAGACTATCCATCCTGAAATCCTTTCTTTATCAAATTTACACGCTCAATTATTTCTAAAAGTGTCTCCTCTGGCATTGCTATTTGCACTCCATATTTCTTAATATAATTAAGTATTCTGTCCTTTTTGTCTTTACCTGTGAGACCATTCACATTCCAAGGTAATAAGGAAAGTGTCGCCATTATGGTAAAAAGTCATTATTAACTTTCTAATTCTAACTTTTGTAATACATGTACCCATAAATGTTTGGCATGTTAATCCTTTATACATTTTTTCTTATCATCAACACTGGAACCTATGTCACATTTTGGAAGACTGTTTTAATAAAAACCCTCAGAAAAAAACACACCCAAAATACCCCATAACCTATTAGCTTAATACAAACATATATAACTGCATCTTCACGTAATGAAGTTTAACCCTCCTGATAGGAACATTTGTGCCAGACAGACAGCTGCTAACACAGGCCCTGGTTAACCTGAAATTGAGGTCATCTATGCTAAGATGCATGTTATTGCTTGTGCTTCTACTTACACTAATCGGTGTGTCTTCTTTTTTTTACCTTAATCTCTCTTTCCCCAGATGTGAAAACCACTTGCTTACTTTCAGAAATCATTAACTTTTAGCCTTGAAGAAACCAGTGTTCTGTCTTTTATTACCTTTTTATCAGCTTGCCTCCATTGAGAAATAAGAGAAAAAAAGAAAAACTCATTCCTTTCTTGCAGCCTGAAAACAAGTTGAAACATTTTTTGCTAAAATAAAACTTTTCATTATATTCAGTGTTCTCATATTTACTTGCTTCCACTTAAAACGTATTAGATTAAGTCAAGAGTCTTAATCCAAACATTCATCTATGCAAAAGTAAGAGAAAACATATCAGCTGTACATATATTATGAACTGCACACTTTTACACTCCATCTTCCACCACAACAATCCAAAATTACAGCCTATTACCTTAAACATTTGTCTAGCTTTGCCTCTCTTTTTGCACTGGAATGCCTATATTTCTTAATACTAAAAAGAAGCAAGAAGGAGAAGAGGAAGAAAATATGACATCTGTTTACTTTAATAACTTTATGACATACAAGAACTAAAAATACTTTACTATAAAATATGACATTTCTATTGTGAAAAGTTTCATAGAAATATTGTTACAAAAAGAAATTGTTTTACATATAGTACTTTTTTTCTTACTCCTTCCCTCCCATCAAAGTCCTAACAAACATTAATGATCTGAAGTGAGACAAATGTATTTCAGTTCCTTACAAGTTTAACAGATTCAACAAAAGTCCATTCTTTCCATTTATTCTTATACAGCCATATTTTTGCAAATGTGATTGATGCTTTGCAGTCTCACATTTATTCACTAATATCCATGTTGCTGGGTCTTATTGCTGTTCATCTCCATATCCCAACTCCAGATACCAGTTTAATTCTATGGTGCTCCTGATTCTTCTGGTCAACTCCATTGCTTTTCTCTGTCTCTCATGCATTTCCTTTGGAACAGTGGAAAAGGTTTCACTGGCAGTCTCTCCATGTGCTTTATTATCAGAAGAATGAGAAGCATAGTCCCCCTTCTGCTTGATGGCTCATTTTTTGTTGGACACATTTTTGTGTTTCCTCCTTAGCCTGTTCTGCATCAAATTGACTTTGATCCTCCAGGGGAAAATATTCTGAAGATAGCTGGATACAGCAACTTGAGTCTCACATCTGCCTCTCATCATTCTTTGATTACTGTAGTAAATTTGTCTCTCTTCTGCTTGGTGTACAGTGAATAATCATTTTCCACAAATACTCAGGTGTCTCCAACTTTTAATACTTTGCGTTTTTGCCTAAGTTTTGTCAGGATCAACTCTTTCCGCTGGTAGTGTTGCATCTTTACTAATAAAGGTCTTGGCTGTTTCTTCTGTCCATATTTGCAGCATACACATGGTGTGCCATTTCAATTAACAGATCCTACTGTGGAATACCAGTCCAGTTGCTTATTTGTGCCTTCATAAATTTAAAATGCTCTGTTCCTTCTAGTTTCAGTGGTACAGCAGAAAATCTCTGACTTTCTCTATGTGCTCTATTCTCTGCTTCTACCCTTTTTTGAAACATCTCTTGAGCAGCCTCATACTCACCCAGCCCTTTCTTCATTTTGACCTCTGATTTTGCAGTTTTATCAGTTCATCTGAATATCTGTTTAAAGCTTCTTCCATTTTTCCAGCCTTTTCTTATTTGAGTTTATATACTCTTTTTGTGTTTTGTTTATTTTAATCAACTCTGACCACATTTGACTTATTTTTTTCCTTTAGATTACTGGAAGCCATGGCTTGCTCCAAATATGGAGCTTGAACTCCTTTTTACTGAACAGCTTCACGATTCTTCCCAGTTGGTGTTTTCTATTCACCTTTTCTAGTCGATTTTCTTTCAGGATCTCTTAGTTTCTTCTTCACAGGCATCCAGGCAGTGTACTTACTAGCCAGTGACTGAACTTTATTCAAGTTGACAACATCTCTGGCTCAGTTTCTTAGTTTCTGTTTCCACACTGTGAAAGCTGAAGTTAAGTTGTTGATCAGTGTGCAGCCATCTTGGAAGGCTTGATGATATTAGATTTTTGATGACTTTACAGAGGAAGTATCATAAATTATTGGGAAGACCTGCGCTGTGGGATTTGGGTAGAAATAATGTTCTTCTGTATTGTTTCTGATACTGAATTCTTAGACACAGTACCAGGGAGAGCTAGAAGACTATTATCATTGGACCTCAGGAAAGATATAAAATACACAAGATTTTCTTGAAGCATCTTTATTAAGTCATCAGATTTTACTCTGTAATTTGACTTTGCATACATTTTTGCTTTAAATTAGTTTACATACATTAGTGAAAGGATAAACCATTACAATGGTTACCATTATTCTCATGCAGTATACATCTTTTCTTTTTAATAATTTTCACTCACTCCATTATATAACTTGTTCAATCCCTGCCTTCCAATGAACCTCAATCCTTCTCCCAAATATTAGTCGGTATGTATTTTCCCCAAAATTCCATTTATTTCTATGAAATTTGTTCTTTCCCTTTTCTAAAAATCCCAGCTATTTTATCTCCTTTACAATATGTAATGCTTTGATTACTTCAGTTGATTCCCATCCTCTAATAGTGGTTTTTGTGGCAGCCAGTAACCTTAAACTTAGCAAGACCATATTCTGTATCCCAGCTCAAAAAATTAATATGATTTCTGGATTATTTAAAAAATCCATAACAAAAGATGGTGACATCCCACCCTACCCAGGCCCCACCACTAACATTGACCCACCCCCTGAACACTGCTATAAGTCCAGCAGGTCTCTCTTTTCCACCTTAACCTAAGAATAAAAAATAACATTAATAACAGCACACACACAGCTTGCTGCTCAACTCCCCCATTCTGCTCCCTCTAAAAACTTAAACCAACCACCCTAGCGCTGACTTTTACTTCCTTCCATGCAAATAAATAGCATAGCTTCCTGATGCCATAGCCCATCCAACCTCTTCATCATGCAATCAAATCTATTGTCTCAATCCTCAAAATCAAATCTCAAAATAATCTCCCATCAGGAGGGAACAAGGTTATCCACCCACAACCTAGACCCATGCCATATACCCATCCTTATTCTCTTTCATTCTAAGCAACATTGCATTCACAATCACCCACCACACAACAACAACAAATAACACACAAACCCAACACGGTTTTCCCACCCCAACAACATCTCCTCTCATCCTTGCTCTCACTCTCATTAACAATTTAATAACAAACTTTGTTGATTCAATTAACTCTCACCCAATCTAGACCTATCGAAATCTGGATATGGTCAAACACATCCATACATTTATAACTACTGCACTTTTGCTTACTACCATAAATTGGTTTACAAAAAATGCATACCACCTACCACAGGCAAGAAACACAGTGCAGAAACAGAGAAGATTTCAGAGAACTCAAATTTCCAAGAGGATCCCCCAAGTCCCTCTTTTTCCCCGTCTTTTCTAATGGTTTCTCTATCTCCTCCCCTCTCCACTCCCCTACTTATCTCCATTAAATAACTTAACTGCATATTCTCCCCACTCTCCTGACTCTCTTCTCTGCTCAAACTCCAACTCCCTACTCTTTCCTTTAAAAAAAACAAAATCTCCTAACTAAAGCTCCTGCTTAATCCTAAAAAAAATAAATCTTCCCTACCACCCTCCTCGCGACTTCTTATGGCACCCATACCCCACCCCCCCCCATTCCTTGTGTCCCTGTCTGTACCCTCAACAGGCATTTAAAATTTCACCTGTCACACTAAAAACTAACCATGTGACAATTGAAACTACCACTAACTATCCATCCATAACATCTGTCCCATTAAATCACTTAACAAGGTCTTGGAAAAAGAATAAAAATAAAAAATTTAAAGAAACTCAAACCAAACTAACCAACTACCACCTCTCTCAATGCCTCCCAATATTCTCCTTCCCCCCATGCCTCTCCTTCCTTCCCAGCTCTCTGCTTCCTCCTAACCACTAGCTTCAACCACACACCACCTACGGCAACTCCATAATTCCTACCTACCATTGACTACCTAATATCCACTATCACCGCCCTAAATTTACTAACTCGGTGGTGATGTGCTGTAATGCCAATTCCATTGGCAAAAACTGGAATGCTCTCCCAACAACCTTTAGACTATACCCACTCTCCACCAATTCAAAAAATACAACTTCTCTATTAGCTCAGGCTCCCAACTCAACCCACCCCTACATAGGCCTCATCCCCAACTTAACTTAAGGGTCCAACTATTAGCCCCTAATTACTCATCTTACTAACTTATATATCTAATTGAATTTTTCTTTTACCTACTGTTTTTATATTTTTTTTTTTAATGTTTTGCCTGTCTCAATTTCCTTTAATATCCTTAGTTATAGCCATTTGTTTCCTCAACATTTTGTCAGAGTATTCAATGGGGAATTTTTTAAATATTCCAACTCATAACATTCCCAAAAGCATGTTCCCAATCATCTCTCTCTTTCCCAAGACAGGTCAAACATTTGCTGTCTAACTAAAGAAAAATCATATGACGTCTACTTAGGTTAGAAACATATCTATGCAAACACTTCCATGCAAAAGTGCTAACCTTCTAAACTTTGTTACATACTTGGGAGCCTTACAGATTACTTCCCATTCTTCCTTTGTAAATCATCTTTCCATTACCTTTCTAACTTCCACTGATTAATTCCTATAATTATCATGCAGTATTTTAAATGGCATACTGATTATCCCATTGTAACAGCAGCTTCTGATCTACACTCAACTAAACTTCTTACAAAGCTGGTCTTTCACTTAGCACTCCCCTATCCCCTTTCTCTTTGCCTATACTTTGTTATCAGTCCCTGACAGGGAAGGCAGTCTATAACCTACTGTCCAAATAACTTCTTGGCCTCATGCCACTCTGTTACCTTTCATTCCCAAAATATTCGCTCCCAATACCTTGGTTCCTTTGTTAATTTCCTCCAGTAAATTCCAGCCCCATCTTGCTTGTTTTCTATACCCCTTTTTCCACATATATCGATTGATAAACTCTTATTTATTCATTTCACTACTGTCTTAGTTCTTAGCATATTTTCTGTTAAATTATAAATGTAATATTAATATTGTTATTAATATATTTTTTTTAATGTCTGCATATCTTTTGGGTTTCTAATACCATGACAGGAGTCCATTCCTATGTCAAAGTATGATTAAAGTTCATGAAATTAGTATTGTTTCAGTCTTTGATGTCAGCCAAAAGTGCTCTTCACAGCACCTGCAATGTGCCCAGTAATGACACCCTTTGCAATTCGTACTGGGTTACATGGATTGGTAACATATCTAAATATAGTTGTAGACTCTTTTTTATAAGACCCGTTGCTCCTACTACTACTGGAACTGTCTGGGTATCTTTCTTCCACATTGCTCTTGTTTCTGTCGGCAGATCCTGATATTTTATGACTTTGTGTCTCTTTGTATGCAGCACACTGGGTGTAGTGATTTCAATGATCAGTGCTACTTTTGTCTTCTTTTCATGGACCACTATATCCGGTTTTCTAGCATCTATTTTTTGAACTGTTGGTAATGGGTGATCCTATGTGATATAAACTTTATCATTTTTTGTGATGCTTTGTGGCTCATGTTTCCAGTGTTTTTCAGCCACTTTAGTATCATAATGTTGGCACAATCCCCAGTGCAACAGTCTTGCCACATTATTATGCCTTTTAGTATACAGTCCTTCTGCCATTAGTATATTACAACCATCTACAAGGTGTGCGAATGTTTCCAATTTGGTTTTATAAAACCTAAATTTGTCTGTTCTCCCACATGTTCAATGGACTTTGTAAACCAGCAGATACGTAGCCCACTATCTTGGGCCACTAATATTAACTTTTCATCTCTTCGTTTGAATTCACCTCTCCTTAACCATTCCTGCATTCGTTCCTAATCAATATGAGGTTCTTCCAGAAGTTTTCTATGCTTGCAACTATATTTATGCATTTTCCATATTTCTTGCCTTCTCATCTGGTCCTTCACCTTATATACTTTCTTTTGTTTTTTGGCACATTCAGTTGCTGCCTAGTTTTTATCTACTTCTGGTTGGATTTCCATTCCTGCTTGACGCCAATATGCTTCTGCTAGATTAAGCAGAGAAGTCATCTTAGATTTATTCTCCTAGTGTTTCAAAAGTTTCACTACATTTGGGTCTTGTGAGGTCAGCAGATATGTGTTAAGTCCCACGATTGCAGATCTATACATGTAATTAATTTCAAGGAGGCTCATCTCTCCTTAGGAACGGGGAATATATAATCTTGGTATACACTGATTCTTATAAATCATTTGGTAAGCATGAAGCATCCTTCGTGTTTTCCTATCTAATCTAGCCAACATGTTTTGGGGCAAGTCAATCACTCCAAAACTTTAAGTTAGGACAGGAAAAGCAAATTGGTTTATCGCTTGGATTTTATTCCTAGTTGTCAGCGTTGTTTCCAGGATTCATTTAAGTCTTCTGAAGTATTCCTCACTAAGTTTTATTTACATTTATTCATGTTTTATTGTTGATCCTTCATCAGTTCCCAAATATTTATACACTCCCTCTTGCTCAAGTTCTTTTATATCACATGCTTGTCACAAACTGATGATTTCCTGGTGCTGCAGTTTTTCTGTTTTAAAGGTTGCTTTTGCACATTTATCAAGACCAAATGACATTCTTATATCATCTGAAAAAGTTTTAACAACCTGCAGTCTTTACACGTTGTTGTTTTCTAGGAGCCAGATTATAGCCATGGCCTAAGCTGTTAAGTAAACAGCTTAATGGGTTACGGGCAAGCCAGTATAGCAACGGTCACAGTCACCCTGGAATATCCCCCTTTGAATTTTTATCCCTGGGATAATAATTTGTCCTTTATCATGGCTTAATTGCAAAGTGGTCTGCCACTGTTTCGTGGTCACTGTAGTTTAGTTTATCAGTGTAGGTTGTATCTTATACATTTTTAAGCACTCTTTTATCCATGAATGTGGGATACTATCAAATGCTTTTTTGCAGTTAATCCATGCCATACTTAGATTCTTCCCCTTTTTACAGTTCGCCACTATGACTTTATTTAACAACAAATGATCCTTTGGTCCATATGACTTTCTTTTATTGCCCTTTTCTTCTACTGCCATAATTGAGTTTTCTTCTAAATGACTATGTCAGCATAAATTCCTGTGTATAGTTTATACGTCATCAGAAAGCAAGTTATTGGTCTATAATTTTTAGGGTAGCTTGCAGGTTCAGTCTTAAGTAGGGGCATTGTTTTTCCTGTTGTTAGCCAGGTTGGTGTCTGTTCGGGGTGCACATATAAATAGTTCTTACTCATGACTAAGTCTTCGTGTAAAGATGTTAATACTTTTAACCAAAAGTTAGGTACTGCATTTGGGCAAATTTTTGATATGCTGCTTGATAGTAGCAGGTATTTAGTAGCATCAAAAATGAAATTAACATTGCCCACAGGAAAATTGATTGGTTCCTAGAGGACACCTTATTCCAGAATGTGATTACCTTGGATACATATGGATTTTGCTTAACAAAAATCCATTGCTGTCCTCAATGTTTGGTATCCCTAAGGTACACAAAGGCATGCTAGACCCCCATATAGGTTAATTGTTGCAGCCTAAGGTTCTAAAACCTATCCCCTTGCTGTGTACCTAGAACACATTATTATTATTATTATTATTATTGCTGTGTAATTTCCTAAATTGAAGTCCCTTTTGAAACCAGAACCCATATATTTTACGGGATTCTTGGGATTTCTTAGCCAAAATTACTACAAATGTTCTTAAAGAACAAATATGTTTTCTGACAGTTGACATAGAGCACCTTTTTTCATGTATTCCCCATGGAACAGGGTTGGGGGTTCTTGGAAGATCTACTTACAGAAAGTCATCTGTTCGATGGGAACGAAATTAGGTTCCTAGTTGACTTAATGGAGCTAGTACTGAAGAACAACTTTCTTTATTTTGAAGGAGAATACTACAAACAAGCCAGTGGAGTTGCTATTGGGGCAGCTTGCGCCCCCATTTTTGCTGACTTAGTCATATTGTATTGGGAAAATAGATTTGTGATCAATTCAGAATACAGTTTGCTTTGGTCACACTACGTTAGATTTTTGGATGACATGTTTTTTGTGTGGAATGGTGATTATTCTGAAATAGCTTTTTGGGTTATTTGGCCCACACAACAGAGTTTTTTAAGGTTTACGTATAGTTCTCACAAGACAGTCATCCACTTTTTGGATGTCCAACTTGAATGGGAAGGGGACAGCTTAAAGTCAAGTATATACAGAAAAGATGCGCTTTCGAACAGCTACCTTCATTTAGATAGCTGTTACCCTATGTATTGAAATAAAAATGTAGTAAAAAGTCAGTTTATTAGAGCAGTGAGGATGACCTCTGATGATGGATTATTAGAGGAAGAAATAAAAGCAATAACATCTGTGTTCCTTGACAGGGGATGTCCATTGGATTTGATAAACTTAGTTAAGAATGAAGTGATTGAGAATAGGGGGGGTGAAGTTCGAATGTATCTTGAGTAAGCCATAATTATCAAAAGGAATAGGCCAAAATATTTGTAATCAAATGGAGAATTTTCAGCAAGCGATGGCAGTAAAATATGATGGGTTAAGCCAAAAAGTTAAAAACATAATTTCCCAGAATTGGGCAATTTTTAAAACAGACCCTGATTTGTATCAACACTTAGGGGATAAACCCAGGTTCATACATAAGGTCCGCAGGAACATCAAGGAAAGGTTAGAATATGGTAAGGCAACAACTAAGAAAGGAACTAAATATGTGTGGGAGGTGTAACTTCTGTCAATGTATTACTGACAAGGAAACAGTGACCTTGAACAATACAACCCAGACAATTATTGTCTTTAAAAAAGGGGACTGTAATTCACAGGGATTAGTGTACATGGTGCTGTGTGATAAATGTATTTTGTTTTATGTTGGAAAGACTGAAAGGAAATTCTCTAAGAGGATATACGAACACTTATATGATTTGAGGAAGGCTAACTGCAATAATGCTTTATATAGACACTCAATTGTATGCGAGGGATTTAAAAAAATACCTTTGGTATACTGGAAGTTGTCCCCCAGGACAATAGGGGGGAGCATGGGAAAACAGATTAGAGTACAAGGAGTTTCTTTGGCAATTGAGACTGGATGCTACAACAAAACCAGATCTCAATTACTTTGTTTCCATCAATTCAGTGCTTAAAATGAGATTGGCTAAATTATAGCTGTTAAGATTTTAGTTACATATTTTCATCTGAGATTATGGAAATTACTTGTTATGAGGTTAACTGTACTGCTTTGCAAAAAGAATAACAGTTTTTAAAATATGTTTCTTTAAAAGAGACGGGAACATGTTTAATTGATTACCAGTTATGGTTAATTACTGTTGATTAAGGTTTTTTAAAAAGGTGGGCTTGTTTTAAGCAGTTTCAGTTCTGAAGAAGTCCTAGTGAATGGACAAAAGTGCTTAACATGAATCCGTATTTGGAAACAGTTTTTTTTTCAATAAACATCTACATTTTTGGACTGCCCTGAGTGTGGATATCGTGAAATTTTTGTTTGGTTCATTGTCTACAGTTTGCACGAAGTGCACTTGTCTTTTAGAGTTATATGCATATAAATAGTTTTTACTCATGGCTAAATCTTCATACAAAGGTGTTAATACTTTTAACCAAAAGATAGGTACTGCATCTGGGCTTGGGGTTTTCCAATTAGAGGCTTTTCTTAACTTTGTTTCAATCTGTCTGGCTGTTACTTCATCCCATTTCATATCCTGTACCTTTAAACTTCTTATTCTTTCTTGTACTTCTTGTATACATTTAGCATCTTTGTTATGTCCCACAGTATCTTCATAGATATTTCTCCAAAATATATCTATTTCTTCTTTTTTGGTGGTCTTTCTGTTCCTTTTACCTTGTTTCCCAGTTCTCTATAAAATATTTTTGGGTTATCAATAAATTGCTTATTTTGCACTTTTCCTTTATATTTATCTTTGTATCTTCTATGTTTTCCCGCCTGTGCTGAAATTTTTAGTTTGTTTGCGATAGTGCATGATAGATCCTGGTCTTTTCTAATACTGGTGTATGGCTTTTATCACATCTGTCTTTCTTAGTATTTTTGTTAATTTATTCCCTCTTCTATAGTCTTCTAACAGTGACACTTCTTGTCTTAATTGCTTTATAATTTTCTCTATTCAATATTTCCATGATGGTATTTGATTTATCCCCTTCCTTTCCCCTCACTACCCTGTGTTCTTATGGTATAACTTTATCTGTTATTAATTTAGTTGCACAGTAATGTATTCTTTTTACTTCTGTTATATCGCAAGAATCTCTGTGGACAGTCCTAATTATTGGGTTCATTTGTTTTATCAGACTTCTGACTTTTGGGGGTTTATTGACCTTATGCAGTCTATTTCTTTCATTGATCTGAATATTTATGTCTATTAAATCAAGCAACTTTTCTCTTAGCTCATTTTCTTTTAAACTGAGGGCACATCCCTTGTTTTCCATTTCCTGTGGGCATTCTATAGAAAGTTCTATAGCATCTTCCTGTGGCACATTCTCTTCAATTTCATCCTGTGCCATCCGTTGCTCTGTTATATGGGAACTCACTGGCTTATCACTCCTCAGCATTGACTGTATCAGAGTTTCCACAGTTTCCTGTTCCTTCCCTTGCTGTCTAATTTCAAGTGAACATTTATACTGGTTTCCTGTGGAAGGCTCCAAAATGTATTCATATGGTACCTGACCAATTGCTTCTTGTTCCACTGGTTTCCCCTTAATTTGGATATCCATTGCTCTATCCTGTTGTGGTGCTTTCTGAATTAGATTTTCTACACTGAATTCTTCACTTCGCAGGTACTCCATAACCTCAATTTCTATTTTTTAACTTCTCCATTACTAATCTCCTTTTCTACTTTTCCTCTTTGTCTTCTTATTTTTTGAATTGTAAAGTTTTCCATGTCTGGATTCCTTTGCCTGTATTTCTCTTCACATGTCTTTGGTGCTGTTCTTTTTGTATTGGTTAGTTTTGCTTTCTCCTTTGCATAAATATTGCACAATATTAAATCTCTTTTTCTTTCCCATCTCCATATTTCTTCTTTAGATATCTCCTGATCTTCCTGCTACTCCTTATTTTGGGGACATACTCCAGCATGCTGTAATGTAATATGTGTTAGACCTTCTACACCAAATCCTTCACTTCGCAGGCACTCCATAACTTCAACTTCTATTTTTTTAACTTCTACTTTACTAATCTTCTTTTCTGCATTCCATCTTTGTGATATTATTCTTTTTATTGTGAAATTTGCCATGTTTGGATGCCTTTGTCTGTATTTCTCTTTGAATTTCTTTGGGGCTGCCTTCTTTATATTGATTAATTTGGCTTTCTCCTTTGCATAAATATTGCACCATATCAAATCTTTCTTTCTTTCCCATATCCATACTTCTTTTTTTATACTTTTCAAATATTTCTGGGTTTTGTTGTTTATATTTTCACACTTTCTCAGATGCTTCTTTTTTTCAAACAGATCAAAATTTCTTGATCTATATACTGTTTTTCAAAGATCTGTTGTATTAATGAACACAAATTTTCATTTGAAGCTTCTGACAGTTTTTTCCTGTGGAAGAATTTTTCTTTCCTCTAATTTCTCTCTTAATCATTTTGTATATCTTGTGTCTGAAAAGTGTGGGCTTTTTGCCTAATAGTAACAATACATAATTTCTTTCTTATCCTCAATAGTCCACTTTATCATCTTTATGGCTCTTCTTTGGCCTATCAGTTTTTGTGATTTTTGTTGACTACTACTTCCTTCTACAACAGGGGTGCCATCCTCCCCCTGGGCCTGGCCTGGACCCATTGTAGGAAAGTTTCCATATTTTATGGATTCTACACTGTCATCTTTTCCAGTCCTGGCACCGTTGTGCGTACCAGGATTGGGCAGTTTTTTTATCCTGGGTATTGTACACCCAGCTCTCTTTTTTTTATTTTTAACCTACTTCTGTCCATGACATATGTTACATAAATGCAGTCTATATATCATGTCGTCTTGGTGAGATTTTGTGAAAAACAGGGTCCACCTCATGAAGTTACTCACCAAGACTTGAGAATGAATTCAATTTTAGCAATAATACTCTCCTTTCCTTGCTGACTTATCATCTCTCCATTAGGACCCCCCCTTAATATTCTGTATGGCTGTGGTTATTTTCCTTAAGGATTTGCATCCAAAATTCTAGGTTCTTTTTCCCATTTCAACATCATCATCCTTTTCCAGTCTGATTTTTAACCTTCTACTTCAGTTATGTATATTAGCTTTAGTTGTGTAGCTCCAAAGTATTCCCTCAAAACAGGTAGCTCTAAATCACCTTATTCTATGGAAAGAATCAGCTTATCCCATTTAACGCTTATCATCTACCCCTCCTAAATAAATCAATTCAACTCTTGATTAATTATCATCCACAATTTCTACTATGTTTGATAAAAATGTGCCTGGCCTGTATATAATACTAAGGGGACTAAAACACTTCCACTGCTTGTATCTTGCTATCAGTATCTATAATCAAACATTTCCAGATTCTCAGTTTTTGAATTATCTTTTGTTAGTGTCTTTGCATATATCCTTAACTACCATGACAGAATAATTTTTAGTGTATACACCTAAATGTTTCATCTTATCATGTCTCCATAAGTATGAGTATTGCTGACCCATTTCATGAGTGTGCATGCAGCTCACCCCCCCGGGTGGGTGTACCCATCCTTCCTTGCCAATACTTTTCTGGGCCATAGTCAAGGCTTTATTCCTGTATGACACTGTATCACCCACCTTATTTCTTGTCTCTGGCCCTTCATATATCCTCCTTATTAATATTATAACTCTATTAGAGAATACAAATGATACCATTCCCTATTTATAAAATTCCAGCTGAAACTATGGATTGCTTTCTGTGCATCAAGATCCACCAATAATATCAGTGTTTTCTTATAGTCTGTTTCCGTTTGAATTATCATTATTCTATTAATGTTGTCAGATGTTTTCCTTCTCTCCACAAAACCACGCTGAACCGTATATATCAACAGTGGTAACACTTTTGCCATTCCCTTAGGTAGTATAGACATAACACTTTCTAATTGTGGTTTAAAATTGAAATGGGTCTACATAAAGCCAGATTTAAAGAGTCATTATAGTCTTTGTGTAACATAGCCACCACAGCTTTCTTCCAAGATGCTAGCACCTCCACAGTTTGTAAGATAAATAAGAAGACAAAGAGGAAAAGTAGAAAAGGAGATTAGTAATGGAGAAGTTAAAAAATAGAAATTGAGGTTATGGAAACCTTACAGATCTGTATTACGTTCTTCCTTCCTAACATCCAAATTTATATAGGAATACCATCTGTTCATAGAGGCTTCCCCTACTGACTGATTGTACATCACTGTTTATCTCATGCCTTCCTGTTATAGCTATTTACTGTTGAGCATCATATTCTTCTAATGTTGGCATTAGGTATTGAATAATTATTTCCACTGGGTCTTTTTCTGGTTTTCCTATTCTTCTACTTCATACAAATTTTCATAATCTCTTTAAAATATCTCTAATATCTCAAAAGTACCTCTGGCATTTTTCTTCTCATGGGCTCCTTAAGTTTGGCTATAATTCTTTCTACTTTCTATTGCCTAAGTAATTGTATGAAACATTTTTGCACACTACAGCTATGAAAAATAGATGCTTAACAGAAATTCTTCTAAACTTACATATATTATGTAAATACTGCACAGCCACATATTTTTGGATTATTTTGTGTTGTGTGCCATTGCTCTATCATTGCCTGTTTTTTTTTTCATATTATTTGCATACTCCTTTATTTTCCCTTTTCACTCTGCAGTTGCTCCCCTTCTTGTTCTGGGAGATTTCCCTTATTCTGTAATACTTTAAACCTTATCAGCCCCTCTAAATAATTCCTATTACTTCTTTCCACTATCTAGTCTTCTCTTATTTACATTATGTTTTCAAACAACATTTTGATTTTAGCCCACTTGCTATACTTCCAGAAGCAATTTCTGTATTTTCTAATAAATCTTGAATCATATCCACTATCAGTTCCTTAAATACCTTTTAATAGATAAGTAGGAATGCACCATTGCCTAATGTTTACATAATTACCATGCATCTATATCTTAGATTTTATTCCTGCTTTAAATGAAATGCATATACTCCCATGAAATATAATTTATTTCCAAGATGGCTTAGTTATTTTAATTTGGGTAATAATAAGCAAGTTCTGCCTGAGTTTCTCCAACTAAATTTGATTCTTCCAACAATTTTTTTTCAGAAATCCACTCTCTTTTGATATATTTTCCCTCTTCTGTCCCCTTATGCAATCTCAGTATTACAAATCAGGTTCCATTCCATGTCGATAAATAATATTCACTTCTATTATTTTCTCATAATTCTACTAAGCTCTATAATAGTAGTTTTAGGTGAAATATAATACATGCCAGTGTAATCATTCTCCCCTGCCAATAAATCCTTAATACTATAAATTTACCATTATTGTCTTTTGTTTCCTCTTTTATCAATATTGGAGTCACTGTCACATCAGTGTTATTATCCCCCCTCTCCTTTGAACCTGATACTGTGCTGAATGTCCATCCTGAAATCCTTAGTCAAATTCACATGCTTATTTCTAGCCAAATACATTTCCTGTAACAGTGCCATTTGCACATTGCACTTCTTAATATAATTCAAAACTCTTTTGCTTTTTTGTGTGTACCTATATTACTATTTACAGTCCATGCTAATATTGATAAAGTAGCAATTCTGATGAAAAGATACATATTATACATGACAGTTTTGTTTAATATATGTTTCCATCTTACAACTTACATGCATACACTAAAGTCTTTTCAGGCTGATATTGTATATCATTGCTCTTCCCCATCTCTTTTTGAATCCATGTAGAATCTTTCCAAACTTTTTATTTCAAGGAAAACTGCACACACAGACTCAAAAAACATATTTATTTCATCATGGTTTGGTGTTTCCAACATTTTAACACCACTCTGGGACTATTTACAGGTTTTTAAATATTTTATATGTAATTTCTGAGTCTGACCACATGGGGTCTGGCATCTTGAAGTAATTCTGTTTAGTCTGCCTCTGGGTATCCCACAATGCAGTGCTTGTCTGTAAAAAATTACATCACACAGGCCTCTTTCTTCTTAAAACTCCTGTCATTGCATTGATTTTACATGCATACATTGCTGTCTTTCAGTCAGTTTTAAGCAACATTTCATGTTGTTCAATGACTGCTTAAAACACAAACAGTGCAAATGCCACAGAAACTCAAACAGTGCAAATGCCACAGAACAGACTTTCAAAGTGCTTTTTACTGCTGCTTCTTTTTAGAATGGTTAAACTGCAATCTTTGTGAAACCTGAACTGTACTAATCTGATTAATCTCCCACCCCCCTTCACACCTAACCTCCCTAGCTGTCATAGTGCTAAGGGTAATTTGAGCTATAACCTGCTGTGATTGACAGCTCACAGCAGGAGACTTGACTCATGTCCTGTTTCCTTGTTCTAGCCTTTACATTCTGTATGAGTAGGGGAAGGACCAGGGAACTGTGACATCCCACCATGGGTGGGTTTTTAGGACGGTCATGCTGATATCAGTTTGGGGAGGAAATGGCCATAAAACTAGCTGTATTCAGTGGCCTTGATAATATCAGTGAATTGGAGACTGCAGCAAGCTTTTCTACAGTGGGACAAAAGTTTTTTGAAAGTGAAACCACCACAGTACAGTAAGGTACTCTTCTAGCAGAGAGAAACAGTCAATTTAAAATATTTTAAAGGCTGTATTGTTGTTTATTCATAGCAGGGACAGTAAAAAGGGATAAAAAATACAGAGAAGTTGAGCATTTAATAATAGAATTCCACTGTTGTTCTTTCAATAAAAACACTCAAGAAACAAAAACCTAAATACAGTTTAAACCACTCAACCCCTTTTAACTCATTGCAAACATACAAAATTGTATACACTTTAAAAAAGGAAGTTTACCGTTACATATGGAAGCAGTTGCCCCAAACTGAAGGCTGCATACACAGGCATCACCTATTCTATAGTTATGGTTAACTATGTTGAAGCACGTGTTAGAGCCTGTGTTGCCATTGAGATAAATTGCTATCTGAA
The DNA here is from genome assembly GCF_019279795.1 of Protopterus annectens. Lineage (NCBI taxonomy): Eukaryota > Metazoa > Chordata > Ceratodontiformes > Protopteridae > Protopterus > Protopterus annectens. The sequence continues at coordinate 253,825,172 of NC_056747.1, forward strand.
GAAAAACAATGAACTTTCCAAGGTGTAGCACCAAAAATAAAATAAAACCACACTACCACCCTTGTCTGGTTACATTATTCCCAAACCATGGTTGTCAGTTCCTTGATTAACAACATCTCCTCATTACCTAAATTACTGACAAATCTAAATCAGATCTGTTGAAGTATCTTTCTAAAATTATTTTCACAATACTTTTCATAAAGCTGCAAGGTGGGGTATAGGGGAGGATGAAAGGTACTAGCTTTGACAAATTTCTCATTGCTGCTAAGCATATTGGGCATGTCATGGAACATAACATTTAAGTTAAGTTTTCTAACAAATAATTTTACATTCACTAGTAAATGGCAACATCTTACTGAAATGAAGAGACAAATGTGAGGCCCTTACTAAATAAGTTAAAGTGCTTCTCTTCAATGCATTTTTGACTGTAGTTAAAATGTTTAATTCCTTGTATTCAGACAATACATGCTTGCTGATTAAAGCAGCATGAAAAGAATTCAAAATATCATTACCAGTGCATATTCAGAGGGCACAGAATAGGTCAGTACTAAATTTATTTAATGCTTGTGCTGTTTGGGGTAATGTTTGTTGGCATGATAATTCAATGAGAGTCATCTGGGGCTTGCTTCCTCTGGATAATACCCATTCTTGTGGTTCATCTTCTGGGCTATGCTAAAATCTATATGCTCTGCTTCAACATATTTGTCACCATGTTGAACTCTGTGGAGGGAAGTCTGTGATGTCCCATTAAAAGAGTCTAACTCTTGGTCCCATGCAGTGGCCACCTGTTCCTCCTTTTTATCCTGGGACACTGGATATGCTTCCCCCTTAGAATAAAATATCTCATCCCTGATGAGCTTGATTTTTTTAATAACTTTACCTTTTTCCAATTGTTTGTTGACATTCTGAATAATAGTACTATAATCACTACAATGAAATTCATATAACAAATCTTGTTTAAGTAATCTATCAAGCTAATGTATAGCTTCTTAAAGTCTGTTCATTGATTTTTCATTAAACCTAATAAGAGTTCTCATGATCTCAAGTCCACAATTATCGAAAACATTTAGCAATTTGTGTAACAGTTCAGTATCACCACCAAGCCCATTGAGAAATTTCCATACCCTTAGCCCTTTGAGAACACGTTTTCTGCTTATACACTCATTGAGAAATGCAGTGTCCAACTGTAAAAATTTAAATTTGGACAACTTCTTCTAAAAAACGTTTTTATTAAGTATTAAATGTTCCACTTACACTTAAGGAGGCTGAGACAGCCTTGATGAATAGACGAGAAAACTTATTGAGCCAACTGGAAATATCAAGTTGGGATACAGAGGTATGAGTTGCAATATTTCTTTTCCTTGGTCAGCAAAATTCTGGTTCTCTTCCTATTTGAGTGATACCAGACACAATTCTGGATGAAACCCAATGAATATTAATATACATGTGTTCCGATACACTATGCTGGTTATCAAACATGGTTGACAACCTAGAAGAAATAATTATTGTCGTTACTTGCTGTAAATTGGTAGCAAGTGATGTTAGAAGTTCAATGAGATCAGTTAATCTGCTGGAAAGTGAAGTAAAAAATGCCCCCTTCCTCCTTATGATGTAATGGTAGCATTCCATCTCCCTGTTGATGATTGGAACTGGTTGCAGCAAAAGTAAAGACCTCTTGTGAATTCATATGCAACCAGTACTCTGTAAATCAACCAGCAAATCAGAAAAACACAGAAAAAACCTTGAGAATATAAAAACTGATAACCAAAAACTCAAGGAAATCCCAAAGGAGGCACAGCAGGACTAAACTAGACTCATGTGAATAAAGCAAAAATTTATTTTGGAAAATGTTTAGTGCCTTCATCCCTGAGAGCTGGGACTTCTTCAAATAGTTCCAACATTGAGAAAACCACATTTGAATAGGTGTTTTAAAAAAGCCCCATGACTTAGAACAATGAATGAGAATGCATAACAATCCATTAATTAAACATTTAAAGAAACACTTACAAAATCATTTAAAAACAAAGTAAGGATCAATAAATTACTTCTTGAAGGGAAAATGTATTAATTGAAATAGTGCTGAACACATTCACAAGATCTAAAATATATTGTATTAATGAGCTATGGTTACAACTTGGAAACACACATCCTTAATGCACTACTGACTGAAACCATATCATTTAAATGGGGGGGGGGCATGTTTGTGTCTAATCTCAGTTGCCATCTAGTCCTAGACCAAGATGCCATTAATTACAACCTATTTAAGTTTTTAAAGGTTTTTAAAGGTTGATCATCCCATGATACCAGCTATTTTTGGCATCCCCAAGGTCCATAAGTATCTAGGTTACCCACATTTACATCATATTGTATCAGAAGTAGATTTCAAAACCCATTCTGGCCCTTAGCCTTATATAGAGATGGCAGTTTACTTTTTTTCCAAGAATTATACATATATTCTACGGACTCATGGGATTTTTTAAGACATATGAAACAAGAATTTTACAATGATGACTGGATACTTGTTACAGTTGATGTCATAGATTTATTCACATGTATACTCTACTCCATTGGATTACAGTGGTTTAAAAAGGCTTGTGTGAGGTGTGAAGACATACCAAATAGAAAAGTCAACATACTAGCTGATTTTATGGGACTAATTATTTTCAACAATTTTTTTTATTATGAAGAAGAATATTTCAAGCAAAGTGGCCTGTACCCCATTATACACCAATAATGTTCTTTGGCATTGGGAGCAGAACTTAATTTTTAAATATGATTTTATGTATGTTATTGTCACCTATTTACGTTTCTTAGATTATATATTTATTGTATGGAAAGGCACTTTATCCAAACTCAAGAATGTTTTAGTTTTCCTAAACTCTTCCACAGATTTTTTTTTAATTTGCATATTCCCACTCCAGTGATACAATCATTTAGATATTACTTTAAAGAATGAAGAGACAGGCAAAATTTCAGTTCTTCGGTATACAGGAAACCTACTTATTCCAATATACTTTTCTGCATTACACCAGCAATCACCCCTATTCACAGAAAAAAGTCTTCTGAAGGAGCAAATGGTAAACATTTCTAGAATTGTGTCAGATAATCAGTTCTCATTAGAAGTGGATAAGTTGATAAATATGTTTATTGTTTGAGGTTATCCACCCAACATGTTATATGAAATCAAGAATGAAGTTTGTCAAAAAGATAAGTTAAATTGTATCCCGTTAGGAGAAGGACCTCACAACATTGAGACTGCAAATGTTGAACTGAGTAATTAGGAACAGAGTGTGCTTATTAAATATGGTCCTAGTAGTAACACTATCAGAAAAGTATTGGTTGATAATTGAAAAGTCATTAAATACAATGATGCAGTTCATAATACACTGGGCAGTGGCCCCAGTTTGTATATAAGAGGCATTTAATTTTAAAAGAGAAGTTGAAATTGGCTGCATCATCTGATGGTTCCAACAAGACATACAAAGGAATGGTAAAATGTGGATCCTGCTCACAGTGTAAATTTATACATGTAGGTCAAACCTTAAAACTAAAAAAAGCTGCCACTTAAAATTCAAATTACATCAAACCTGTGATGTAATTCTACCAGAGTGGTGTATTTAGCTTTCTGTGATTTCTGACGTTAATTTTACATTGCAAAAATTGAAAGGGCTTTAAAAAATGCATATATGATCATTATTATGAATGTTGTTGATAAACTCAAGCTTTCTTGCCCATATAATAATTTACTTTTGTTTTTTGTATTAGACCAGGTTTTACCAAATGTAAGAGTAGGTTCTTGGGAGCAAAGGCTTGAATACCAGGAGTGTTGTGGCAACTAAGATTAGACGTTAACATGTGATATAGTTTCAGTCAGAAGTGTATTAAAGATGCATGCTTCCAAGATGTAACCATAGATCATTAATACAATACAGTCTATATCTTGAGTGTGTGTTTAGCACTGCCTTAAGTGATACATTTCCCTTTAAGAAGCAATTTATTGGTCCATAGTTTGTTTTTAAATGATTTTGTAAGTGATTCTTTAAGTGTTTAATTAATGGATTGTTATGTATTCTCATTTGTTGTTCTAAGTCATGGGGCTTTTTTAAAACATCTATTTAAATGTGGTTTTCTCAATTTTGGAATGTTCTAAACAAGTCCCAATTATCTGGTACAAAAGCACTAAATGTTTTCAAAATAAATTTTTGTTTTATTCACATGAGTATAATTTAGCCCTGCTGTGCTTTCTTTGGGACTCCTTGAGGTTTTGGTTATCAGTTTTTTATATTCTCATGGTTTCCTCTCTGTTTTTGGCTTAGTTGGTTAAAATAAAAAAAACAGTACCTACAAACCACAAAGAATATTTAATAACTTTTAGCACATTCATCCTTGGTACAATGGACTTCTTTAGAACACCATATTAACAAGTAGAAGCCATTTTATAACTGTCGTGAATCAGTCAGCTGACATAAACATTTCTTAAAGAAATATAATACATAAAACATAAAAACACAGAAATAATCTACTACAGTTATAAAACAATACATAAATTCAATATTTTCTAACATTTCTATCTTCTGAAAAACATTCAGTGTTAATAGAATAATTTAAACCAGGGGATTTATCAGTTCATAATTTCAGCTGCCAGACCAAATAGCCTCCCTTGGCTCAATTTTATTCCTATATTCTTCCCATCTTGCATCCATTAAAACCATTTCTAAACCATAAAACAACATTCTTTTTTATGTTCCGTATGTTCAGAAACATATCTAAATAAAGCATTATTGGACTCTCTGGTTTTAATATCATAAATATGCTCAAATATTCCCTTTTTAAAACTTCTTGCTGCCATTCCAATATAAAACATCTGGCACCCTTCACAGACCACAGTATAAACTAAACTGCTAGACTGATATGAAATCCTACAATTAGGGAGAAATACTTGCCCTAGGATTCACGATTCTCCGTGCAAGAATAAGATTATTCTTGCAAGGAGTGTTTTGTGTCCATTTAGAATGGCAGCGCACCTTGCATATGCATGAATGCGTGCTGCTATTTACTCTAAATGGACATGAACCAGGAGCAAGCACAGGGGGTATGTGTCAGCAGTGCCTGCACATGTAACACCCCCCCTTTGCTCAGAAAGTGCTGTACAGCTCTTTGTGACACAGATGAGTGTCAAGTTATATAATATTAGAGCCTGGCTCTAATATTATATAGTAAATGAGTGTCCACAGACACTGAAATGTAAGTAGCTAACATTTCAGTGTCCATGGACACTGAAAAAACAAAACACCTAGAAGGCAGCAGCCTTCAAGTGCACACCCCCAAATGTATGCACTCTTGCCCTACATGCATGGAAGCAGTAGGGCAAGAGGAAAGCAATAAAAGTAAAAAGGTGTAAAGTTTTTTTTTTATCAAATAAATCTGAAATTTAAGCGGTGCGCAGCTTGTTTGTGCACTGCGCCGCTATGCTTAGCCTGGCTGAAATCCTGAAAATGATAGACAATTGCTACTGTGATAGAAAATGTCATTAAGCTGCTGTAGCGTAGTGGTACTGCCATGGTATAGCATATAAAACATGCTCAGTTCGAATCCTCCCCCAGCCAATTATTTAATAAACTTTTAAGGAATTTGAATGATAGATGTCAATCATATGGCTCACATATAGCACAGTAGGGGTGGGAATATGTAAAATATAAATGTAAAAAATAATTTATAAATTTAATGAAAAAAATAGATTTAAGCAATGCTTTGCTAGTATAAGCATTGCTTACCTGCTTTCAGCTGTGCTTACCTGGTGTAAGCATTGTAATGCAGATTTGCGTGGAGCTAAGCATAGTTCAGCATAGTAAAACCAGCCAATCAAGAAAAAGTGTGGGAAAACTGCCCTATTTAAACCGCACATGTGGGAATATAGCCATAACCATTTGGGATTGCTCACAGCAGGACCAAAATGTCTGGTGTCAGTGAAGGTGTTCACTTCCGAGCAGAATGTTGGGGCATCCAGGAGTCCAGGGCTGGGCTCCTAGTAAAAAAACATGATGGCAGGCTGCTGTAGGGCCAGTACCAGGGCTCACAGTACAAAGTGGCGGCCTGGGACTAGCTTGCACGCGATCTCACCAGTGCCACTGGCATACCCCGGACTGGTGAGCAGGCACATCACCACCATAATGACCTGAAGCAGAGGATGGGTGCACTGTTGGACCAGTGGATCCAAGAAGCCCGAGCACAGGATGTCCCACCTGTCTATAAGTATGCAGTCTTATGTATCTCTAAGTATGGAAAAAGTTCAACTTGTGATTGTGCAGGTGTGATTAATGTGTGATGTCTCCTCATACAGCTGCTTCAGAGAGGACTCAGAATGTTGAGGCTTATGCCCAACAACTGGCACAGCTGCATTGGCAGTATGGTGAATACAGAATACCCCCTACTATTAGCAGTAAGAAATCAAAATTATAGTAATGGTAGTACCGCCTGTTTATATAATTGTGCTGTAAAAGTCAGGAATAAATGCCTGTGTCAGGCTGCTAGTGTTACAATGGAGTATTCTCAGCTGCTGTGTAATACAGATATCAGTAGCAAACAAGGTACAATATGCAGGAGAGGAATGTTAGAATATGTATGAGTGTGTCTGAGTGAACCTGCCAAGAAAGTGCCATGTCAGGTCGACTGTAACAGTTAGAAATGAAAAGCATTCCCCCTGTGCAGATCATGCAGGAATAGTAATTGTGGATTTCTGAGTTGTACACAAATATTTATGTCAAAACTAATAAAGGTGATCCCAAACACTGGTGTGTGTCATCTCACTTGTACCTGAAAAATAGAAATGTGTATGTCCTGCAGAATGCATTAACTGATGTGAACTGAGTTAGCACTGCTTGTCTGCATACTTTAGAATGGGCATGTCAAATAACTGAAAAAAAAAGCAACAGTACATATTGCCATCAGAATGTGTTTTACTTGTCTGCCAGCAGTGTCTTGTGTTAACCTTTCAATTTCATTTGTATGTAACTGTGAAAATACTGAAAATGTATAAGGCTAACAGGTATAGACTTAAAACCTAGACTGTGTACTCAGGAATCTAAATTGCAGTGTGTGGTTGTAAAACAGTCGAATGTGCAATCCAGTTAATGTGCACATGTTTCACAAACAGTGACACCAATGTCTGTTGTGTGTGCATTGTACTGAAAATGGGAAACAAATAATGCAACATGTCATAATAAAAGTACTGTGAACAAAAATATGTACTATATAGAAATGTCACAAGCAATACACAATACCTCCTGAGTAGCTCAGTCTGATAAGGACTAGTCCTGTAGTTCAATTTTGCACAAACACCACAGTTCAAATCCAGGGACCGCCACTAGCATCTCAGTCTGGTTCTATAGTTGTAAACTGCAATCTGATTAGAAAAAGTAATGTACTGCAACATGTAACATTTTCCATACAGGGCACACAGGTAAAGAAATCTGAATAGAAAGACTAGTATGATGTGTATAACTATGAAAAGTGTACAATTGCTGTGTTGATAAGCCCCAGTCCTACACATAGATGCAAGCTAGACATCCACACTCTGCAGTCTGGCCCAGAGAAGCCCCTCAACTATCACACTGTCACGGACAGTTTCCCCAGTCGCCAAGAAACCTGCACACAGATAATGTCACAGTAGATGTATGTGAAAGGCACAACACATACTCCAGGGCCTTCAACCAATATGTGAATCTGAAATATGGGTAGAAACAGCAATATAATGTGCACACAGTTCATCTGCACAGGGCCCACAGGTAAAGTGTATAACTAAAATAAGGGTACAATAGCTCTGTTGATCTCTACAGTTATTGGTGTGCTGTAGCAGCCCCATGACCCAGGTAGAGTGTAAGTGTGGTCAGAATATAGATTGGTGAATAGTAGTGTACTGACAAATATACTTCATAACAGTTGTCAATTAAATCTGTTCCCGTCCCCCACCACTCAGCTGATCCGACCATCACACTGAAATCAACATGGGTATGTTTCTAAACAAACGTCTACTATTGGGACCATTGTTCCATTTAGTTTATCATTGTTTAAACTGTGTGCATACTAATATTCCCTGTTGAATAATCATTTTATTGCCTGCCTGACATACCACTAACTGCCATGCTGTTGCAACCCTGAATGCCATTCCATATATGCATGGGTTCTATTTGCTATGGCACTGTTATAATTGCACTGTGTTGGATAAATGAGAATATCCATGCATGCTATTTTGACTAATATTGTACTGTGTTGTGCATGACTAACCAATATTCATTGCTAATTTCCACACCATAGCATATATAGGAAGGCAGATGCCAGTGGATCTGCCTCTCCCACCCCACCTGGCCGAGGCACCGGGTCCCAGAACATCTGGGACCCAACCCAGACCTTCCTCATCTGCTGGTGTGCACCAACCTCAGGTAAAACCACTGCAGGGGTTGGGGCTCACCCCCCCCTGCAAGTGGGCTTGGTGAGGATGCTGTCACCTGGGATGAGGTCTGTGGCATGGTGTGCAGTGTCCTGCAGATGGAGCTGGATGACCACCTCCACCAGGTGGAGGACAGGCTGGCACAGCTAGAGGGGCAGGTGGCCATTCCAGCCCAGCCCCCAGCACAGCCACCTTTGGGGCTGTGAAGGAGTATTTGTGACTGCCATCAGGTGGGGACATCAGTGCCACTACTACCATCTGGGGGGTTCATAAGTCTCGGATTCCCAACCACCCTCCCCATCAAGGTGTTTGCCCCCATGTGTCATACACCGCCCCTGCCTGCTGTCTTGTCTGTCTGCAAATGCAACCTCTCCCACCAAACCTCCCTCGCCACACTTTATATAATCGTTCTCTAACATCCCACTCTCACCTTAAAAAAAGGCATCTTTCCCACAAAAAATCACGTCCCATACATAGCTCTGCATTGCACCCAGAGACATGTACCCATCACACAATCTAACCCTACCAGTCATCCATATTGTATGATGCCCACACACCTCCTTGTAGGATGTGAGGCTCCAAATTCTAAATTGTCCACATTGAAAGCTGTTGCTGCCAAAGAAATGCAGAGCTATGGTCCTTTCTTACACCTGTCCTGTACATCCCTACCTGATTTTCCTCTTGTTTGTCCCACTGCTTGCCCAAATTTCACCACTTTCCTATCTCCCTTTTTTCTTTTCTTTATTTGAAATTAGCGCAGGTTTAATTGGGTGTAAGCTAAATTAAGCTCATGTAAGCTTCGCTTAGCTCTGCGCAAACCCACGCAAACCTGCTTACAACTGCTTTAAAGTGCCTTAATCACTCTGTCTCCAACAGCACCTGTTCTGCCCAGCAATAAAATAACAAGCTCTTGCAAGTCTCAAACCCAGGACCCTGCACACTATAGCCAAAGTGATTTACTGCTAAGCCATTTCAGATGTAAATAAATTTGATGCTTTCTCAAACATATCATCCAACACAGTCATTCAACCGTAGGGGAAATGTATTTATATATGTAGATTTATTTATGTATGTGTATATGTATATATATGTATATATATATATATATATATATATATATATATATATATATACATATATATATATATATATATTATATATATATATTATATATATATATATATATGTCTACATATATATGTATATATATATATATATATATATATATATATATATATATATATATATATATATATATATATATATATATATATATATATATATATATATATATATATATATATATATATATATATATATCTATATATATATATATAATATATAGATTTATATATATATATATATATATATATATATATATATATAAAGATATACATATCTGTATATACATATATATACATAGATATAAAATATATATAAATGTGTATTGCATTTGCATATTGGATGCACACTCTGAACCTCTCACTGCAAAACATTTGACCAAAAGCACTGTTAATGGGGGTGAAGGGGCCCAAAATAAGTACCTCTTGTAAATATTGATATCATCCCCTCCTCCACAGCTGAACAGATCTGCCTTGCAACACAATAACCAACAATTGCAAATCTCATACTCAGGACCCTACACAACATAGCCACAACAAGTTAACAGTAATCCATCTCAGCTGTACAATATCAGGCTGATATCAATAACATATCATGCAGAACAGTCTGTCTACCATAGGGAATGTACAATGTGGAAAGAGTAAACATTCTAATGATACATATACACACACACACACACACACATATATATATATATATATATATATATATATATATATATATATATATATACATATATATATATATATGTATATAAACATACATACACATATACATATATTACTACTTATAGATATGTATAAGAAGATATATATTTAGAGGGTGCACAGCATATCGAACAGCCAGTATTCCTACAGTTGCTACCTTTTAAAATGGCCAGTGTTTGATTCTTTCATACAAAAGACAATTATTTCATGAAACATATACCCACAGACAAGTCAAAGGATATGACACCACACACAAGTTTACATACATAGAAATGTTTATTTGTGCAATATTTCAGTTGTATATGCCATTTCATATAGCAGTTAGGTGTTTGAAATACATAATAACTGCGTAATGCAACTCTCAAACAAAACATTTGATACAGTAATCTGAAAACATAACATATGTTGCTGTCCAGGCTAAGGCCTTCAAGTAGTACAAGAGTACAAAAACACTTGCCTTGAACATAAGAAGCAGTCAACACTTATTAATTACAGATGTAGTTCATCAGCGTCCAATTACACTCTGTACTCAACCCCTAGACGGAAAAGAATTAAGTTGCCACAATGAAAATGTATCTGTTACATAACAATGCTTAACTTAAAACATCACTATCACACTGACAAACAGAACTGTCTGTAAGACAGTAAGCTGTAGCCCACCACTGTTCAGATGGTGAAATGTATGAAAATGTACAGCCATATACATTCATGTGTCTTACTACTGATATCCTTCACATGTTGTAACAGCCTAGGTTAAAAACAGTGCATACCCCTCCCTCATAAAATGACTTACAAGGGCATATAACAGTGTTTTACATTCACTGACCTCTGGCTGTACAAGGTCATACACATTTTGTCCAGCTGTTGCCCTCATATATTTGGATCCTACCCCGCAATTTGTGTGGGAGTCCACAACATCACTGGAATGATAGCAAGAATGCCAACACTAAATAATGATAGGCCACTACTTAACAACCACTTGCTGCATGACATATGGACAAAGCCTGGTATATAGGTGGAGGACAGAGGCTGGAACACAAGGCCATATTTGCCATATTGCTGTTATATACTGTGAAAGTTGCTGGTGTTACAGGATTGGTTGCAACATACCCTTACTCAGGAATGTGAAGTCAAAAACACAAATGGATGTTGCCATGTACTGATAGCACTCAACAGAGAGAATACCACTGATATATCAGAGACAAGACCTGTGTGGTGAACAGACGAAACATAACACCCAATCCTCTGGCCATCATGTGAATAGGCCCACAGTTGAGAGCTATGCAGACAGACTGCATTCCATGCAAAACTAGCATGTACACACAAACCCTGTAAAACTAGCGGTATTCAATGCATATAACAACAATACTCACACTGTCTGTAGGTCTGGAACCTTATACAAATATGTAGTTGGCCTGCGTCTGCAAGTCCTGTTGTAAGAGGTGTTGCTACCTGCTGTCTGTAACACTGCTGCCCACACACAGGAAATATGTCTTCCATACAGGAAAGGTAAAGGGACAACGGCCACATGATGTAGTAATTTATAGTAGTGGGTTGCCATGACAGTGGTAATTGGAAGTTCTACACAGCTGGTTGCATGCAATTAGCAAGTGGTGAACACTGATTGGTGCAGAGATCAACACCTGACCATGAACAATCACATACAAAACCCATGCTGCAACCTATTCAAAGCAGCTCAGTCCCTGTAATGGAGAGAGAGAGAGAGAGAGAAAATTAAAAAACTACAAACCAAACCAAAATAAAATCATATAAAACAAGGGACACAAACTCTACATAGAAGGGAGGACAATATTACAATGGGTATGTGAAACATATATGCATGTAATTGAGTGTAGTACTTTGTCTGTAATAATGGGATAGATTATGTGGAAAGAATTATATGTGCCATCATGACTTGTTGTAATGATGTCTTCCTGAACAATTGCTATGGACATAGCAGCTGGCCCTGTGGGCAGTGGGCCATACCTGTCAACTGTGCAAATCAGCACTGAATGACAAGATGTAAGCCATCATAGTGTGTAATCTGTACCTCAAGACATATATATTAGTGTGGCAAATAGCTGGAGGTGGAAGTAATGACGTTATGATAGACACATGAGTTTCAGACCCCCACCACCTTCAGGACAGTCATGTTAACATGAAATGTATCATGCACAAATGTCATAGGTTTGTAATAGGCTTACTTGCAATCTGTCACTATATATAACCCCCTAATGTTATGGTGTGTCCACATGTGACACCCTTCTGTTTTGTAGCAAGGCAGAACAGTGCAGCTGTGGAGGAAGGAGATTTAGAGAGTGTGGACCTGATGTTTTAATGCACTATATATATATATATATATATATATATATATATATATATATATATATATATATATATATATATATATGGGTCTACTTCTATTCACTGACTCCCATTTCGTCGAACTTTCACATAGTGTAGTTAAGTGCAATCTTGGAGTAGATATATATAATTAGCAGGGGGTGTGGGGGGTACAGCCCCCCACATGGAGGGTGCAGGGGCTTGCCCTATATATTTGGTAGAAATTGCTATGATTTATGTTGTTTAAGCTGAGTTTACGCATAATATGTGCTTTCAGTATTTTGAGTTTCAGTGTTTTGAGTATTCAGTATTTGAGCTTTCAGTATTTTGGTCTTCAGTATTATGAATTTTTGTCATTTTCAGTATTTTGAAGTTTCAGTGTTATGAAGTGAATCCATATATATATATACACACACACACACACACACACACATGTATGTCTACAGATATACAGACACACACACACACACACACACATATATATATATATATATATATATAAATATATATGTGTGTATATCTACATATATACAAAAAACACATGCGCGTGCACACACACACATATATATATATTTTATATATATATGTATATTTGTGTATATATATATATATATATATATATATATATATATATATATATGTATATACACATTCCCCTACTGTTGAATGGCTGTGCTGCACGATATGTTTGAGAAAACATCACACATATCTATACACACATATATATACAGTTGTAAGCGGGTGCAAAATGGACAATTATGTCTGGTGTGAAATCCATGTTGGGAACACATTGCTCTTGTTTGTGAAGGTGAGATTGGTATGTTGGGGAAGGATAGTAGGTATATATGGGGAGGTAGGTTGGGTTGGAAAACAGACAAAACAGCATACAGTGGCAGTATATGACACGTGTTGGGTAAACACCTTGGATGGGGAGTGTTTGGAAAGTGGAAGTCCATGAGCCCCCAAATGGAAACAGTGGGACCAAGGTCCCCACCCATGGGTAGTCACAACTGCAACTTCACGGCCCTGAAGGTGCCTGAGGTGGGGAGCTGAGCAGGAGGAGCATGCAGACCCTGTAATTGTGTACCGAGGGCCTCAAGGTGGTGTAGCACATCGCCCAAGTCTCTGTGGAGCTCCCTATGCACCAGACCCTTGACCTGACTTCAGGTGACAGGATCCTGTCTGTATGTGCTCCCAGGGGGGATAACACCATCCCATGAGTTGTTTTTTCTCCTAAAGGTAGTGCAGGACCAGCCAATGATGAGGTCCTGGGGTGGGTCCCAGATGTGCTGTAGCCTGGTAACATGGCCAGATGAGTTGGGAGAGGTGGTTCTGTTGGGAACAGGCTTCCCAAACATGCTATTGTGTCACAGTTATAGAACATATATGGGTAGTAATAGTCTGCACAATCCAGGATTACTTCTAACAGCATGCATAGATATCCCCATTAACACAAAACACCAGATTTGGAACAGTCACATAGCAAACAGAACACATGCATATATGGAACCATAGTGGCCCTTACAATGTCATGCAGTTGACATGGTTATCAACAGGCCACCAATGACTAGAAACACGTTGCACTATTTGTCATACAATATGATATATGTCCCAACAGTAGGTTTGCTGTAAATATACCCATGGAGTTGTGTGTTCATAGGTTCATAGGTAGGTACTAGGCTATCAGCCCAAGGGCCTATGTAAGCCTAGCCAGCAAGGTACCATAGCTTATGCCACCCAAGAAAGTTATTTTCCTGTGCCACTGTCCAGCAGAGACACAGAAGTGATCCCCGGGGTGTATTTCCTATTTGCCATCCACTCATCAAGACTTTTCTTGAAGAGTGCTAATGAAGAACTTTGCTTGACATAGATGGGTAGCTTGTTCCAGAGTATAGGAAGTCTCTGGGACATGAATCTATCCCTCCAGCATGTCCTGTTTATTGTGGTGACAAGGTTTAGGTCTCTAAAGCATGTAGCTTGGAGGGATTGGGATTTCTTTAGGTGTAGCATGTCCAACAGCTCTGCGTTTGACATAGCTTTATATGTTAGGCAGAGATCACCTCGGAGTAGGCGATATGCTACGGAGTAAAGCTGGAATTTTTTGAGGCGGTCAGTGTAGGGCATTTGTTTGAGGCCAGTAATCCTCTTTGTGAGGTACTTCTGTGGCCTTTCCAGCTGTTGCAGATGTCTTGTGAGGTACATTCCAAAAGGGGCATTGTACTCTATAATGGGTCTAATGAGTGATGAGTAGAGGGGAACAATGACCTCTTTTTTCCTGGATGAGAACCCTTTTATGATGAGGTGTGCCATGTAGAAGGACTTCCTGACTACTGTGGTGATGTGACTATCAAAGGAGAGACTACTGTCCACCTGGGTCCCAAGGTCTCTTATCATGCATTCGGTGTTAAGTAGATTGCTGCCTATGTGGTAGTTCATGGGTACAGAGTTTTTACCAAAGGGGATGACACTGCACTTTTTAGCATTGGGCTTGAGGCCATGGCTCTGGCACCAGGCATCTGTCTCAGTGAGGCCCTTCTGTAGGATGTCCGCATCATTTGGGGACTTGACTATGGCTCCTAGTTTGCAGTCATCTGCGAACTTCGTCAGCCAGAGGCCTTCTGTGTTAGCCTGTACTTCAGAGAAGTAGATACCAAACAGGAGAGGTCCCAGGACAGAACCCTGTTGCACTCCACTTGTCACTGCCTTGAGGTCAAATTCAGATTAGATGAGATCAGTTCAGATTATTGTTGCAGATATAGTGGGGGTGAGACAGAGATGTCAATTAACAACTATTATATCCTTGCAGTATGAGGTCCTCAGACCTTTTTTCCTCTTTATGTCTTTCAGGCATCATGTCTAGGGAGTGGCTGCCAGTTTATTCCCCCCAGGGAAATGATGTGATTATCAACTACCTGGTGCAGCACCACCACACTCTCTTTGGCCGTACAGTCAATGATCTGCAGGAGAGGACTGCCCTGTGGAATGAGTTCGTCCATAGGGTAAACGATGGCCTGCATAACTGCAGTTATGAGCAGGTCTGGCATTGGTGCACTGACCTCATCTGCCACACCCGTCAGCGTGCTGCTGCAGTTAGGAGGGATCAGCTAGCCACGGGGGGGGTCATGCCATCCAGCCTCCCCGACACATGCTGAGGAGCTCCTCACTAGTCTTGGGGCACCTGCCCGCTAGCAAAGCCAAGACCCAGCTGATAGCATTGTGGAGGTGGGTGCTACCCACACAATGGACGAGGAGTGTGCAGGTAAGTCCAAAGGGCACATCAGTAGACCACTGTTGCTTATCCATCTGCATCTGTAAAGTTTAATCATGCATATGTGAGATAAAATATATAGAGTCTGTTGCTGCAGTTTAGTAATGAACAGATGTGCATAATCTGTAGTATTGTGGGTTTGTACTGTTGATGTACTGAAATGCTGCTCCCACTCTGTACCAATGCCACAGGTGCAGCTACTGACATCACATCTCTCCCACAACTATGCAGGTCCCTCTGATATACCTCTGGGGCAGCGGCCAGTAGCTGGTGAGTATGGTGTTGTTTATTCAGGTTTGCCAATATACCAGCCATGTTATGGCCAAGGTATTTGCCATGCACACATTTGACACACCTACCCATAATGCATGCTGTACATGTTCACTTATTGTTGCTGTAAACTGGACTGCATCACAGTGGTCACCATGGTGGCATATCTGAAGGGTATGTAAGAGTCCTGCAATATAACTAACAACCTGTCATTACAAGATGTGTGCACAGAGATAAACATAATGGTGGGACAAATAGCCTACAGTAGGAACATGTGTGAAACATCACCCTTATAAAGTGCTACAACAGTGTGTATATACCACTATTACAATGGCAACTGTTACAGATCTACACAACAGCATATCACAATACCACACTCCACAACCCATACAACCTGTAATGTAGTCTTAACATGAGCAATGAATGTGTAATATAGAATCCTATGTTAGGACAGCAAATGTGGGTAATACATACTTTAACAAACACTGGAAGCATATGTGTGCACACACTCCAAATAACATATTGTGGACACATCTTTTGAGGTACTGACAGCATTCATTCTTCATGAGTATGCACCTTCAATCAAGTACAGGTCCTCAATGTCACACCAAGAAATGGTCTGCTGTCCAAGACGTATGCCCATCACATTTACCCACTCACCTGCAACAGAGGCAGCCATGGCTTGCGCACATCTTACAAGCCATAGAATGGATCCCATACCCAACAGGTAGCACACAGGAGTGGGACATGTAGCCTTACTTCACCATTGCATATACCATGGCCCACAGTGCAGACAGTCATGCATGTGACGAGGAAGTATGGGACAACATTAATGTAGAAAATAAACAGATGGCCATCCAAGACAGATGATGACACTTGTTGCAAACTGGTCATGGAGGCTGCCAAGAAACATGCCGCAACACTGAGGGAGTTGCATGAATGTCTAGCAAGTACTGGCTGTGCAGTGCCTATGTTGACAATCACCTGGACTCTGCATAAGTGTGGCCTATGGGTTAGGGTAATCAGATGGGACAGTTGTTCCACAGGAAACATCAGCCAGGGCTTTCTACAGGTAGCATATGCATAACATGAAAAGTCCCCCAAAGGCATGTGTTGCAATGTGCAATGGTGTACCAAGACCAAGTTTGAAACCTACAGACAGTATCAATTAAGATACATGTGCTGCACAAGCAACACCTCACTCCACCTCAGGCCCACCATCCCCATCTGTACCTTGCTGGTGCCAGTGTACACCTGTATGTTTGCTGTTCATTATCAGGGACTAGGCCAGTACACATGGTGTTGTGAATTTGGGACACTGCAAAATGACACTCGTGTGGCCCATAGTTGTCAAGCATCTGCAAAAAGGATGAGTATGGGGAGAGGTGTCATCCTGAAACACAGCAGTGAACTGAAGCAGATATCCAAAGCTTGCTATGAATGGCTGTATCTGTACACAGTCAAGGTCATGAATTGTGGCAGACATAACCCTGACTCCACAGCAATAGTAAAGGCACTGTATGACTTCCAAGGGCTGTGCATATGAGTTGACCTTGCAATCTTGCAGAGTTGGAGGACATTTGTAGGGCAGAGTGACCAAATACTGGCAAGTGCAGATGGGCCATGCCAGTATACCCCATCCGGGAATAGTGGCTGCTATAGTACACTTACCAGTTGATGCAACAAACCATCATGTTAAGGGTGTGCACACATATGCACCCACATATTGTATGTATCTCAGTCAGTGTCTGCACAACTAACACATTTGTTTGATACTGCTATGTTACATATCAGGTTTGTGTAATGTTAACATATGCAGTATTGTGGCCCCATGGCATATCAGGGAAGAGGGTGCCATGACAATAAGGGTGTGTACACCCCTTATAGCCACAGTAAGCTTTGAAGGTTGTCAGTGTAATTGTATTTTATTGCTCATACATGCACAGCTGATGATGCGATCTGCAAATCAGACATATGGCATTCACTATTGACATCTGTCCACATAACATCCCAGGTATGTGTCGGACAAACACATAGGGGCTGTGAGCAACAGAGTAAACATAACTGACACACATATACACATTTAGCAATGGAGTGTACACCTGTGAGGTATGGTGCACAGTACATGCCAGGGTGCTGAACAGGTGCACAGCAATACTGTGTACATGGGTACAGTGTGTTCCAGGGGAAGGGGCATCACCTACTAACACATCTCATACATCACAGAGATGTATAATGTTGGTAACAGGGATTAACTATAGCTGCAGCACATGCTGTCGAGTGCCATTTGTCATGCATGTTGACAGATGGGTAATGAGAGGTCTGTGTGTAATATCTTTGTGCAACCACACCTGTAAGTGTGTGTGTGTGTATGTGTGTGTGTGTGTGTGTGTGTGTGTGTGTGTGTGTGTGTGTGTGTGTGTGTGTGTGTGTGTGTATACAGTTAAACAATGATGTACAGGTCTTAAAGTACATTTCTTGTTTTCCCCTCACAGGTGGCAAGGTGGATCAGGGTCCCTCCAGCAGGCAAACTGATGTTAGTGTCCATACAGACTCTGACAATGATGATAGGTGTGGTGAGGCACAGGCAGGGTTGTCAGGGGCTGAAGCTGTGCCATCGTTTGACATCCCACTGTTATCCACCCCATCCCTGCACACAGTCACATTGCCTATACATACTCCATCACCAGTGGCCATAGATGAGGGACAGTTGGCGTTTGGTGGCATGGGACAGGACAGTGTGGTGACTATGACAAGTGTGTCTGGACACAGCAGCCATAGCCAGATGCCCGGCAAGGTACCACACAGTTGAATGTACAGGGGTGCTCGTAGGAGGGCTGCTGGTCATCATGCCCCTGGCAGAAGTGCCATAGCTGCTGTCACCAGATGCATGTTTCAGGCCATCATGGCGGCACAGGCATGTATGGAATGTTATACCAGACAGGGTCTGAGGCTCCAGAGGGCTACTCATTCTGCTGTTATTGACAACATCCATGATCTTTCAGGTGCTCACCGTTATTTTGTAGAGGTCCTGGATAGATGATTGGGTGAGATGGTGGGAATCCTTGACTGTGGAATGTCTGTGCTTGAGTATATGGTGGCAGTAGTGCGATGGCCACATGGACGTAGATTAACAACACCAACAGGTGGAGGTCGATGTGGATGTGCAGCAAGTCAGAGCCACTCCTATAGTGCAGTACCAGCACCAGCACTGCAGGGGGGGGCACTGTCCACAACATAGCAGGCCACATGCATGTGGCCCTGGCCTGTCCCAAGAAGGACCTGGATCCAGCGGACATATGTCATCATCAGGGAAGAGTACCATATCTTGGCTTGTACCTGGTAGGGGCCATGGAACCCCTGGCAGGCACAGTTCTCATGTCCATGGCCGGAGACGATGAACTGCACACCCTGCCAGGTATGGTCTGCAGCTAAAAAACCCCTGTATAGGGCAGCCACATGGCAGAACTGTGCGCATGCATACACACACACACACACACACACACACACACACACACACACACACACACACACACACACACATCACCAGCACAGCTAGGGCAACCCCATACCTACACACACCACATCTGCACAGCCCAATTAATAATGTAACCCCCTAACACACACACACACACACACACACACACACACACACACACACACACACACACACATAATGGCAAACAAATGGCTCAGCCTAGGTGTCTGGCAAACCCACAACACACCCTGTGCATATGATGATACCTGTGCCACATCCCTGCCATCCACAACATCGATGCAGGGACAGGCTAATATGGTTCTGATGCACAGGGTGACTGTACTGCTGTGTACCAATGTAATGCTGTGTAACAGGTTTTCAGCACTAAAGTTTAATGCTTACATGTCAGGATGTGTAGCTGTCCAGTCATGATGCATAATAGCTGTTATTAACACTGACTGATTGAGGTCTCCATAATGTATTCTGTTTGTGTTGTAAGTGTCTATGTGTCAGCAGGATGTTGGTCTGCTCTTGTTTCCTACAAGGGTAGGGCACTGTGGTGACACCTTGACTGTGCCATATCCTGGGTACAGCTGAACACAAGTCACAGGTCTGTATAACAGTTACTGCATGTGCCACATGCCTGACAGGTCTGAGGGGTGTATACAGGTGAGTGCATGGTGGCTGATGTCAGCAGCCCTTCTACAGTGGGCAATGGTAAGTGTACTGGGTGGGACACACCACATGTTTGTGTATAATACACACACACAAACACAGAGGCTTTGGTGTTGATGCAATACACAGAGAATACTGTACACATGGATGTATGTACTTTTGCATGGAACCCAGTTTAGCCTATGTAATTCCACCAAGACAGAATAGGCACAACATCACATTGGGAAATAATCAGTCTGCTAGTTTAATGTAATTGACGATGGTACTGACAGGGTATATGTCCCTTTCCCCAATGTAGTGCAGTCCTCAGCTTGGTAAACATAGGTGTGCTGGTGTGGGTGGCACAGGCTTACCCTTTGGAGGGTGTGGGGTGGTGTAGAACCGCAGATAGTGTGATTGACAACTACTTAACCTGTTAACATAAACTGTACATTGTTACAGCCAACTAAGCAGGGGGATACACACAACAATAACTGCAATGATGGTGGCTGTGTTCACAAGATCCACACCCAGCTATATATACCAACCCCAGTATCACTATACAGATTTACAGTGGGGAAGAGGGCATATACACATCTATTACTAGTTTTAATGGAATGAATTTCCACATTATGATACCTGTGAAATGTTAGCATTTGCCAGTCATTTCTCAGACAGATGACCTCCTGGGACATGTATTTTTTGCAAACTGAAGTAGATCCCTTCACATACACACACACTCTTACTTGGCAACACTGAGAATATTACCCCTACCTAGGAACTTATTGCTACTAATGTGTGTGGTCTTAATTGACACACCACACACCTTTTAGAATGAGGTGTGTCCCAGGTTACTTGTTAAGGGAAGAACATCACTATTGCATTTCGTATTAAATCCCTTTGTAGTGCAGCTTGGAAGCTTGCATTCGCAGCTTCCGTTTGTTGGGCTAGACTCCAATTATTCCTTGTGGTGTTAGTGTTGTTCTTAGTACTGTTTTCCTGTTTCTAATTGTGCACTAATGCAATTCAAACAGCTTTTTGCTATTTAATGTAATGAATTAATGTCATTCAAACTGCTTTTACTATTTAACACTCTGCTACTGGAAGCCTGATACCAGAAGTGACGCTACAACTGCAATGTATGTTATTTATTTTTTTTTTTTACTGCCAATTGCATTTTAATATCTTTGTGTAATATTGTAATTGCCACATTGTTCTGTTTCACCTCCAGTGTCTTCCCCTTTCACTCTCCTCCCTCCTAACCCATGCACCACATATACGCACGCAACTCAAGGGAACTGCAACACATTTAAATAGCTAACCTACCTGCAGTATATCTTCTCTCCCACTAAATCTGTAACTAAACAGTAACTATTTTCTTTATCTTATACTTCATTACAGCCAAATATTGCACCTTTGTCTTAGGTCTAACACACCCCGCCCCTCCTATCACTAAAAGTTGCATAAAATAGGAACAACTAAAACACACAATGTCCTTTCTACATTCAAAAGTAGCACTCTACATAGTAACTATGCTTCTCCTTTTCTCATCTTCCATACTCACATCCTACCACACACAACTAGAAGATTTCACCAGCTCAACTCAGGGGCAAACCAACACTATAACCAATTCACTAAGACTAAAACATTTCCCACTATCTCCACACAACCTTGCCCCAACCCATCGATATTCCTACATAAATAATAAAACAATCAATAAAATTTTCCCTACTCGTCCCAAAAACTAAATAAAATACTACATAAACTACTTAAGCTCTACCTAATTCTATCCTAAAAACTCTCTTGCTGCACTGATATACATCCTAACCCAGGACACACCTGTTCTCCCCATACAAACCTAAACCAATCAAATCCTCTCAACAACAGGACAAACCACTCTCTTCTATTCTTAAACATAAATGTTAGAAGTATACTTAGCAAAGTTCAAGACCCCCATGCCCTATTGGCCTTTTATAAACCAGATTTAGCCATACTCACAGAAACATGCCTTAAACCAGAACATCATGATAATGAAATTACACCCCCTGGCTACAATATTATATGGAAGGATAGAGCAGGGAAAAGAGGAGGAGGTGTAGCCATAATGTATCAAAATCATCTTATATTGGAACAAGTTAGCTACTCCCCCCTAGAAGTTAATGATACTAAACTCATTATTGCTAAATTAAAAATAAATTCTAACAAACATATAGTTGTAGCAGGTGTCTACATCCCACCAGGAAACAACATTGCCACCATGGAGAACCTTTTATCCTGAATGGCTATCTCCCACCCACAAGAGACCATACTCCTAGGAGATTTTCACATAGACTGGACCAACTGTACCAAATACAACCCCTCTACCCATATTAATCTCCATGGGTTTACACAAATCATAGACACCCCAACTAGAATCGATAAAAAATCTAATCGTCATTCCATCTTAGACTGGATACTTCTGTCTGATCCCTCCTTCGCACACCAATCAGGCTGCCTACCAGACAGCTTGAGTGACCACCAACCAACATATCTTATTAGGAATAAATCCCACCATTCTAGCCAATCCACCCTTAGAATAGTTCATAACAAAAAGAACTTCAAAGCTAAGGACCTAAACAACTAACTCAAACACTGTAATTGGTCCCCCTAAAACATCTACCCCTTGATGAAGCTGTAGATTACTTTAACTCCACCTTTCTCCAATTCCTGAGCCATTATGCACCAGCCCGAACTATCAGACTTAAAACAAACTATGTCCCCTGGTTAACAAAAGAGACTAAAGCCTTAATGAAAGATAGAGACAGAGCCTGGGCTCAATATCATCAACTGAGAACCACTACCTCAAAACAAAACTACTCTGCACTCAGTAATAAGACCAAACAATTCATTAAACTTGATAAAGCCAAATACTACAAAACTTTACAAGAAAGACACACTAATAACCCTCCAAAATTCTGGGCCTCTATAAATAAATTACTGCACCCAGGTAAAACCAGCACTCCCACACCTATATTACCAACCAACAATGAGGATACCCCAACACAATTCAATAAATTCTTTACTGAAACAGTACAAGCTCTCTCTAATACCCTAAATAGCACCACCAACCCCATCCTTTCTCTAACCCCCACTACCCCTACTAAAAAGCAGTCTCCATCTAGCTTCTCCTTGTCTCCAGCACCCACTCAACTTATTACTAAACTCCTCAAAAAATTAAAAACTACCACACTATCTGCTGACAAACTCCTAGCTGATTTCCTTCAACTATCAACTGAAACCATATCCTGCCCTGTATCTATCCTCATAAACAGATCCATATCTAAATGTAAAGTACCTAACCTGTGGAAAATATCTCATATTATTCCATTCCACAAATGTGGCAACTCCTTTGAACTAACCAACTACCACCCAATTGCAATTGTATCACCTTTATCAAAAATTTTAGAAAGGGTAGTACATTCCCACCTAATGCAATACCTCCTAAAAATAGTCTTATATCAACATCCAAACACGATTTTCGGTCTTTCCATAGTACCACAACAGCCGTACCTGTCTTATACCAATATAGTCAATTCTCACAGAAACAAAGGCCTTTTTGTATCTTCTGTATTCTTAGATGTATCTAAAGCCTTTGATATGGTCAAACACAACATACTTCTCAAAACTCTGTCTACCCTCAACATAAACTCCGTCACCATATCATGGTTCAATAACTATCTGGCCGGCAACAAGCAGTGCTTTGGCAGAACCAACTATCCCCCCTTCTACCTGCAGCTATAGGAGTTCCACAAGGGTCAATACTTGGGCCTCTACTTTTCTCTTTATATACAAATCAGATAGCAGCTTCCTCTCCTTCTGCCTCTATAGTGCAATATGCAGACGACACCACCATCATATGTGCCACCCCAACTTTAAACAAACTTCAAACAATAACACAGGATAACTTTTCTTTGGCTGAAACATGGTTTTCTAGCATTAAGCTTCTACTAAACCCTAAAAAAACAAAACTTATTCTCTTCAGTCCTGGTAGATCCTTTCCACCAAATGTTGACTTCACCATAAAATCTAGGGACAACACCACTATCATCCCCAACAACACACACCAAACTCCTAGGAGTAGTAATTGACAACAATCTCAAATTTGACATACACATAGCACAACCAGTCAAAAAAGTAAACAAAAAACTTGTTTCCTGTATAGGAACAGGCAATTCATGACCAGCTATACCAAAGCCGCTATCGGAAGAACTCACCTGTTATCCACCCTACTTTACGCCTCCCCAATCCTGACTAATCTTCGCCAAAGTGAAGAAAACAAAATTGCATCTTGCTATAACAAGATTGCTAAGTTTGCCACTGGCGCCTCATATAGATCCCATCACTGTCTCTCTCTCATACAGCAAAACTGACTTGAGTTGCCCCAACAACTACTAATTACACAACTCTTCATAGCCCATAAATTGTACTACCACCCTGACAAAACTTTAGCTCTACAGGAGCTAATACAGCCCTACACCACCACCTGTACCTTAAGATGTACAGACCAAAATCTCATAACTGTCGTCAAACACAAGAATGAAGCAGGGAAAGCTCTCTTTCCTTGTACAATAGCTAAATTTTGAACTCACTCCCAAAGCACATAACTTCTACCAGCTCTGTCTCACTTTTCAAGAAACTACTTAACATCCACTACTCTATCAATTGGCTTTGCCCTTGTGACCCCCCAGATTAACTCCCTTTCCTTTCAGTACTGCTATGATTCTGCAGAACCTTCACCACTTATCTATTAACTACTTCATTCTTAACAAACAAGGTTTTTAAATTACTTATTTTTCCAAACAATGTTATTCAGAAGGTTTTTTGTTATACTTCACCTATGTAAAAATGTTAAATATGTTCCAATATGATTGTATGGGAATGTACTACTGTTTTTGTTTATGTTTTATATGTGGAGCCTTTCTCCCCGGGCCTCTGCTGAAAATGGACCTGTGTCCAATCGGACTTTCCCGGTCATCAAATGTAAAATAAAAATAAAAAATAAAATAAAAATAAAAATCACCAGGCCTTGCACAGTATGGTAATGGAAGATGTACTGGTTGTTTATGAGCAATACATTGTGTGACATACTGTCATATACACATTGACAAACACATAACAGTCATACACACATCTGAGAGACCTGGGTTTATCAGTGCTAACTACCCTGTCATTGTGTCCATTCTGTTAGAGATAAGTTGCTCACAGCACATGCATCACTGGGTTGGATAGTGTAATCAGTTACCTTTATGGTTGATGGTGACAGTGGTCCCCATACAGTGGACTTTGGGACATATACTGGAGGTACCATGGTGTAAAGACAGTATACCCAGCACCCACACTCCACATTGGATATTGTACTCACTGAAACTCAAGATAATACTCTGACATACCCACAATC
This sequence comes from Protopterus annectens, assembly GCF_019279795.1. Lineage (NCBI taxonomy): Eukaryota > Metazoa > Chordata > Ceratodontiformes > Protopteridae > Protopterus > Protopterus annectens. The sequence goes on from NC_056747.1 coordinate 253,850,897, forward strand.
CCACATTGACCAGAACAGCAGTACAATCCCTTGTCTCTCTCAGGAGTGCTACTACAGGGATATGCATCTACTGCACATGCCACAGGGATAGTAGGGTGATGCTTTGTCATGTCACTGCTACGGTCAGCAACATCACTACCCCTTATACTGTACGGCATGGTGTGCTGTATTAGGAGAATGTGACCTCAGAATGCTGTATCCTACAAATATACACACTTGCACACATATACACACTTGCTAGGACTCAGAGGGTAACCCATGCCTATCTACCCATTTGTACAACAGTGTTGTGCTGGTACTGCAAGCTCCAGGTAGCCCATAAGGTGAAGAGTGTAACAGCATACATGTAATTTCCATTACAGCAGCAGCCATATTTAACTATGGCAATGTGGGGTGTAGTGGGTGTGAAGGCCCTCAGGGTATTATCAGTTACAGGTTTACAAACACACAGACACTGTTATTCTCAGTAATGCACACTGACACATTTGTCAATACTGGGGTCCATAGATGCAGGTGTTCCTAGGTGTGTACCAAGATATTGTCCATGGAGAGATGAGAAGAGTAGGGGATGTGGGTACAGTGGTATCATGCCACCTGCCATTTTCCAGCAGGCCATCTATCAACTGATGCCATGTGAGTGATCCTCAGGGTGAGAGTTAAATGCAACATTCAGTCATCTGATTGCCTCTTGCAGAGGGCCAGTGAGGTGCTCCAATTGACATGTATGCTACATGTATTACATAACATGGTCAGTGTCTGTCTTGGAGACCTGTACTTAAGCATGTTCTGTTGACTGTGGTAGTGTAGTTGAGGTATTCATGGTGTGCGGTGCATACAGGGTGGGGATTCCTAGCTGTGGCATTCATAACACAGCTGGGCAGACATGAAACTGTGTGTGTGTGTGTGTGTGTGTGTGTGTGTGTGTGTGTGTGTGTGTGTGTGTGTGTGTGTGTGTGTGTGTATACAGAGTAATGCTTTTGAGGCCATACACAGTTACTACACCTCCCATTGCCCTACTTTAGCAAGCCTGTTGATGTCAGTCACCTTGAAATACCTCCTTGGACAAGATTCAGCCCTGTAAGCTCCGTGGCGCATGCAGTGACTGTGTAATGCTATAGTGTGATGTACTAGTTAGGTAGAAGTTCTAATCCCACACATGGCAACTGTGAAACTCTGTGTTTGTACGTGTGTGTAGAGAGTAATGGCCATTATTAGGGCAATGGGGAGTGCAGTGTGTGTGAATGGGCCATAAACCATTCCTGTGGAAACACACACACAATACTCAGTCACACACAACTTTACATTTGACAGGACTGTGTATACGACTGCTAGATGAATAATGATGTGTACTGTCATGTTAGACAGTTATCACAAGCACACAGACACTATAGTGCTGAGGTCTACCAGAAGCAAATGTCTACAGTGATAGACATCGGCACATCATGTGATATTGGCCAATTGGCTGTGTGGTGGGTGGGACAGGCATCATGATGGGAAGCTCTTTGTCACTGTCTGCCTCTCTCTTCCCCAAATCTCTGTTTATGTGTGTTTGACCTATTATAGTGTGTTGTCCTTGGATATATGTCTGTATTCCTATCCGATATGTGTGCAAAGCATGATTGGTGTACAGTGTGGTGTATGTGCACAGAAATCTGTGACTGATATGTATAGTCCATTGTTGTCAGACATGGGCTTCATTTTTGTAAGTGTAGGAGCATGCCCAGTATGACCGTTCTGTATTTTGTTGTCAGACATGGGCTTCTTTTCTCTACGTGTGGGAGTATGCCCAGTATGACCTTCTGTACTGAATGTGTGAATCCATTCCAGGTAGGTTGTACTCCAGTGCAGGCATTTGCATTCTACACCTACAGCTAGCAACCTGTTTCTGCAGGATATCTGTAGATAGGTTGACAATATGGTGTCACAATGTGTAAAGGATAGTGGGATACTGTAACTAATCATGTCTGTGCTGCTTGTGCTACATGGTTTTGGTGTTAGCAGACATATTCAGACATATGTACTGTTTTACACTATGATATATTATGTCATTAAGTACTGACAGGTATACTTATTTGCTCACAGTAATTTCCTGGGGAATACAAGATGAATGAAGCTGTGTCCAGTATTGTGGACTGCAGCCTACATATTCTTGCACATTCATGCCATTCTGGAGGGGGAGCTGCAGACACTTGCTGATGGGTCTGTGTAAATGGTCCAGCACCTTGGTACTGTGGTGGCTGAGGATCCCCTGCTTGTACATCTATCGACATGACAGAATGACCATATCCTGCGTTGCCATACATCTCAGCTGTACAGATTCACACAGGTTACCCAGAGGCAGGGCTCATATATCTGGTCAGTTCCCCTTCACACTGTGGTTTACAAGCAGGTTTGTAGCCATCCATTCCTGGGTTTTCAGGCAGGGATAGTATGGGCACACATCAGAGTTTTAGACTTCACACACTCCATGGCATCCATGCTTCTACCCCCCCCCCTCATTATTCTATCCTCTTTCTAACATTATGCAAGCAATATCTGATAAGTATCCCTATAGTTATCCCTTCATCCCAGCAGTATTTAGGGGTTGGTCCACAGTTCATGCATTAGGACATGGTGGGCATACTACTGGGATTTGTCGACATGGCCTTGCATTTGTGTTCTGTGGACTGTGTTATGTCGTTATTTGGGACTCCTTGAGATAACATACATTGGCAGTACGGGTGAGGCACAAGCCTTTGACAGAAGACTGTTGGGCATTTGGTAGTGATGCAGGTGATCTGTAGCAGACCAGTGCATTCTGTCACTCCTACAGTCCCAGGCTGCAAACCAATGGATTCCCCTGGGGTGACAGGGTAGGTGTGCAAGGTGTTAATGGCAATAGTCTCTGTCCTTATTAATCAATTGGTGTGGATGCCGGCAGGGTGCTGCTTACAGCTAGGGACACATCTGCATGGGATACCTCTTCAGCATGCTACATTCTGTGGGTTTTCCCATACAAAAGTGGGGGTCATACTGTACTCATTCCCAACAGCAGGAATATGACTTGTGATGAACCTGTGGCTGATGGTGGGTGAGCTGAGTGCATGTGTGCTATGGAAGCTTGTTGCAGCTGACTCATAGATATACGTGGGGCATTCCCCTTATGCTGGCTTGTGCGGGAACATCAGCAGTTTCTTAGTACTTCATAACTGTGCCTTTTGTGGTCTGCCAGTGTTTGGCCAGACTACATCAGTATTCTATACTACAGACAACTAATGTGCTGCTAACCTGTATGTACAATTCCAAAGGTGTGTCCATTTGTCAGTTACATTTTCTATATTCTGCCTATAGTACTTCCACCTGTTTACTGTCTGGGCCCACATTCATGCCATGTCCATCTTTCAGATGGTGACAGATATTACATCCGAACAATTAGTATGTATTACTGCTGGACTGCGTCTTGCTGGGATGCATTGTGTTTGGCACTGCAGTTCTCAGAACTTGGACCTGTCATCAACAGTACTGGCCATAGGCCACTGGGACAGGGCCACTGGGACACAACCCTCCATGCCTACATGCTGACCGCTTCCGCACAATATACAACACACAACAACCTAACACACAGAGCCCTGCATATTGTACACGTGCAACAATCTATCCTGCTAATTTGGCCAGCTCAGGTAATCTGTGTTCCACTGTTATTATACCCACACATACATGTTACTACATTTCTACATAGGATTGTAGGGGGGGCACACCTGACAACTGTAAGCATTTGCTATGACTGTATTGGTATTTCAGGTACTCTGTTGGCTTCCATTTCATTCTGTATTCTGACCTATCATGCAGACAGGAGGCATATCATTGGAGTACAGATCTTAGGTTTTATTGACCTAAATTTCAGTTTCAGACTTCTTACCCTTCAGAACTAACATCCAGCTGCCTGACCTGTTGTAGTTTGTCTGTGTAGGTCTGGAGGGGGGGCTGTTATCTGTTGCCATCAGTCGGAGGCCTTAGCACAGCCTTTCTTTGTGGTCATCTACACCTGTCCTGCTGGCTGAGACTGTGGTTGGGTATGTGAGCCTCACTGACATGCATGTGTGTGTCCTATGGACTCAGATTTGGCCCACCACATGTCCTGCAGAAGGATTTGTCACCTTGTCTAGTACTGCGTACTATGTTGACACCAGTATTTGTTATGGATTTCATGCTGCCCATATAGGTGTCTGCTATCTGCTGCCATCCCATTCAGCCACCCGATTCCCTTGCATGCTCACATCCATACCATAGATACAAGTAGCAGAACATAATATTCCATTCAGCAATCGATAGGGAGAGTAACTTGCCTTCTGGCTGTGCCAGTATTGAGGATGGTGCTGGAGGGCTGGCTATGTCGGATGCACATAGTACACTCCCTATAGATGGTTAAGCACAGGTAGTGTCATGTTTGGCATCCCTTTTACTGGATGTGCAAATCAGAGAGGTGTCATTCCCTGGGTTCCTACCATGTCAGTGTATGTGCTATGCATTCCCTCTTTGCCAAAGCCTGGGCATACTGGGAATGCCTCCTTCTGCCTACAGGGGCTGGCTCAGGTTGTTCCTCTTCCGAGTCAGTCTGTGCCTATGCTGGCCTTGGCAATGGTGGGAGGCTGTGTGGCCTGCCCCGTACTTGTTCCTGCTGCAGCTGTTTCCGCAGGATCATATTGTGTAGCATGGCACATACAATGAAAATGTGGGTACATGTAGCTGGAGAATATTGCGAGGCTCCATTGGATATGTCCAGGCACCAGAACAGTGACTTAAGCATCCCAAACACATGCACTATTATGATTCTTGTTTGTGCATGTGCCTCATTATGGAGTTCTTGTTCAAGTGTGTGTGTATTTCTGATTGGTGTCATCAGCCACGGCTCCAGTGCGTAACCAGCATCCCCCACAAGGTGACCATATGGGATGTTCCCACTGGCAGATCTATGGTACAGCTGTGTCATATGACAGATGTGGGAGTCATCATAGCTTCCAGGGTTGCCAGCACACACATTCATTATAATGCCCTAGTCATCACACACAACCTGGCAGTAGATGGAGCGGTAGCCCTTGTGGTTTATGTAGACCCTACCCCGCTCACCGGGTGATATTTTGATGTGTAAGCACGTGCAGTCTATAACACCCACTACCTCAGGGTATTCTGCTGTTTGGTGGAAGAGACACATATTGCTGGTCAATGCCTCACGGGTGTTGTGGAAATATATGTGCTCACCAGGATGCGCTGATATGGCATCCAGGAACTGGTGGAGTACCCTGGATGCTGATGCCTGCGAGATCCCCATGATATCCCCAGTTGGCCTTTGGAAGGTACCTGTAGCTAGTATTCGTAAGCCTACATATACCTTGGTATCCACTGGGGTGGGTTCCCCTCTGTTGGTTCTGTGTGTGAGGCGTGCCGGCACAGCTCAGCAATTTGCTGCAAGAGGTCCCTGTCCATCATATAGCACTCCACTATCTCCAGCTCATGTAGCCCCTGGTAGGTTACCCTGGGTCTGTACACTCTTCTCCTTCTCCTCATTGTGGGCTGGTCATCAGCATTCTCACCCTCACCACCCTCAGCCTCTTCCACATATTGATTTATGAGAGCGACAGCAGCCCCTATCATTTTGTTCATTTTGTTAGGTAAAATTTCCCCGTTTGTGTACACCAGTGGTGTAGAGTTTGTGGGGAAAAAACAGAGTGAAAGGTGTTTGCATAGTTTATAGTAGTGTGCTGTGCTGGGCTGCTTCCTGTGTAACTGGCTGATTCTGATACATTTCACCTGCCAGCTATGCTAGTTCTCCTTGATTACCTTCCTACTGCTGTTTTCCCTTCCCATTGCCTTCCTATTTAAGCCCCGAGGCTCACTGCACAAACCCAGTGCTCAGATGTGCATGGAGCTGCTATTTCCTGTGTTTTTTTTTGTTTAAAACCCAGTGCGCAGTGCACACACCCGTTTAGGCAATTTAAACACTGCTAGGTGGCCTCAGATGTTTAGGCAATTTAAACACTGGTAGGCGGCCTCAGACACACCCCCTTCCTTACCTGTGGTTAGCTAAGGGCAAACACAGGCCACAGAGCTCCAGTAAGCTTACAGCACACATGACACACACCCTTACGAAGTCAGGTACCTCTTAGGCTTGCACCATGGTGTTACTGTACTTACATGGTTGTGTGCTAGCTAACACTGAGGGGAAATCTGTGATTCAGTATCAGTCCCCTCATTTGCATAAAACTGACTGCTGATGCATGGTTATAAAACTGACACTCAGCTATCCCCTTAGCAACCACTATTCCATGGTCTTGTTGTGTTATGCATGCCACTGACTATTATGGCAAAATGATTTTGGTTTAAAAGCTTATTTCCAGCTTTTTTCTTATTTTCGGGCCGATCCAATTTGCGCACCGCTGCCCTCGACCAAAAATAAAATTATTTTTTATAATTTTGAAACTATTTTTCATGCCTATGGTCATATATTTGGCTACTGGGATGTCTAACCCTTATAATACATGCTTTTTTATGAGCTGTCATGCCTCCATTTTGTAGTATGCAGAAATGTATTCATCTACTGGCTGAATACATTTCTGCAGTCTACATTATTCCTGCCCGGATGCCTGCCTGCTTCCTGGATTGCTAATTCACCTCATTTGCATGGTTTTCACCAGCAAATGAGGTAATTAGTATACAGGGGCTGTGTCCATACAGGAATAGTGCAGGAGCGTTCGTGCACGTCCTGGGAGCTCATTCCTGGATTGCACGTCGGCCATATTGCCTGCAGCAGCTCTTGCGCTAGTCCTGCACACTGTGCAGAGCTTGCTGAATCCTGGGGTTGATTATTAACTGGCAATAAAATATAGTTACTTTTATAAATATATCTACAAACTTTACAGTTACCACAAGGGACAGTCCATTTCTGTCTCTTTGTATTTACATACTGAAATCTCAGCATCATCTCTACATAAAATACTTTTAATAGCATTGATCTTTTTATTAATGAAATATGGTCTATTGCCAATAACTTTAATAACCTCGGGTTTCCCTTTAACTATATTCCAATTGTTTTGTAAACATTTCATAATATTATAATGATTTATAGTCACACCTACATTAAAAAAATAAAACATCTTTCTGTGTACTGGTTTGCTTCAGTAACCCATCTTTAAGAATTGGAGAGAGGCAAACATTTCTATGATCTGTAACTTCCTTAGCCATTGTAAATAATGTAGTAATATTATGTTCCCTCTTTGTAAAAAGATTAATAATGTAATGAATTTTTTCTAAAAATATTTTTTTCATCAGTCATCAATTTAGATGCTCAAATAAATGGACCTTTAGGGATATTGTCATTTGCATAGGCTGGATGCTCACTATTATAAAACAAATAATTATTCAGAGCTGTTTATTTCCTATGTAACCTGCTATTAAATTTCCTATTATCTAGAGGTAACCAAATTTCCACATCGAGAAAGGCTACTTTCCAACTGACATCACCTAAAATAAATTTAAAAAAAGTAGAACTACTAGTCAGCTGCTCCAAAAATTCAAGACATTCTTGTTTTGACCCAGTAGAAATAAAAAAATAGGTCATCCACAAATCTGGCATAATGCACAATGTTTTCATAACCTACAACATTCACAAGTAGTTTACTCTCCTCCCAACCCAAAACTAAGTTGGCAAAAGAGGGTGGAATGGCAGCATCCATTACTTTCTTACTTAACTATCACTAGCATATAAAACAGTCACTAATAAAACATTACCAACATCATATTGAAAATGCATTTTATACAGATGCATGGAATCTGGAATACCTGACAGGACAAAATTATCCTCCACAAGGAAGAGTAAACCTGTCTGGTGGACATCTGCAATAAATAAACTATACAACAAAAGGAAAAAATTGCTGTCCAGGACCAAGAAGGAGCAGGTGCCCAATTGGAAGCAATCTCTCCTTAGCCTGAACAAGCAAATAAGAGCACTAGTGAAATTCTCTAAAGCCAACTTTGAGTCAAATCATAAGGCCTTCTTCACATATGTCCGCAATCTCAAAGGAAGCACCCAGATCTGTTCAGAACTGGTGGTCAAAGACACCACATACACAAATGCTGTAGATATAGCCAACCTACTGGCTGACAGATTCAGTGAAAACTTCACCCCTCTGTCCCCCATTAGTAAATCAGGACATCCCCAGTGCCTGTACCCCTCCCCTTTATCTCTAGGAAACAGGTCATCTCTGCCCTCTCAAAGGCAAAAAATACAGCCTCCAAGGGACCTGATAACATCCCTGGCTCCATCCTACAAGAACTCAGGCATGAACTTGCAGTGGGATTAGGCACCCTATTCAACCAAAGCCAGAGTACTGGCTTTGTCCCAGCTGAGTGGAGGACAATCAGTGTCATCCCTTTGCACAAAGGTGGAGCATTCACCAATCTGGGAAATTATAGGCCCATCAGCCTAACTAGCCAGATCTGCAAGACCATGGAACGGATTATTATGAACCTCATTAACAGGGACATTGGCAACCTCCAAACACTCAAACCCGCACAGTTTGGCTTTGTCAAGAGGAGGTCATGACTGTTAAATCTGGTTGACTTTTTTGAGGCAGTCACCAAAGCCATGGACAAAGGGAAGACAGTGCACACCGCCTGTCTTGATCTGGCCAAGACCTTCGACAGTATTCCCCACTCGGGTATAGTAGACAAGCTGTCTCAACTAGGTATGAATCCATATGTTATCAGATGGGTAGCAAACTGGCTCACTGATAGAACCCACCTAATCAAAATAGGGAAGCCACCTCAAGCAGTAGACCCATAATGAGCTGCGTACCCCAGGGATTGGTCTTGCAGCCTCTGTTATTCAGGATATACTTGTCTGAAGTGCAGGCCAAAACCAGTGGGCTATGGCTGACCAAATTTGCAGATGATTGCAAGCTGGGGATGGTCATCAATTCCCCCAGTGATGTGGAAGTCCTCCAAGAGGGTCTCACCCAAACAAATGACTGGTGCCAGAAACATGGCCTCAAAATGAATGCCAAAAAATGCATCATCATCCCCTTTGGGGAGAGTGATGTCCCCACATATTATCACATTAATGACAACATCCTAAGCACGCAATCAGTCATGAGGGATTTGGGCACCCAGGTTGATAGCAACCTGACTTTTGACCACCATGTTGCTTCTATTGTAAGGAAAGCTTTCTGTATGGCGCACCACATAAGTAAGGGTATCTCATCCAAGGACAAAGAGGTCATAACATCCCTGTATTCTTCTTATAAGGCCATTTACTGAGTACATTGCCCCCTTCGGCATGTAACACATGCAGCAGCTGGAGAGACCACAGAGGTTCCTCACCAGAAGAATCCAGGGCCTCAAACATCTACCCTACATAGCTAGGCTAAAACCCCTATCCCTCTACTCAGTTTCATACAGACTCCTCAGAGGTGACCTCTGTCTGGCATACAAAGCAATCTCAGACCTCGCCTTGATGGGACTGCTGCATATACACAAGTCCAGCTCCACTCAAGTAACCCGCACGTGTGACCTCAGCCTGGTCTTTGACATCAATAGGACTTGTTGGTGGGACAGATTTGTGTTCCAGAGACTTCCCCATCTATGGAATAGACTCCCTCTCCATATCAAGCAGAGTACCTCATTGCCCCTTTTCAAGAGCAACCTGGATAACTGGATGGGAAACAGAAAATACACCCCAGGGATTCCACCCGTGTCCCTGCTGGATAGGGGCTTTGGGTACTGACTTGTCTAAATATGGGCTAAACTCTTGGCTAGGCTTATAAGGGCCTCAGGGCCAATAGCCTAGTAACTTCCTATGATCCTATGATCTGACTGCATATTATACAGAACTGTTTTACAATCTAATGTGCAATTTACATCTTGAAATGTATTATACAAATATTAATAAGAGCGAACACATTTTATTTATAGTTATCTTTTCAGTCCCTTCGGTGTCCTTGTAAATACTAATGGCATAAAGTGGGATTTACGCTTTAGAGTTCTCCCATCAGCTTAACACAATCAACAAACTTCCACTGTTTTTCCAACCACTTCATTTTGTAGAGCCACAGTTCATGTGTCTAAACTACATATAATAGGGATGGTGCTTTACAGTTCTCCCATTTATCACTAATTTCACATTGCTGCTGGTCTTCTTTTTGATAATTGCAGCTTTTCAACACCTGGCTTGGTTCAAGACCAAGGTACATATGATTCTTCTAGTCAGCTCTCAAACATTTTCTTTCGGAACAATGCAAAAGGTGCCAATGCAAGGGTCTCTCAGTGGTCTTTGTTTTACCATCAAAATGTCTTCACGTCTCCATGATAAAATATTTTGAAGACAGCTGGCTGTGACTTCACCTGCCTCATGACATTCTCTGAGGGCTGGGATAAACATACTCATCTTCTGCCTGGTGCACAGTAAATAATCATTCACAACAAACACTCTAGTACCCCCAGTTTTTAATAATTTTCTCTTCTGACATGGTTTTGTTAGGAGTAGCTCTGCTAGTTTGATTGTATCTGTACCAGTATGGGTCTTGGCTGCTTTCTCATGGCCAGATTTGGTACATACATATTGCGTACTCCCTCAATTAAGGAATATTGCCATAGAATGAGGGGGCTCATTGTGTTTCTGTTCTTTCATAAAAGTTAATGCAGCCTTTTCCTTCCAGTTTCTGTGTTATAGCAGAAATTCTCAGGTTTCATCTGTGTGCTTTGTCTTCTAACTACTATTTTTAAACAGTTCTCCTCAATCAGCCTCATGTTTGGTGATTCTTTCCTTCATTTCCACCACTGATTTTGTGTTTTTATCAACACATTTGAATAGCTACATAAAGCTTTAATCATTTGACTTTATATAGTCCTCTGGTGTCTCATTTAATTTAAACACCTCTGAGTACATTTGATTTATTTTTCATGTTTTCTGGTTCATTTTTTTCTTTCTCCAAATTTCTTCTTTGCTGGCATCCATGCAGTGTAATTTTTAGCCAGTAACTGAATTTTACCCACATTGGTAGCTTTTCCTGGCTTTATTTAACAATTTTTCACTTTTCACAGTGGGATTGTTTTAATCAAGCTGCCGCTTAATGTGCAGCCATCTTGGAAATCCCTTGAACATGCACGATTGCTGTAGTATTGACCCCTGCTAATGTCACAGAATTCTTTTATTTTAATAATTATCTCCTTGGTTATAATTAAGTCCTTATAGGTGACTTTAACTGTAATTTATGCAAGAATCTTAAGAACAGTCTGGAGGATTTAAAACAATTAAGATAAATCATTAAACGTGGTTCATTGTGCTTGGGAAACACTAGAGCTTTTTATGTACAACAGATGGTAATCAAAAACAGATATACATTCTTTTAATTTTTTTTTTTTTTTTTTAAGAATTACAAGCAAATGCAATGAAGTGCATTAAAAGTGAGATTCTCAGATCATCTGGCAATATGAACAATCGCTTGTAAGAATGAAATAGTGTAGATGTTAGATAAAGGTAATAGAATACACTTCCTCTTATCCCACCTCTCTTTAACCGGCCATCAGATTTATCCCATAGCCCTAGCAAAAGACACCAGAGAAGAACAACACTTCCACCCCTTCTGGGCCAAATAATGACAGACATTTGAGTTTTAGACTTCATATTCATTAGAAAAATGCATACTAACACAAATTCTGTTATTCTAGCTGATTTATAACTTACAAACACTATTTTGTATGCTTTTTCTGATTAACCAGCCATTTGTTTATCCAGCAGAAGGTCCAGTCCCAGCAAGACTGGATAAGAGGGAGTCTACTTTAAGAGGACTAAATGGGTTGGTTAAAGAGACTGGCAAGATACAAAAGGAAATTAATATGTTGTGGATAGAATATGGTAGAATATGGCAGTATGAAACTATTTTATAAGAAATTTATATTTTAGAGCTGGTGTTTTGATTTTAAGGTCTGATATAAAAAGGATTATTTAATGATAAAAAGGAGTTAACAGATACATGGATGTTACATGGGTAAATGGCAAGGATTTGACCATTTGCGAGAATAAAGTAATGTATACTGTTTACAAGAGGAAAGATGGATTTATGCAATTAATTAGGGAAAGTTAAAGACTAATTTGAAAGGCAAAGATTCTTCTTATTTATAAAAAAAGAATTATTACCATACTTGGATATAACAGGTATTACAGCGCCTCACAGTTAGACGTTGCCCGTTCGATTCTCAGTTAGAACGTCTTCTGTGTGGCGACATGCGTGAATGGGCGTTCCTTAGTTGAAGGTTGTGTGTTAGGCCCGGCAAGCCAGCACGTAAAAATCTACTGACAATCATTAGCGGACCGGAGTTCCGATGTGGCGACCCCTAACCGGGAAAAGCCGAAAGACACAACAACAGAATGTTATTCATGGGTTGGTGTTTGAAAATGGAGCAGGGAATAGGTAAGGGACCTTAATGGAATTTAGAATATTGTAAATCATTTCCTGCATATTGTTTGTAAGGATTATGAATTTATGGAAGGTGGACACTGTGATGTACAAACATGACAGAAGCTATTAATACAGTTTTAGAGAAAGATGTTACATTAGAAGACATGAACAAAGTGCTGGCATTACATAATGCTAATGCCTTTCTGGAAGAAAATGGTATTGTCTATTTCCTTTATAATGTGATGGAGGAGCAGTCATTAAATGGATGATTAAAAGAAGTAATTAAGATCTGAAAAGATATGCAGGCATATTATAAAATTTATTTAGAAGCAAAGTGAAAAATGCCTCTTTTTACTATGTCCTTTATGTAATGTTGGACTTTTTATGGAGCTTTTTTCCATAGATCTGCACTGAAAAGTAGTAGCTTCCTGCCCATTTGAATTATCCTGATAAACAAATGCAATAAATAAATAAATCAGATTTAAAAAAAAATTGAGACTGTTAACAATAAGTAACCATGATTTTAAAATATTGTTACAAATTATACAGTGTAAATTTAACAGTATTCTATGAAATGTTCTAAGTACCAATATTTATGCCATTTTGGGAAGACATGTTAAGGAGATGTTAAGTCTACTTAGAGACCCTGTGGATAATGTACTTAGAAAAGGAAAAGTGGGGAAGGTTATTGGCTGTGATTTTGAAAAAAGCATATAATAAAATTTAATTTATAGACTGTTCTGTAGGTATATATAGGACAGAGTATACTGAAAGTAATTCAGTCTAAGGGAAAACTACCTTAAGGGCTGTGATTTTTTGTTGGTTTGGCAAAGATTTTAAAGAGAGTTATTTTATTTGTTTGTTAGCCAGGTAAGCTAACTGGACACAAATGTCTCTTTTAAGGAATGACCCAATAAGACTGGCTAAGTGACTTATTCAAAGTCATACAAGTAGGCAAATAAAAGTGGAAGGAATCAAAATGTATACTTTGGACTACAGGAAATAATTAATTGATAACTTAGGGCATTACTCCTCTGTCCTTATTTCCAGACCCATTGCTAACTGCCAGAATTGTAGGATTAAGGAAGGCTGTCCTTTATATGCAGTGTTTTTGCTTTAGTGATAAATGATATATCCTAAAACTGTCAAGAGTTTTATAAAAAGCAAGATGGGCCATTGTATATGGAATACTTTTACAATTAACTTGATTAATCTTTTTTATGAAATGCTTTTTCTGTAAGACTGGGCACATAGTGGAAACCAGGTAAATTCCTGGTCTGACCTCTTATTGAAGAGTTGCTTCTAACCCCTGCTGATTGGTGTCAGCTTGTGGGGTTGTAGATAGTACCACATGATAGTCCTTTACTGTGGCTCCATTGCTTACTATCTGTTCAATAAGTCAAAGCCTTTCTCTTGAGTGGTAGGACTTCCAAGATGGCTGCACACTGAGTAACAGCTTAATTTCAGCTCTCCAGGGTGAAAACAGACACCCAGAAAAGACAGCCAGTGAACTTGTCTTTTAGGATAAATTTCAGTAACTGGCTAGTAAGTGCACTGCCTGGATGCCAGAAAAAATGAAATTCAGAGAACTTGAAAGAAAATCCACCATAAAAAGTGAAGAGAAAATGCTGACTGGGAAGAATTTTGCAGCTGTTGAAGAATTTTGCAACTGTTCAGCAATAGTAATGTAAAGAAAAAATAAGTCAAATGTACTCAGAGCTGAATAAAATAAACAAAACACTGAAGGAATATATCAACTCAAATAACAAAAGGCTGAAATAAATGGAAAGAGCTTTGAACAGATATTCAGATGAGGTGATAAAACTGCAAAAATCAGAGGTCAAAATGAAGAAAAGGCTGTCTGAGTATGAGTCTTATCAAGAAGAGATGTTTAAAAAATAATAGAATTAGATGATAGAACATGTAGGGAAAACCTGAGATTTTCTGCTGTACTAGAGAAGGTGGAAGGAACAGACTGTATTAATTTTATGAATGCACAGATAAACAACTGGACTGGTATTCCACAGCAAGAGTTGTTAACTGAAAGGGCACATCATGTGCATGCTCCAAACCAGTCCACGAGAAAGCAGCCTAAACCTGTAATATTAAAGATGCAATCCAACCATAAGAAAAATTGATTCTGACAAAAATGTGACAGGACAAAGTACTAAAAGTGGAAGACAGTAGAGTGTTTGTGGAAAATAATTATTTACTGTACAACAGGCAGAAGAGGTGTAAATTTATTCCAGTAATCAGGGAATGTTGAGAAGCAGACACAGAATTCAGGATGCTATATCCAACTGTTTTCAGAATATTCTTTCCTGGAGAGTCAAAATCAATTTTTGATGCAGAACATGCTAGTCAGGAAATACAAAAGTTTGTCCAACAAAAAGTGAGCTATCAAACAGAAGAAGATTCTGCTTCTTGTTCTTCTGGTAATAAACCCTATAGAGAGACTGTGCCAGTGAAGCCTTTTCCAATGTTTCAAAGGAAAATGCTTGAGAGACAGAAAAAACACAAAAGATGACTAGCAGAATCAGAAGTACATTGTCAATGAAGCAGAGACTGGATTTAGAATATGGAGATCAACAAAAATAAAACCAGCTCCTTGGAAAGTGATGCATAAATGTAGTATTGCAAAGCATTACTTATATATGTGAAACATGACAAAACAAAAAAACATGGAAATATTGGAATTCTTTGACTTTGCTAAAATTGTAGGGACTCCAAAGCATGCACCCTACTCAATATTTTTAATGTCTTTTTGTCCGTCTTCATTATGTCTCCTTGTTCATTTTTAAGAAATGTAGGCACTGCAGTGTAAAAAGAGAAGAAAAGTCTACACCAAGCAGCATAATACAAGATATTTTGATATGCTTTTTCTTGTTCTTGCATAGGGGAAGGACTGGATTAAGGCCCTTGGTCTGATCTAGTAACAAGTTTTAAGGGGAAACAAATAAATAAAAAAGAACACTGAATATAAAAAAAAGGTTTCCTCTAGCAAATAAATGAGTGGTTGTAGTAGAAGCAGCTATATGCTTCTCATGTTCATATGGAGACAATAAAAACAGAATACTTTTTTCTTTCAATGGCTAGGAGATAATGTTTTCTGAAAGCATTCAATTGTTTCTCTAATCTGGGAGAGGAATGAAAATAAGACAAAAATAGACAGCACTTAATGGAAGTCAAAGCACAGGCTGTGCCATGCTTCTTAGCATGGATAACCTTCCTTATAGATTAAGCCAAGTCTAGAAATGTGGCTGTCAGTCTGGGATAATTATTCATATTAGGAGGGTTAAACTTCAGTATTTGAAGATGTACATAGTTTTGTGTCCTAGTATTAAGTTAATAGGTTTTAGGGGTGTTTGGGGCTGCATTTGTTTTTGTTTGTTTGTTTGTTTTTTCTTTTGAGAGTTTTCATTAAAACAAAATATTTTGTAAGATATGGCATAAGATCAAATGGATATGACAAGAAACAACTGTATAAAAGATCAACCTGTCAAACATTAGTGTATGCATGTAACACAAAAGCTGAAACTACACGTTAAAAAAGTTGTTATGTATAACAAGTGGGAGAAATAACTTCTTAACATAGTGACATTTTCTATATTATCTTTAAATGTGAATGGTCTCACAGATATATACAAAAAAATAAAGAGTAGTGAGCTATATTAAAAATGCAGAATACAAATAGCTATGCTACTGGAGACACATTTAGAAAGAACTGAGCATGTCAATTTGATAAAGAAAGGATATCAGGATGATTATTCAAGAGAATATCTGGGACAAAGGAAAAGAGGAATACTTATATTAATTGTAAGAGGAGCTTCAATAGGGATAGTAGAAGAGAAAAATGATAACAGTAGATTTGTAGTACTATGGGGCTACTGGCAAGGGGGGAGGATTACACTGGCATGTATTTGAATTCCAACTAAAACCTCTGTATAGGAGCTTAAGAAAATTCTGGGAGAAATAATTAGCTTTCAGCAGGGAATATTACTTATAGGTGTGGACTGGTATTTGATTTGCAGCAGTGAGGATGTATCTGGGGGGCCCAGGAGGGAAAATATAACAAAAGAGGGTAGATTTTTGCAGAAATGTATGAAAATATTTGGCATGGAAGATGTGAATTCAGTAGTAGGAGTTCAGAGTGAATTTACGTATTATTTCCCAAGGTACAAAAACTGGGCTTTTCTAGACTGAAATTACATTTCACAGGAGCGTGTGTCTTTAATTGAAAGTTTTTATATAGTTCCAATAACTATTTCAGATCATGTGCCAATAATAACCAAAATAAAAATGCAGGGTAATGGAATAAAAATGAGACATTGGTGCTTTCCCTTCTATCTGTTAAAAAGATAGAAATTTAAGGAATGGGTAGTGGAAATTATTCAGGAGTTTATAGGGAAGACAGAAATTTCTTCTAAAAATATAGCTAGGGAGTGGGATATAATTAAAGTGGAGTTTAAAAATATGGTGAAAATAAAAGAAAGAGATATATAGTTAAGAGGTAACAAGAATTATTGGGACTATATCATGTTATTGAAACAACCTCAATCCATCAAACACCACTTCATCGACCCATTTTCATCAAAACCTGAATTTGTTGAATGATTGTTCCATCAAACTTTTCCCCATGGTGAGTAACCAGTGGGCCAACCTGATGACTGCATCAAAAACAGAAAAATTAAAAACTCACACCTCCCTAACTAAATATACCAACTCCAAGAACACACATGATATTATGCCCTTTCAGTTAACAACTGCTATGGAAAAGGGCAAATTCCCGATGATGGCCCACTGGTCGATGAAGAGGTGGTTGATAGATTATGGTTTCAATAATATGATATAGACTCAAATTATTTAGAGGAACTGACAAGAGTTACAATAAACAGAAAATAAGGGATTACCTTGATAATATGCATAAGTGTAGAAAGACTGCTGTTAAGCAACTATTTTTTGATAACTCCAGAGCACAAAAACTTTTAGCACAACGACTGGCAACTGAAAGTAGAAAGTGTTGTCACCAAGCTTAGAGAGCCTATAACAAGAAAGATAACCAGAGATCCTATTAAAGATGCTAGAAATATTTTGGAAATTTTATGAAAATCTGTATAAAGCAGGGAAATATGAAAATCAAGAAAAGGTATAAATAGAAATGTTTATAGAAGAATTAAATATGCCAAAGTTAGAGGTAGGTGATGCTCAATTGCCAACAGTTAGGATAGGAGGAGAAGCGATAAAAATGGCAATGTATAACCAACCTACAGGAAAATTCACCAAGAATAGATGGTATCCCTATGGAAGTTTGGAAGCTAGGAGAGAAGAAACTGATAAAAATCTGAAAGGTTTTGTTAACAGTATTTTAAAAGGAGAAGAAGCACCAACATCCTGGAATAAAGTGGTAATGGCTGTGATACCTAAAGATGGTAAGGACCCATCATATCCAGCTTCATATAGGCCCATTTAAATTTTAAACTATGATTGTGATTGTTTATGTTTATAATGGCTAAAAGAATGGCAAAGGTGATGATGAAATTGATAGATATAGATCATTGTGTTTTTGAGGGGAAGGCAAACATTTGACAACATTAATAGAACAGTGATAATCCAGAGGGAAGCAGAATCTAAAAAAATATCACTGTTTTTGGGTCTTGATGCAGAGACAGCATTTGACATAGTAAGCTGGGATTTTATGAGTAGGGCAATGGAAGGATTTGCATTCACTGATAAACTTATAAGGATAATTAGGAATATATATAAAGGATCAGAGACAAAAATTAAAGTCGGTGGGTTCCTTTCTGATAAGTTATGTTTGAGCAGAGGAAATGGGCAGGGATGTCCAATTTCCCTTTTGTTGTTTACATTATATTTATAATCACTGGCAAAGAAAATAAGGGAATCAGAAATTTAAGGATATAATTGTTATGGTAGTCAAGAAAAGCTGGCTTTATTTGCAGATGATATGATTTTATAACTGATAAAACCAGAAAAGGACACTTCAGTGTTGCGGAACATTTTGAGACAATTTTCAAGTCTTTTTAGAATACAAAATTAATGAATATAAAACAAAGGCAGTAGCTGTAAACTATGTACCCAGATGTGAATTGGTTCAGCAATACCCATATTTATGGAGATATGATAAAATGTAGTACATAGGAGTATGGTTTAAAAAAGGATTCTGTTATGGCAACTAAGGATATGTGGGAAGAGTCTAAACACAAGATACTATAGAGACTGAGAAATTGGAAGCTCTGTTTTATGGATATAGACAGCAAGATACAAGCAGTCAAAATGTTTTTAGTTCCTTTTGTTTTATACACAGTTCAGGCATATTTTTATCAACCAGAAGAGAAGTTGTGGATAGCAATTAATAAAGAGTTGAAGGATTTTATCTGGGTGGAGAAGACGGCAAGAGTCAAGTGGGATAAGCTGATCCTTCCAATAGAACAAGGTGGTTTGGGATTACTTTATTTAAAGGGGTATTTCAGAGCTAAACAGTTAAGCCTCTTATACATAGCATAAGCAGAAAGCTATAATTCAAGGTGGAAAGGGATGATGATAAAATATGAAGAGGTTCAAAAAAACAAGGAGAGACTTTTCGGTGCAGATCCTTAAGAATAACAATAACTATGCAGAATATTATATTCATAAAGTAGCAGAAAGTTTTCTAAAAACAAAGCCAACATGGGAATGGAGAAAGGAGATTCTGCCAGAAGGGATAATTGCAATTAGGGATACAGACAATAGGCAAGAGGGGGCTGGAATTTAATGGAGAAAACTAGCAAAGAAACCAAAGTATTGGGAGCAAACAATTAGAGAGGGAAAGGTAATAGAATGGGAAGAGGCCAGTAATTTATTTGGACTGCAGGCTATATATTGCCTTCCCTATCAAGGATTGATATCAGAATATATGCAAAGAGAAAGAAATATGGAGATGCTAAATGAATGGCCAGCACTGGTAGAGTTTTTAGTAGAATCTAAAACAGAAGCTGCTGTTAAAAAGGGATTAATAGTAGAGCATATAAAATATTACATGATAACTATAAGGATCAATCAGAGGGGGTTAGAAAGGATTGGGAAGAGAGATTGGATAAGCAAGTCACAAAGAAACAATGGGGGGATATATGTATGACTCCCAAATATGCAACAAAGTCTAGAAGATTTAGGATATTTGCTTGAAAGTGTTTACATAGGTATTTTTATACCCCAAGTGGAGTCCAAAGAATTTTCCGTCAGGTTGATAGTACATGTTGGAGGTGTCCTGGAGAAGAAAGAGGTAATTAGGAACATATTTTTGGGAGTATAATGAGTTGGCAGAGTTTACAAATTCTGTGCAGACTATTCTATCAGAAATACTGGGTGAGCAAATTGGTATAACTAAAGAAA
The DNA here is from genome assembly GCF_019279795.1 of Protopterus annectens. Classification (NCBI taxonomy): domain Eukaryota; kingdom Metazoa; phylum Chordata; order Ceratodontiformes; family Protopteridae; genus Protopterus; species Protopterus annectens. The sequence continues at coordinate 253,870,717 of NC_056747.1, forward strand.
TGATTTTTTGAGCTATGATACAGAATCAGAATTGCCTAGACATAGTAAGGCCTTGCTGAGTCTATTTACGGAGGCTGCCAAAAAAGCAATTACTAGAAAATGGAAATCAAAGTTTAAACCAACTGTACTAGAAGTCATGAATATAGTAACAGAGCTAAAACAACTGGAAATGGAATCTTTAGAAAAGGGTATGAGCAAATTACATAGAAAATGGGAATTGTGGGAACAGTACATGCAGAATAATGTTTTGGAGGAGAAATGAGGTTTAAAAGAAGGCAGGATTTGAATGAGTTATGTAATATTTGACTGATAATGAGTGGATAGATTATATGTGATGTATAATGTTTGCAACTAAAATATGTCATTGTGGTTTGTTTTCATTTATATAAATATATGATTGCCTATATCATAAGTGATAATTCAATAAAGATGTTACATGTTTAAAAAAATGGAAATGTTTAGAACAATTCATGCTGAAAATGGTATGGAGGATGAATGAGGTTTAAGAGAAGGTTGTCACTGAATAATTTATATAATGTTGCTTAGATTACATGATATATAACAATATATGTGGTGTGGATCTAGGACTTTTGATCAAAAGATCAAAAATCAGAATCCATTATCACCGAACATACTTTACCGAAAGCGCTTTCACCGAAAAAGCGCTTACAGTAAAGTATGTTTTAAAAAAAAATAAACAACATTAAACCTACTTCTATGCAGGGGGGCAAGCCCCCTGGCACCCCCCACACACCCCCACTTTAATATTCTCACTCCAAGATTGCACTACAGTGGGGGAAAATGAAAGTTTCCCTTATTTGCACCGTAGTATGACCGGCACAACGAGTATACTTATCCAAAAGTGCTGCTTGGTAAACAGCACTTTGGTTAAGTATGCTCTCTGATTTCTGCTTCGGTGGAAAGTGCATTCGGGTATCTGTACAGATCCCATGTGGTGTATACTGCTTGTAAATGTAAATGTGCTAATATGGTTTGCTTGGTTTTATATAAATGTAAGTTTGCCTATGTCACAAGTTATAATTCAATAAAGGTGTTTAAATAAAAGCCTTTCTCTTAATCTTCCCACTAACACCATATTATATCATACTCTATCAGCTTCTTTAGTGGTATTGTTATATCTGACAAGTGTGAAATAACCTTTGATAGATATTATAACATTCCAAAAGAAGTGTATGAAGGAAGATCTATCAGTAGCTTTCTGCATGGTCACATTTGCATGAACTTTGTCACCATCTGGCTGAAGGCCATTCTCTGTCAGTAAGTGACACATACTTCGTCAAAGTGACACTTTTTTGACACCTAACTTTGTTGAGCTTCAAACCCTATGAGCTCAGCCTGTTTTAGCAGTTTGGCTTTCATTTGTCATCTTTCTACTTTGTAGCACCCCAGACTAAAATGTCATCAGTAATGTTAACTGCATATTTCAGCCACTCAGTCATGTCTGTGACACTGTGTTAGAATACCTCAGGTGCTGAAGAATTCCCAAAAAACAGTCTTAAAATCTCAGTCTACCTAAAGGTATAGTGAATGTACAGAATTCGTAGCTTACTTCATAAAGTTTGATTTGCCAGAATCCTTGGATTGCATCAAGCACTAAACAGGCTTTAACATTAGGTATTGTGGCAACTATTTATTTATTATTATTTATTTATTTTGCATTTGTTGACCGGGATAGTCTAGCTGGATACATGTCCATTTTCAGTAGAGGCCCGGGGAGAAAAGCTCCACACATAAGAGAATACAGGATACATTTACAAATGGTATAGAGTAGCATGGCTTTCATTTGTCATCTTTCTACTTTGTAGCACCCCAGACTAAAATGTCATCAGTAATGTTAACTGCATATTTCAGCCACTCAGTCATGTCTGTGACACTGTGTTAGAATACCTCAGGTGTCTATTTCCTGTATGATTCCTCTTCATCCATTTACTGAAGCCTTTGAATCAACTCACATTCTAAGATTGCCCAATTTTACTATTGTCACTATACTGGTGACCCATTCCCTTGACTAAATCTGCTTACGTATTGCTCTTACTAACTCCATATGCTTTAATTTTTGCTCAATTTTAGCTTCAAGTGCAATTTGTACTTGTGGAACATGAAAAACTGGAACTGCTTCTGGTAGAATTATGATATTCTATTGTAAGTACTTCAAAACTTCAAACATATTAACCTAGGTACTCAGAATATCACTTCCATTCTTTGCCATCAACTCTGCATTCTGCAGTTTATGCGCCCGTTCTTATAATGAGCTACTGATTACAGATAAATATTTCTACATTCTTTGTCTATAGTAGTTTGCTTAGCACCATAATTATTCATACAGTCTCTTTTCTTTGAGTTTTGAATTTTAAACACAGTATTAACTGTCCCTGCACAATACTTGACTTTATTGCACAAGCATTCAACTAATCTACTAGTCTTGCAAATGTTCTGACCACCCTCTCACATATTCTCACAGCACTGCAACACAAATAGCTTTTGCATACATTTTTTGTCATTCAGACCTGACCAACTGTCTTCCTTTTCTTATGCACAAAAGGTAATCTTTTATTTGTGCCCAAAGTTGCATAATCATCCCTGTCCAATATATTTGGTTGCTTTAATTGTATCTGTATATTGAAACTCAACACTAGACTTTATACCTTATTGTGTACACATAGTTAAACTGAGTGAGTCAAAGTGACTTTATTTTGAGTTTGAAGTAAAACCTTAGCATACATGCAGATTAGCTCAGCTTGCAATTTAAACACAGCATTTTGAATATAGACTCATCCATTATTTTGCATTCTGCACCATAATCCAGTTTAAGCATAACTGCTTTGCCATTTATCCATAGTTTGTTTAATCCAACTTCATTGTGGGCAGTACAGAGATATCAAATTCCTGTCACACTGCATGAAAGTTCTGGTGAACAATAAATGAATACACAGTGTAGTAGAAAGTAAGATGGGAGATGAGCAGTTCAGATTCAGATCAAGACACAGCACAACTGACCTGATATTTGCAGTGACACAGATAGTTGAGATGAAGCTAGAGATGAGGAAAGAGTCTAAATGGGCATTCCTAGACTTGGAGAAAGCATATGACAAGATCCCAAATACCTGATTTGGACAGTCCTGTAGTGATTCGATGTCCGAGAAACATTGGTAGGTAGAATTAATGCAGACTATGTACAGGGACCTATTGACTCAGGTTTTTGGTCTCACAGAGGGGTTTCCCAGTGGGAGTAGGTGTACATCAGGTTCGGCACCAAGCCCACTGTTGTTCATACCAGTGATGGACTATATTAGCAAACAAGATGGTGTGGACAGATCAACAAAGTTGCTGTATGCAGACAATGTGGCATTACAGGCAGACTCTGAGCAAAACTTCAGCAAAGGATCGGGGAATGGAATGTAAAACCGAAGGCACATGGGATGAAACTAAGTACAGATAAGGCAGTGGTAATGGCTGCAAACTGGGGAAATCAGATGAAGCTCAGAATAGAGATTGAAGGAAAGACAGTGGAACAGGTAAACAGCTTCAAGTATCTGGCAGGGGTGGTTGAGGAGAAGGAAAGTCTGAATGAAGAGATCAAAACTAGAATCAGAGGGTCTGCAGTCAACTAGCATAGAGTGTCAGGTGTAGTGTATGAGAGAAGAATGCCAAAGAGACTGAGAAATAAGGTGTACAAAACAGTGGTGTAACCAGTACTACTGTATGGAACAGAACCTGGGCAATAAAGCCAGAGCAGATGAGGAAGCTAGAGGTGATGGAAATGAAGTGCCTGAGATGGGTGGTAGAATGCACACTGTGGGACAGATGAAGAAATGAAGACATAAGAGCAGAAACCAAGGTTGCCCCAACTGCAGAAAACATCAAAGAAAACAGATTATGGTGGTTCAGACACATGTGCGGAAAAGCAGAAGAAAATCTGGTGAAGATGATTTGGGACAGGCAGGAAGAAGTAAGAAGAAACAAGGGCAGCCAGCAAAGAGGTGGCTGGATTGTGTGAGAGAAGATCTGTGACAGTCGGGCATGACTGTTGGAGAAGGCAGCAATGTAACATTGAATCAAGAGAGATGGTGAAAGTTAACATGGCATCCCGACCTCATGTAGAAAAACGGGAGCAAAGGGGTTGATGATGATGATGATAATGATTATTATGACTTCTACCCAGCAGAGTGGCTGAAGGTAGTGACCAACCTCCATGAACCATTTTTAGATTTTTCCCAGTGCTTACTGTCTGTTAATTCTTAATTCATTTCTTATTACCTACTTACCCATTCGGTGACAGGAATCCTTTGCTAATCAGAGGGATGCAGAAACTGAATCCCATAGTGTTAATCATGATATTTACTCTTCCAAGTAAGATCCAGATCTATTCGTTATTTCACATGCTTTATACTCTCTGCTGCATATTTATCTGTTATCACTCAGAAGTTTGGCTTCTCTTGAGAAAGGGTATTCTTTAAATTAAAGCATGCTTCAAGCTTTGTAGAGCTAAATGTCATTTAGCTTGAAAAAATATCCCCTATCACACCTTTCAGTGTAGCTCAAGATCAGCTGCTTGTCTCAGAAAGAAGATCACTTCTAGGTAATGTTCGTGAATCAATAATACATATATATATATATATATATATATATATATATATATATATATATATATTCTAATTAAGCTCTAGAAATTACTAATTAATCTCCTTAGTTGGACAAGCCCTCCTTACATAAGCTCTTTGAATTAACTGCGTGGTACTTTACCTTGCAACTTAAAGGACAATATGTCACCCGATTAAAACCTGCCATTATTTGCCCAGTGTTCTTTTTGTCTGCACTAATGGAATCAGTGAAATATATAATGGGGAAAACATGCATTAAGGCCTATAGTGTCTTCTCCATAATTGTGATGCTGCAGATCACTTGCCTACATTAATGCCCCTAGTGGCTCTTAGTAAATATATCACCAAGTTGAAATTTCCTCACACTACTGTTCTTAAGGAATCAAGTGCCATATGATGGTCCACAGAAATCTATTGTATTGTCTATGTTGTAAATAATGTAAGCTTAAAACCAGAGTTAATAACAATAATGTACTTGCCATCCAACATATGCTGAATTAATACCCATAGCAGTAGGCATTACATTGTATAAGTACACAAAACAGCACGGTTCACTAATTAACTGAACCAATCATGTCAACAACTACATTACTTTGATAATGACCAGAAAAGTACAACTAAATATAATTTGATGCAACCCAGTCTGCATGATATCAGCAAAGTATTCAGAATACTATCTGTAGAGTGCCATGGACACCAATCACCAAAGAAAGCAATCTGCTGACTGTCTAGATTAATGTCCATGGCTTAAGCTATGAAATATATATGCTTTTTGTAAATAAGTAGGCTTGAAAAATACGACAAAATGATTTAAGCCATGAAAATGCAATGCTTATCACATCTGCAAAGATATTAACTGTTTTTTCTCCATTAGCAAATGTTCAGTGGGAGTCAAGAAATCTGCTACTGTACATTCTATTTTGAGTGAAATTTATAAAGATACATTGTTGACTACTTTTACATGGAGATTAACTGTCTGCAGGTGCAAACAATCTTGAGAGTTCTAAGCATTCTTTGCTGAGGGAAATGCAAAATATAAAGGTACAATGGCAAGCAGTTCAGTAAAAGTGAATAAGAGATAGCAGACTTAATAATTTAATGCATTTAATAGAACAGTGTAGAATTTAGTTTTATTTAAAGATAGTCAGTGCATTGTTTCTTAGAGCTAAAAGTTAATGTTTTCTGAAACTATACAAGCTGTTTATTTTACATCTGGAACAGGAATAGAGGTAAGAAAAGAACAGATAATCAAAGTAAGTGGGAACACAGACTGTAGCATGTACTTTAGCATGGGTAACCTTAGTTTTAGGTTAGGTAATGCGTATGGGTGTAGCTGTGAATCTGGGGCAGCTGTTCCTATGTGGAAGATTAAACTTCATTTTTTGAAGATGTACATAGGTTTTTATCTTTGTTCTAAGGTAACGGGATGAGGGTATTTTGAAAATGTATTTAGTTTTTTAGAGGGTTTTTTTAAACAAAAAGTCTTCAAAATGTGACACTGATTCAAATGAAGATGAAAAGAAACAACGGTATAAAAAGATCAGCATGACAATCATTAATATGTGTGTGTAACATGAAAGTTGGAAATACACATTAAAAAACTGACATGTATAATAGGTGGGAACAACAGTTGTTTTTATCATGATGGCTACACTATTCATATTATATTTGAATGTAAATTGTCTTAACAGGTATAGACAAAAAGAAAGGGTAATGAATTATATTAAGAAATGTAGAGTGCAAATAATGCTGCAGGAGACATATTTGGAAAAAGTGAGCATGTAAATTTGACAAAGAAAGGATTTCAAGAAGGATATTCAGCAGAATATCAGGGACAAAGGAAAAGTGGAGTAATTACACTAAATGCTAGAGAGGCTCCAGTAGTGATAGAAGAGGAAAAAATGAAATAATGGTAGTAAGGGGTTATTGACAAGGGAGAAGAATTATGTTGGTATGTATTTATATTCCACTGAAAAGTGCTATTATGGAGCTTAAGAAAAATTGGGGAGAAATAATCAGCTTTCAGCAGGGAGTATGACTTATAGTTGGGGACTGGTTCTTGATTTACAGTAGTGAGGATGCATCAGAGGAATCTAGAAGAGAACATATAACAGAAGATGGTAGATATCTGAAGAAATTTATGAAAATATTTGACATGGAAGATGTGAATTCAGTAGTAGGAACCCGGACAAAATGTGCATATTATTCCCCAAGGTACAATAACTGGAAAAGACTAGACAGAAATTATATTTTACAGGAACATGTGCTTGAAAGCTTCAACACATAACCAATATCTATTTCAGAACATGCACCAATAAAAACGGATAAAAATTCAGGGTAATGAAGTAAAAATAAGACACTCGTACTTCCCCCACCTGAAAAAAGAGAGGAATTTAAGAAATGAGTAGTGGAAATTATTTGAGAGTTATTAGGGAAAACAGAAATTTCTTCTGAAGGCATAGCTAGAGAGTGGAATAAAATGAAAATGGAGTTTAAAAATATGGTAAAAATTAAAGAGAAATATATATATAGTTAAGAAGTAATAGGAATTAATTTGAGGGGCTGACAAAGGTTTTTCAGACTAAGGTAAATCTCACAGAACAAAAAGAAACAGCACATATGCCGAGTGCTAAAGAGAAAAATAAGGAATTATCTGGATAATATGCATGAGTTTGGAAAGATTGCTGTTAAGCAACTTTTTGATAATACCTCCAGAGCACAAAACGTTTACCACAACACTTAGGCAACAGAAAGTAGAAAGAGTTGTCAATAAATGTAGGGAGCCTATAACAAGAAAAATAACCAGAGATACTGTAGAAATAGTAGCTATATTTCAGAAATATATATATAGCCATGGGTGGTGCAGCAGTTAGCATTGTCGCCTCACAGCAAGAGGTTCTCCCATTCGATTCTCATCTGGAGCGCCTTCTGTGTGGAGTCTGCATGTCCTCCCCACAGTCGAGTGATGTTAAAGACATGCAGGTAGGTGCGAGTGTGAATGGGCGTGCCTTCGTTGAAGGTTGGGCATTGGGCTGGCAACTCGGCACCATAAAATCCACTGCCAATCATGAGAAGTCCAGAGTTCCGCTGTGGCGACCCCTAACTGGGAAAAGCCAAAAGACTTAAGTAGCTATATTTCAGAAATTTTATGAAAATTTATATAAAGAAGGGAAATGTGGAAATAAAAAAAGAGCACAAATGGAAATATTTATGGAAGACTTAATTATACCAAGATTAGAGGTAGATGAGTCTCAACAACTGATAGTTAAGATAGAAGGAGACGAGATAACAGTGATATCTTCAGGAAAGTCTTCAGGAACTGAGGTATTCCTGTGGGAGTTTGGACGTCAGGAGAGAAGAATGTGATGAAGATCTGAAAGGTTTTATTTAACAGTATTTTAAAAAGAGCAGAAGCACCAACATCTTGGAAGAAAGCTGTGCTAGCTGTTTTACCTAAAGAATGTAAAAACTCATCAGACCCAGCTTCAAAGAGACCCATTTAAATTTTAAACCATGATTATTAAATGTTGATGTCTATACTGGCTAAAAGAATGGCAAAGGTGTTGTCAGAATTGATAGATATGGATCAATGTGGTTTTGTTTAGAGGAGACAAACATTTGGCAACATTATTAGAACAATGATGATGATCCAAAGGGAAGCAGAATGTAAGAAAATACTGCTGTTCATAGGTTCATAGGTTCATACTAGGCTATCTGCCCTGGGGCAATTATAAGCCTAGCCCGATTCTGTATGGCTTATGCCACCCCTTGATTTGAGTATACTGTGCCCTTTTTAAGGTTTAGTTTACTGTGCCTCTGTCTAATAGTGACACGGGAGTAATCCCTGGGACAAACCTACGATCCCCCATCCACCTATCGAGATTCTTCTTGAAGAGATTCAGTGAGGTGCTCTGCCTCACATGAACTGGAATTCTATTCCAGAGCGAAGGGAGCCTTTGGGTTATGAACCTGTCCCTCCAGCAAGTTCTATTTATTTCTGTGCTGAGGTTCAAGTCCCTCGAGTGTGTGGCTCTAAGGGATTTAGATTTACTGAGGTGGAGCATGTCCATTAATTCTGGATTTGACATAGCTTTGTATGTCAGGCATAGATCACCTCGAAGTAGGCGGTATGCAACTGAGTAGAGCTGGAGTTTTTTTAACCGAGCAGCATATGGCATCTGTTTGAGACCCTTGATCCTCTTGGTGAGATACTTTTGGGGTCTTTCTAATTACTGCAGGTGTCGGGTAAGGTACATCCCAAAAGGGGCATTGTATTCTATGATGGGCCTGATGAGGGATGAATAAAGGGGCATGATTACCTCTCTTGATCTAGATGTGAAACCCTTCGTGATGAGGTGGGCTATGTAGAAGGTCTTTCTAACCACTTTGGCAATGTGGTTTTCAAAGGAGAGATTGCTATCAACTTGGGTCCCCAGGTCCCTAATAACTTTCTCTGTACTTAATGGGTTACCGCCTATGTGGTAATTTGTGGGCACATTGTTTTTGCCAAAGGGTATGACTATACATTTTTTGGCATTTAGCTTTAAACCATGGCACTGGCACCAGTTATCTGTCTCTGTGAGACCTTTTTGAAGGATGTTTGTGTCAGCTGGAGAGTTGACTATGGCGCCCAGTTTGCAGTCGTCTGCGAACTTGGTGAGCCATAGTCCTCCCACATTTGCCTGTACCTCGGAAAAGTATATACCAAACAAGAGTGGTCCCAGGACTGAACCCTGTGGGACGCCACTTGTGACTGGTTTTGAGTCTGACATGGTTCCAGCAACTCTTACTCTGTGGGTTCTGTCTTTGAGCCAGTTTGCGACCCATCTTGTGACATAGGGGTTTATATTTAAGCTGGATAGCTTATCTATGATGCCCGAGTGGGGTATTGTGTCAAATGCCTTTGCAAGGTCCAGATAGGCTGTGTGGACTACCTTCCCTTCATATATGGCTTTGGTGACTGTTTTGAAGAAGTCAATCAGGTTCAAAAGGCAGGATCTGCCCTTGACAAAGCCGAACTGGGTAGGATCTAGTGTCTGTAGGTCCCCAATGTCTTTGTTTATGAGCTCCATGATGATCCTCTCCATAGCCTTGCAGACTAAGCTAGTCAGGCTTATGGGGCGATAGTTTCCAGGGTCCGTAGAGGCTCCACCTTTGTGCAGTGGGACCACTGTTGCTGTACGCCATTCTGTGGGCACATATCCTGTAGTGAGGCTGAGATTGTATAGCTGTTTTATTTGAGGGATTAGTTACTCTTGGAGTTCATATAGGACGTAACCTGGGATGCCATCTGGTCCCATGGAAGCAGTGTTCTTTGCTTTGGAGAGGGCAGCCTTCACCTGAGCATCAGAGATGTTTGGGAGGCAGCCCTCTGCCGGGATAGATACTTGCTCTTTTGGGGGGGAGTGGGTGGAGAAGTTTGCACTGAACCTGTCTGCCAGGATACTGGTGATGTCTGTGGGTTCAGTGTATTTTTTGTCATTTAGAATCAACTCAAAACAAGTCTGGGAGTTGCATCCCAGGTTTCTAACATAACTGAAAAAAGCCTTATGATTGTCTTTGGTGTCCTGTGCAATTTTTCTCTCGAAGCTGGCCTTGGAGGATTTTATGAGGGATCGTAATTTTTTGCTAGTACTGATCAGAGATGCCTTCCCTATTAGGGATTTTGCTCTATCATGTAGTAGCTTCCTCCTTCTGTTGTACAGTTTATTTATGGCAGGGGTCTACCAGACTGGACGCCTGCCTTTGGATGATTGGGTCTTGGTTTTGTTTGGGATAGCATGATCCATGCATTCCTGAAGATGTCCGTAGAATGCGTTTATATAGGATTCTGCAGTTTGGGCCGTAGTTTCCACTGGCCCTGGGGCCTTGAAGGATTCCACTTCAGTTTTGAGAAGTGAGAAGTTCGCTTTTGAGAAGTTTTTCACTGTGGTTTTCTGGGCTGGGGGTGGGGTCGGGATGTGGACATCCAGTGAAATTAATTTATGGTCTGATCTTACCAATGAGGGATATACTTCTGGCGTGGAGCATAGAGTCCCCATGTTGGTAATGATCAGGTCTAGTATGTTGTCCCCTCTTGTGGGAGTGGTGACTAGTTGTTCCATAGCATTTGAGTTTATAATTTCCAGGAACCTTTGGGCTAAGGTGCTGGGGCTTGAGTAGTGCTCCCAGTCAATGTTTGGGTAGTTGAAGTCGCCCAATATAATGTTGTTCGGAGAGATCTTCATGTTCTTCAATGTTTTCAGGAAAGCTGAGTGGGATTCCTGACTTTGAGAGGGTGGTCTGTAGGATGCTATAAACTGAAAAGCAGTCTTGCCCCACTGTTAGTTGCACATGGATGGTCTCCCATACTTCGTGCAATGCCACTAACCTGGAGGTGTGGATATCCTTGATAAATATGGAAACTTCCCCTCCTTTTGTGGTTTGGTCTGGGTTTTGGGGCCGAAAAGCATGATATGAGGTATAGCCTGGTAGTGCTGGGGTGCTCTCTGGAGCCTTGAACCAGGTTTCTGTCACTGCACAGATATCGATGTTCTCCATAGAACCCGCTGTTAGCGGGTCCAGATGCAAGGAAGCATTTGCTAGAGTAATCTGAGATTTTAGGAGAAGGGCAATGGAAACATTTGCATTCCTGATACAATAATAAGGTTAATTAGGAGGATATATGAAGGCTCAGAGACAAAAATTAAAGTGGGAGGGCTCCTCGCTGACAAGTGGGGTTTGAACAGGGGAACCAGGCAGGCGTGTTCTCTTTCTTTTGTTATTTGCTTTATATTTAGAGCCATTGGCAAAGAAAATAAGGGACTCAGAAATGCAAGGATAGAATCAATATATTAATCAAGAAAAGTTGGCTTTATCTGCAGATGATATTATTTTGTAGATGTCAGCGCTCTTGAACATTCTGAAACAGTTTAAGATCTTTTCTGGATATACAATTAATGAAGACAAATTAAAGTCTATAGCTAGCTATAAATTATGTAGCCACACATGAACTGGTTCAGCAATATCCATATTTATGGGGACATAATAAGATGAAGTATTTAGTAGCATGGATTAAAAAGGTTTCTGTTATGGCAGCTAAGGATACGTGGGAAGAGACTAAACAAAGGATAATATAAAAACTGAGAAACTGGAAGTTCTTGTTTATGGACATGGATAGTAAGATACAAGCAGTAAAAAATGTTTTTAATTCTTTTAGTTTTATATATGAATCAAGCATATTTTTTATCAACCAGTGAAGGAGTTGCGGACAATAATTAACAGAGAGCTGAAGGAATTTATCTGGGAGGGAAGAGAGCAAGAACTCAGCGGGATAAGTTGTTCCTGCTTGTGTTATGTATGTGGTTTGAATGTATATTTTAGAGCTACACAGTTAAAACATACATAAATAAAGCAGAAGGTTATAATTCAAAATGGAAAGGGATGAAGATGAAGCAGCAGGGAAATTTAAGAAATAGAGAGTGGAATTTTGGATGCAGATATTTAATGAAAATAATGACAATCACACAGAATACTATTTTCATAAAGTAGCAGAATGTATTCTAAGAAATAAGCCAACACAAGAATGGAGAAAAGGGATTTTGCCAATAGGGGCGACTACAAGTTGGGGTACAAAAAATAAGCAAGAGGGGCATACCTCTCAACCTCTTAGCATAAGAAATCTAGACAAAGCCAAATGTAATGGGAAGGTCCGCAAGTAGGGACAGATTAAAAAAAAATTCTTACAAACTTGAAAAAATTGATAGAATAACAGATTTTACATCAACATGCATTTTCTGAAAGATATGAAGTCTGAAACTCAAACGTCTGTAATTATTTAGTGACGTCAGTCCTCAATGATTTTCCAGAAAAATTACATTATGGGGAACAGACCAAAAATATGAAGCAAAATTCTGGACATTCTATGAAAATCTGGAGAGCTGAGAGGTATCAAGGGGGCTGGAACTTGCTGGAGAAAACTGGCAAAAGAATCAAAGTATTGGGAGCAAATAACTAGAGAGAGAAAGGTAATAGAATGGCATGAGGCCAAGAAAACATTTGGACTGCAGGCTAGAGACTGCCTTCCCTAGCAAGGATTGATATCAAAGTATAGGCAAAGAGAAAAGGATAGGGGAATATTAAGTGACAGACCTGCTGTGATAGAGTTTTTAGATGAATCTAGAAAAAAAGCTGTTGTTAAAAAGTGGATAATTAGTAGGTTATATAAAATTTTGCATGATAACTATAAGAGTTGATCACAGGAGGTCAAAAAAGATTGGGAAGAGAGACTGAAAAAGCGACTTACAAGAGAGCAATAGGAAGACATATGTATGGCTCCAAAGTATGCAACAAAGTCCATAATGTTTAGGATCTTTGCTTGGGACTGTTTGCACAGGTATTTATATACCCAAAGCAGAGCTGAAAGATTTTTTTTTTCCTCAGGTAGATAGCAAATGTTGGAGGTGTAATGGAGAAGAAAGACATAACTCAGAACATATGTTTTGGGAATATAATAAGCTGGCAGATTTTAAAAATTCCCTGCAGAATACGCTATCAGAAATACTGGGTGAATAAATGGTTCATTTGATGTACGACACAGGATCTGAATTGCCAAGACACAGAAAGGCCTTATTAAGTTGGTTTCTGCTGACTGCCAAAAAAATAAAAAACAGTTAGTAGAAAATGGAAATCAAAGTGTAAAGCAACTGTACTTGAAGTATTGAATATTATAAAAAAGAAAAAAACAAAGACATGCATCTGGACTGTTTCCCCTCAGGCCTCCACTGAAAACTGGCGTTGTTCCAAGTCGGACTTTACCGGTTAACAAATGTTAAATAAATAAAAATAAAAGAACTGGAAGAGAGATCTTTAGAAAAGGGAAGGAGCAAATTACATTAAAAGAAATGGAAATTGCCTGAGCAATACATGCAGAATAATGTTCAGGTGGAGGAGAATTGAGGTTTTATAGAAGGCAGGAATTCAGCAATTTATGCAATGTTGGTTTGATGATAGTTGCAAGGAAAGAAAAGATATGTGATGCATAATATATGTAACTGGAAAAATGTTAATGTGGTTTATTTATTAGTTGGTGTAGCATAAGGGCCTTGCAGCTATCAGCCGTGCATATGTATTGTATACACATTACAAGGGCTATTTACATTACAAGGGCAAACTTTTAATTTTTCGCCATTTAAGTGCGACTAAACTGTGTCTACCATTAGACACATTTGCAAATGATAATAACAAGAGAATGTAAGATGTCTTTAACTTATTCTGACAAGGCCTCTACTCCACTCTGCCTAGCAATTGAGGCAGTCATAGTAGCTGGTCATTAGTATAATGATCAGAATTTAGATGACTATATTCTGTTGGCTGTTGTCTGTCCCGTCTCATTTCATTGAAACACTGCTGTCTTCTAATATTAATGCTTGCAGAAAGTATAAAACTACAGCCAAACATACTGGTGTCTTAAAGTTGAGTCTAGTATAGTGAGGCAGGTTCAAATGTGTTTACAAAAAAGCTGCAGTATATGCTAAATAAAATAAGAACCAAGATGCAGTACAGAAGCATGTACAAGGGAGGAATAGCCTGAAAATTAATTACATTGTCTACATCTGCATATATATTCACACAGGAAACCACTAACTTCACAATGATGAAAAAATTTCTGTAACAGCTATCTACTTTGGTGCACACATTCTGAGATACTAACTTTGTTTCACACATAACAGCTATATAACCCCACTTACATCAACTTTAGCCTGAAGTGAGTATGTATTAAAGCAGAAAAACAACACCCTGCAAATTAAGCAAGAATCTAAAGTTAACTATATGATTACACACGCATACACGCACACACACACACACACACAAACATATATATATATATATATATATATATGTGTGTCTGTGTGTGTGTGTGTGTGTGTGATCAGATTATCGAAGTTTCAAAACTTCAAAATTCAAATGGTCGGGACTAGATGATCGAAGTTTTGAAACTTCGAATGTTTTGAATGGAGATCATGATACAGCACAGAATGGGAAAAGTACCCTTTTCCGCAATGTACTGTGATCTTGGAGTTAGTATATTTAATTAACAGGGGGTGTGGAGGGAGCAGCCACCCTCGTGGTGGGTGCAGAGGGGTTTTGCTCCCTGCAAAAACATTAAAAATAGATTTTTTTTTTAATGTTCGAAGTTCTGAAATTTTGATCATATGGTCTCAGCCATATGAATTTTGATAACGTAACATAGATCCATATATGTATGTGTATATATACATATATATATATATATATATATATATATATATATATATATATATATATATATATATGTGTGTGTGTATGTGCATGTGTGTATACACACACACACACACACACACACACACACACACACACACACACACGTGTGTGTGTGTTTAAAATAATAAGATCTTGCTATTTATATTACTGCTGTTAATATGTTTCATACAATGTTTTACTAATGCATTATAGATAGTGACATAAGTATAAAACAATGAGCAGTGTACTTTAAGATGATACTTCTTTGCTAAAAGACTTAATGTGTGTCGGCAGTGGGAACTGAATATCTTTCTCCCACAGACAGGAGCACTGTTTTATATGCCACTTCCATTAAAACATCTGGCATTGCTACACTGAAAAGTGTTTAAGAAATACAGTAGAATATCCTCTATCATGCTTAACTCTTCATCAGAACTTTACTAGATGAAGGTTGAAAGGTCAAGCTCCATTATGTGACTGTAGTCATAAAAAAATACTATATGTAAGGAAGTTATTTTTCCTTGCAGAGAAACACTGAACACTTTTCAATATTTTTTGTCTTTGGCTCTTTGTGGAAACACTGTGAAGATAAAATTAAAGTTGATTTTTCAATAAAGTAGACTCGAACCTGTCTTGGCCTATTTGTCTATATCCACAGCAATCCAATCACTCTGCGTGATAACATCATTGAATATACCCATTTACTCCTATATTAACAACTATCTATTTTTGAGGTACTTGGTCATCTCAGATATAGTGACATTTAGTGATCTGTCACATTCTGTCTCCCTGTACATAAGGTAGGAGGTCTTCAGTCTCTGAACCATGTGGGAGCTGAGTTGAGCTCTTCACCCTACCAGCAAAGCATCCATCATTGGAATCTGCAATTGTTTCTGCAGCACAAGGGAAGCCCCACCAAGAGGTTGAAAATGACTGCCCACAGTCCCAAAACCCAGTCACAGATGAATGCCATCAAATATGTGCTTGACCCTACAATGATTGACAGTTCACAGCTCATTGCAACTTTCCATATCCTCAGGTATCCAGATAGCACCATGAAGGTAGTGGTGTCCCACAAGTCCAGAAGCTGCAGTCCAATCTGAGCCTGGAACCTCTGCTGCATTCTGATGTATGCAAAACTATGACTTTCAGACCCTCTCCAATTGCATAAATGAGCAGGGATGACTAGCAGTGGAGACTGTTTGCTTTCATGTTTAGGAAGGCTGTCTTCTGTGGGAGGGTGGGGGTTAGACAGGACTTCACCCAGTTTATGGCCATTCCCAGGGAATGCAACCATGGGAATGACCACTAGAGAGACACTGTAAGGGAGTTCCTGGACAGAGGTAGCAGGAGTCAGTCATTCAAGTAGAGAAATACAGGGAAATAATTTTCCTGTAAGGATTCAGCTACCATGACCAACACTGTGCAAAATATTCTGGGTTATGAAGAAAGTTCAAACTGCATAATTTTGCTTTGAAAGTGATGCTCACACACAATAAGCTGAAGGAACCTACTGTGCTGACTCCAAACTATCCAAGCATCCTGCAACATCAGTGGCATAAGACATTGAAGCATCACTGTCTGGAAATGGACAGAGAAGATATACTGAAACACAACCATTCTCTTTAGAACGAGGAATAGGCAGGAGTAAAGTTCCGTGCCCTTTTGTAAATAAGCATCAGACTCTATTACCTATTTTGATAGTACAGTTTAGGACTGTCCAAGGAGCACCACTGAGAATCAATGGTCATTAAGTAGAACTTTTTCTTGAGGAGGACCAATGACCTTTAAGCTATAGCACAAGGTCTTCATATTTAGAAACTACTGGTCTAGTATAATGCCAATCCAGTTCTAGGCAAATTCAGGGAACCACCCCCAATGCCTTTTATACATCGATTTACTAATGGATTTTGCTCTGGAAAGGCTAAGTTCTGGCCTAACCTACAAGTTTTAATTCAGCTGCAACCTGGGGCTGTACATGGTCATCACTATGGAAATCTGAACTGAGTAAGTAGCAGAAAAGAAACGGATGCAGGGGTGAGATGTCTGTTTATACAGCTAGCATAGGATATTATGGCATAAAATGGTGGTGGGCATGTGCACCTTGAATGTGGGATCTTCTAAGAAAAAATCATATTATGAATAATCCAATACATAGGATCCCTGATATTATTTTCTGAAACTGTAAAAAAAAAGGAAAGGGAGGATGGTAGTAGAATGATTTAGTCATTTCCATTCTGCAAAGTTTAATGCTGTTAAAGTGAGAAAATAAAATTTTTCAGTCATCTCTGTGGAAACTGAACATTCATTTTTCAAATACCCGCTTTATTCTATTCAAGACTGCTAGGGAGATGCAGCCTCTTCTAGCAAGCAGTGCACATGAAGCAGAGAACTACTGCTCGATAAGGCACCAGTAGACTGCAGGATGCACACAACATATAAGCACAGTGCTCAAACATCCACAAACAGTTTAAAAGACTTCTATTTCTTCTGTTGTCATGTTTTCTGAAATAAGTGGAAACTGGAGAGTGCAGGAAAAAATGAAAGGGACGTGGGGAGGACATGTGGATTATGCACAGAAGGTTCCTCTGGTGGCAGCTAAACTAGTGAATTATCCACAATGAAGTGTCAATATAAATACCACACTACTGTCCCCCTGTGGAACACAAATAAAAAGGGAGACTCGGGTAACTAAGAACTGGGTAATTTAGAGCATTGTTTGTGACCACTGGTACAAAGCTCGTGCTGATGTAAAAGCATGACTAAAGTCTTATCTTCACTATTGCTGAATTGAAGCACTCAAACTTGGTATCTAGTGCATCCCCTTTAACACCTACTTTAATGGAAAGGCCACAAGGTACACCAACATACTTTCTACAAATCAAAGGTACCTTTCAAAGACCCTGTGATAAGCCAAGGAGGTGGATAGCTTAGAGCAGGTATTTCAGCTATCAAGTTGGTCCTGACCCTGAAAGAGTCAAGTTAGATGAATATTCATCTGACTCTGAAAAGCTAAGAAGCTAGCTAAAATGTGTGTCAGACATATTCTCAGACAAACAGGCACCCATTCAAACACACACACACACACACACACACACACACACACACACACACACACACACACACACACACACACACACACACACACAAAAACATAATCAAAATCCTGCCTAATGAGAACATGTTTCTGCCTTGGAGTTTGGAAACCGGGAGAGTTTCCAGTGTCTCTACCAGTGATTGGAAAGGAGCTTCTGCTAATCCTACTATGAGCTTTGTGTTTTAGCGAAAACCTGAAATGTAATGTAAATGAGGACTTTCCTTTTGTGGGATTTACCTCAAACAGTAAGCCTAAAGGCTGTTTATGGTCCAGCATTTTAGCAGCCTATTTCAGAATATTAAAGTTTGCAGTGTCTGGTTTGTGTAGTTACTAATGAACTCTGATCATATCTCAAGAAAGAAGTGCCAGAGAACTGCTCTGGTAGCATAAAACACTGCACAGGCCATGTTATTTTGTTCAGTTTGCAAATGAATTAACTCCATCCTGCCTTCTCTTCTGGAAAAGTTTCTTCTGTTTAGTAGAGACTTTTTTTTGCTTCTAAGACTCATGTGTGTTATTATTTTTGACAAGTAAATGATAGTTTTTCCACAAACTGTGTACCCTTATCACTTTGTCATGAACAATTTAAAGTATAAAGAACAAGCCCCCAAAACAAATCTTCAGGCATGAGACTCTGCTCTTAGAGTTCTCAGAAACTTTTAATTTACTAGATGGTTGATTCATCTTAGAACCTCTGGTGTGTCTCACAATCTTTGTCAAGTTGTAGGATCTCTTGTACATCTTGGGGAAAATGTTGTAGTTCACATCTTAGAATTCTGGGGTGAACAATTCCAAGAAGATTGTGATGACTCAGGAGTAAAATAATTAGCAAAAGAACGGTGGAACAACACTTTAAACAGAAAAATAGCTATAGTAATGTTATGTTTAATGTTCTTTGCATCTTTCTTTTCATAATTGTGCAATCTGCAATTCTGAAATGTAAACAATGTTACTAGATCTCATCTTGGCGCATCTGGAATATCTCTGATCTCTGGCACATCTTGAGACTTCTGATGAATATCATGGTTTCTGGCATGTCTTAGGACCTTTCCACTATTTCTACCATTACAGGGCATGCTTCATGAACGAATCAACTGTGAGACAATACTGCTGGGTGACTGACATATAAGTAATATCTACCCCATCCTATGACAAGTTAAATAACGCTTTGTAATGACAGCAGGCACAAAGCAGTGACAAAGCTGTAACTTTCAAAAATATAAAAATAAAAAACACCTTTAAAAAACAACACTTGTTATTGGAGATGTTAGACATCATTCTTAGCTATAATTACTTTGGATTGAATTCAAGTTTGTATTGTCAAACTAATGGAGTGGCAATGAAGGCTGCCATGGCCCCCAGTTATGTCAGTATATTCGTGCACAGTTGGAAGAAAGTTGATATTTTTGAAAGTGCTTATTTTATTAATATTTTGTTGTATAAACATTTTATAGATTACTTTTTTAATTTGGAGAGGGGATCAGGATTTGTTCAATGCATTTTTAGCATATGTTAATGTGAGTTCTTTCCTTAAGTTTACGTTGACAGTAAATGATGTAGGTATCACTTTTTTGGATATAACTGTGTTAAAAAAATTGGAAATTGTTAACGAGAATATATAAAAAAGAGGTTCAAAATAATTCCTATTTGGACTATAATAGTATGCATTCCACAAGAACCAAAGAAATTGTAGTTAAAGGCCAACTAATTAGAGCAAATAGGCTCACTGTAAAAGACCTAGATTTTACTGAAGAAGGAATTACTTTATGTACTAAATTCATTAGTAGGGGTTATCCAGTGAACTTGGTCAAAGAATAATTTTTCAGAAGTGTGTAACCTTAGAAAAGCTGTTAAGAGTATCCCTAAGATAAAGAAAAATACAGATTATAACATATCAATGCAAATTAATACTAGCGTGGATTTATTTTATTTATTTATTATTTTATTTTACATTTGTTGAAAATAGTTGGTTAATAATAAGATTACAAGGTAAGCAACATTCAGCAGTTAGATACAAAAAAGAGACATTCTCAAAGATAAGACAGTCAAAAAAGTTGTTTAGAGGATGAAAGAGCTATTAAAATTTAATAAAAAACAATTGGAAAATCTTAAGTAGCTTCCCTGAAGTAAAAGAAGTAATAGGAGACTATCCTGTATTTGTACAGAAAAGAGGCAAAAGCTTTAAGAATTATTTTCAATCAAAGTTAAGCTCAGAAAAAATGGAATGAAATAAGCTTTGAATGTATAAATGTTATAATTGTAACTATTGTCAATATTTATGTAAAGAAGTGGATGAAGTAACAGTGAATGGTACCAAGGTGAAAATCAGGGATTGCTATTCATGCAAATCCAAATTTGTAGTTTATTTAAGAACTTGCAATTCTTCCACCTTATTTTATGTTGGTCGTACACTAGAGAATTATACAAAAGAGTATATGAGCACAAGTATGCACTATCAGTATGTGATGAAAGAAATGCACTTAGCAAACATTATAAGACAAATAAGTGTAAGGCAGATTTTAAGTTCATTGTCATAGATTAAATAGAAGGCTATGAATATATGTTTAATGCTGAAGATGAGTTGAATTGGAAAGAATATTTGTGGCAGGTTAAGTTAAATACATGTTATCCACCAGGCTTGAATGATAGAGAGGATTTTACAGTGTACCTTAAAAGGAAAAGGTTAAAACATTAATTGATTAATTTTCTAGTTTGCTCATGTGATTTTTAAGTATTGTAAATATGGCTGAATTGTTGGTTTATTCAGTCTGAAGAAGTCTTGTGGAACAAGACAAAATTGCTTACTGAGTACTGAATAATGCAATAAAGTGCCATTTGGTTTTATTTTGGAGCTTCTTTAATAACACTTATAATGACACTGATTTTTTGTGATCTGGTACCATAACTGCAGTCACAATATTTGAATCACTCCAGTGCGAACCATAAACCAACTGTATGGTCAAGTAACTATTTGAAATGTCAGGACCTGTTAGAGCAAGATCTGAAATGCAAAGACTGAATAGCCAAAAGAATGGGCTTACATATACAAAGTCTAAGATGCCTTTTCTTGGACTATTCCCTTTTCTCCAATGTATGGGAATCTTGGAGTTGGTATATATAAGTTTGGGAGGTAGGGATGCAGGGGGTGGGTTGCTTCCCCTGCAAAAAAAAGTTTAAAGGAGAAGAGTGATTTTTCAGATTTGCTCTTCTCTAGGCTTTAGGTCTTTTTTTCTGGCTTTTCAGCACTTGGTATTTCAAGTGCCATCATTTCAATAGGGAGCCATAGGGTTGCATTATCTCAGGGAAAAGAGAAATCCCTAGATAGTACAATCTCAATGTTTAAAGGCAAAACCCAGAATCACATATTTGATTTCATGTTAGAGTATTTCAGCTGTAGTTTGTCAATAACAAGCCTGGTACCACTTAAACAAGTGTTTCTTGAAATCCATTGACCCTGTAACAAAATCTTTGAACTTCACAAATGTCACTGTTACTCTAAAGATCACTTAGTAGTTTCTCCACTGTCTTATGAGAAACTAGATGTGGAACCTGAGTGTCAAGTCCAAGTAGCTTGGTTCACATGAACATGGAGATGTGGCTTAAGTACCATGTGGCAACTTAATAGACCCCCTCCCAGAATATAATGTTTATCTTGCATTGCAAATTATAGACAGAAGACAATAGTTATGTCCACAGTTTCTAGCAAAGAATGAGACACAATCCATTGATGTGGAATGTGAAGCACGAGGAATGCAGTGAAACCTCACATATTTGGACATGTCAGGAGTAACATGGATGGGCTAACATTTCTCCTTCAACTGGTATGAAGCTACTTTTTTCATTTTAGAAAGGAGCCACTGGGGCACAAGCCATTGGCTGCATACAGAAATGCCAGCTAAAAGTTTCCAAACTGTGTGGAAGGTGGAGTGAGATGCTGCATGTAGAGGATATGATGCAGATCTAGGAAATTGGGATATCTCACTACAAGTGAGTACTGGTTGTGGGGGAGGCAGGTTGGGTGAAAAGAGAGACCTGCAATCAGCAGGACAGTAGGGCACTGGGGATTCTCCTTCAGCCACATTAATCAAGAGTTGTGAAAGAAAAAAATCAAACCATTTACCTCTTAATGACAAAAAGTGAGAAGACAAGATGTCATAGACAAGTTTATGGAGGACTGTAAGCAGTAGTTACCAGACCTGTGACACAGGAGCTATAGCATTCATCAGAACTGAGAGGCATGGGGTCAAGAGAATGAGAATGCATCATGAAGTATGCCAGGAAGGAGTTCCATGGAAGTCTGAAGGTAGAGGAATGTACAGTACTAAACCCTTGTCACACAAAGTAAAAATAAACTGAAGACAAAGAAGACTCATGGGATGGACATCCTCATATTAATAAATAGGTTTATTTTCCCTTTATTGATATGTTTTCCCAAATGTGGATAATGATGTTAGAGTCCAATAGAGTAGAAGATCCGAATGTGCAGAATGACATGTGATTGAAGCTTGCAGAAAAGAAAGTAAATTGTCTAACATGAAAATCATTCCCGGAAGGCCGTAGCAACAGGTTATATAGCAGTCAGAAAGGTGCACTTAGGAAATAGTGCTTTTTCAGTCACAGAGGCTGAATAGGGGAAAAGTAAAAAGACTGAGGCTTTTTTCCTTGTGTACTGTGTCCACAGCACAGCAGATGCACACTTGTCCATAAAGGTTGTCAAAGCTCTGCAAAAACTGTGTTTTGGAGAAAATGTTCTCATATAATCAAAAGGGTCTTGGAGTGATTATGAATGCAATGCAAGTATCCAGTGACTGATGAGAGACATTGGAATGCTGAATATTGGAAGAGCAGTATTAAAGAAAAAAATCTAAATTATGTTTTGGGGTGTAAATGGAGGGTAATGGGAGTGCTGTTTCTATGTAACAGCTACTGTCGAATATGTCTTTCTTCATATGTATCTTAATCAAGTGTTCATTGTTTGGGGATATTTATAATCTGTACAAGTGGGGGTAAAGTTCAGCACAGTACACGATGACCTGAATGGGTGGAGTCACTTGAGTGAGTGGCTCAAGTGAATTACGAGGTCATACTCATTTACAAATTCAAGCAGGATATAAGTGAAAAGTTGGTTATTTTACTTATTACGGAAATGTTGAAATGAATTTTGCAAAGTTATGAGAGACTGTGTCTGACTGACTCGGGCTATGTAGATTGTGTGTTAAGCAGTACAAGAAGGGACAAAGGCATTATGTGCCACATAGTAAAGTGAAGGGGCTGGGCTTTCAAGGGATGGAGAGGTTGATGCAGGAAAGACAAAAGTTAATCTGTTTAGGGGAACTGGGGAGGTGATGGAATTTAAAGAAGGATACAATTGGGGGGAATGGATGACTGTACTGCAGAGCTTTTAGTTGGGGGATAGGAGAACTACCCTTCTTAGATGAGGGAGGCGGAACCTATGGGGTTTTGTCACAAGTGAAGCAACTAGGTGGTTCCATATGTAGACAAATTTGGACAGCACTAATTGTCCAGGAGAGCCACCACTGGAGTTTACTGTATGAGCTCCTAAAGACTCAATGAGGCTAATTTTGAAGAAGGATTTCTTGGAGATTTTGTCTGTGTGTGGAGAGGTGGGGGTTAGGAATGGAGGCAAGGGGGATGCAAGAGACTAGATAGGAGATTTTTCTGAACAAGTCTGTGGGTTGCGGATTAAATAACCTGACTGAGAAGGAGTGTGTACTGAGTAAGATGAGGAGAGCTCAGGAAGGAATGGTGCTTTTACAAGAAACCACACTGTATAAGAGTTTGGACAAGTTGTTAAGGTAGAGAGAAGTAACAGCAATGGAATCTGACTGCATGAAAGGGGATAGAAACATCTGGGCTGAATCATGGAGGAGGAGTGCAGGAGTAGTGCTGGTGTGACTTAAGGCTGAGATAGAGTGTCTGGTGATAGGTGCATTTTATAGCCCAAATTACGAGAATGGTGAGGTATTTGCAGTTGTTTTTTTCTGGAATCTACCTAAACTGTAGCTAAAGGCTCATTGTCAAACTGGCTTTAATATGGTGGTGGATGTGAACATATATAGGCTGTGTGGTATGACAGAGATTCATAGTGCATGCCAGAAGGAACTGATCAATGGAATAAAGATGAAGGGTTTGGTGAAAGCATAGAGGGTGAAGATGGCCAAGGAAAGGATTTTTGCTTTTAAAAAGAGTGATGAGTGTCAAGCTGGAAGTTTACATTAATTCTTTGTTCAAAGACTAGGGACAGAAAGAATATGAGAGGTGAGAATTAAGAAGGGATATCTGTCTGACCACTTTATCTTACGTCACCATTGATGTGGAATGCAGGAAGCCTGCTGTACAGTGGTTGCTTAGCATCTTGGCACTGCACTTCTACAATTATCCTCATTGCAAACCGTGTGTTCACTTCACCAGGTCCAATACCTGCCCTGAATATCTCCACTCAGACACAAGGTCTTTGTTGGATTGCAACTGTTTTCACCTCTCTGAGTTTGCCCTCCAGACTAAGAAGACCATAACCAGTGTATGTCTCCCTGATTCTTCAGTGTTATTATAGTACTTGTATTATAAGGTTTTACAGAGTGTATACTGCCAGACACTAGTGACCGAGCCCCCCCATCTGTTTACTTATATGTACTGTGCATTTTCAGTTTGACTTGCAGCCTGATATCCAGGACCTCTGGGATACAAACTGGCTGACTGTTTCTTTGTTGGCCAAATCTGCCTCAGGGTTGCCTTAGCTGACCCCTCCCCCTCTTGTGACATCATTATCAGAGGTTACAAAATTATCTGTATACCTTAGATGCCATTTTTTGTTTTCCCTCACTAGCTGTGCTCTACAGCATCTTGGCACTGTGCTCCTACAAGTAAGTTGTTACTTATACCCTTATTTAAATGCATCTCTGTCTCTAGACTGTTTTTTTTGCACTAGAAACTTGTATTCTTCTCTATAAGATACCTAAGCTGTGTAATTTGACTTTGTTTGCTGTCTAATTTCTGGTGTGGGCAATAAACTGCTAGTCCGATGACCAGGCTGTACTAATCTGCCTGCCAGCTCGGCATCATATTTTAACTTGATTGTGCCACGTTCATGCACTTTGAACGGGCTAAATCCTGGTATTTAACCCAGCTGCTGTGTAATCTTCAGCTACATTACTGTCTGATCATAAAGCATTACTTTACTAGCTCATTCCTGTTACTGAGTACCGGCTCCTTAATTTAACGGCTAGTGAGAGTTACATTAACCTGCCATATTCAAGTACCGGTTTCTTATAATAACTATATAAGTGTTTTACCTTACTAGTTAATTGGCAACCGATGAATGCAGAACTGTTAGCATCAGTCTATACTTGTTTTTTTCTTCTTTAATTACTTATAGCAGCTATATAACAGTTAATGAATCTTCACACACAGCTGAGCATTTCTGCTTTTACTGTCGTTTACTGAATTGCCTTTAATTGAAACCAGTGTTCAATATTGTTCTTTTTGCTTTACTCCACTTGAATGCAGTTTATTTTGAAATGATCTATGCTGCTTGTTAACTCATGCTACCTGCTATTTGTCTGTGAATTACACAGAACTGTTAACATCCTGCTAAGTTTATACGCAACTACTGTAGCCTATAGTAGATTATCTGGCCACACAAAGCTGAGTGCTCTTGTTTATTTTTATTGTTGTTTTTAAGTGACTTTAGCTAACACCAGTGTGTGACATTTTTCTTTTTTTCACTTAACTTAATACAGTTATTTTTTGTAGATGTTTAAGGCTATGTTTTGCTGTTGTAGTGCTTCTTACTCCTTCAAGTCATTTCTCCATGCCCTATTTCCATAACTCCCAGTTTCCCGACTTCCTCTGTCTTCTTTACCCAGCCCTCCTTTGTCTTCTTTACTCAGCCTCTCTCTGTCCTCTTTACTCAGCCTTCCTCTACTTATTTCTCTGTACTGGTCCTAGTTCTTGTAATTCTCTCATTATTTCTCAACTCCTATACTCCCCTATTCTACCTGCTCCTTTTGTCAATTCTTTTTATCTCTCTTTTTTTGTCCTTACACTTATCCTCATTGCAAACCATGTGTTCACTTCACTGGGTCCAATACCTGCCCTGAACATCTCTACTCAGACACAAGGTCTTTGTTGGATTGCAACTGTTTTCACCTCTCTGATTTTGCCCTCCGAACTAAGAAGACCCTAACCAGTGTGTCTGCCTGATTCTTCAGTATTATTATAGTACTTGTATTGTAAGGCTCTACAGGGTGTATACTGCCAGACACTAGTGACCGAGCCCCCCTCATCTATTTAACTATCTGTACTGTGCATTTTCAGTTTGACTTGTGGTCTGATATCCAGGACCTCTGGAATACAAACTGGCCAATTGTTTCTTTCTTGGCACAATCTGCCTCATGGTTGCACCCCGCTCCATTCACACTTCCTATGCTCAGGCTCACTACGTTCTCACACCCACCTCCACATTCATTACATTTATCCTCTCCTTACCACTCCCACTTCCTCTCCCTGCAACTCCCACTTCCTTTCCCTACCACTCCCACTTCCACCCCTACCTTCATCACACCTATTTCTCCCCTTGCCACTCCCACTTCCTCTCCCTGCCACTCCCATTTCCTCTCCCTACCACCCCTAACTCCTTCCCCACCCCAACTCAGTAATAAACCTCTAATAGTACCCACCTTTCTAACCACTTTTCTTCCAATAACTCTCTGTTTTTCCCTTCCTACCTATTTCTATTCTCACTCCATTATTCAGTTTCCTCTCCTATAATGCCTTCCCTGGCAACATCCTTGAAACATCTGCTCTCTCTTACCATAGCTCTACTAATATTCACAAACCTCACAACACTAGGCTCATACTGTCAAACTTTTACTATCAACTCAACTCTCCCACAAATATATCCTACAGAGCACTCCTACTCCCACATCTCTCCTAGCCTATATTCTCTGTCTCATCAGCTATGCAGCAAACCCCTTATACTTACTACTAATCATAGTTTACTCTACAAACTCAGTAGCCTTACACAGTTTCCACCCCACATTCTTTCCATGCTAAAAGACTCCCTTCACAAATTTCTTCTCTTCTTCTCCTCCCTTATATGTCCAGGTGACATCCACCCCAACCCAGGTCCCTCCTCCTTGAAAACCCTTAACATAACCAGCATTAACTTCCAAAGTATCTGCAACAAAACCTCAGAGTTTCATGCTTGGCTGCCCCATAATAATACACACATCCTAGCAGCTACCGAACCTTGGCTGAAACCCCACATCCAAGACTCTGAATTCCCTCCTCCTAACTTCAATGTAATCAGGGCTGACAGACAACACAAAAAAGGAGGTGGCATCACATTAATTTACCCCAATAACTTTAACATATCCAACTTCCCTAACTCTATTCCACAATTTCAAAATGCCAAAATCCTAATTTCATCCCTTGACCTCAATAATTCCAAAAAACTCTGTATTATAGTCATCTATATCCTACCAGGGAATAACATCCCTGTGATAGAAGACATTCTTTCCTGGATTTCTCACACAATAAAATATGAAACTAGTATCTTAGGTGATATGAATATTAACTGAGCTTCAACCTCCTCTATCCAATCTCCTAATAGCATAAATCCCTTCCACTTCACACAATTAATCACTTCTCCTACTAGATACAACCTCAAAACTAACAAAGGCTCAGTTCTTGACTGGATCCTGGTCTCAGGTCCCTCTAAATATCCAACTGCCAGCACCTTGGCAAATTCCTTTAGTGATCATCACCCTGCCTACACTATTCGTAACTGCACATCTCTCCCAAAAGCCAATAATACTAGACTCACACAAAATCTATCGAAATTTTGTGCCCAAACTTTCAATAGTATCCTCAGTAGCCTCAACTGGAATTGTCTTGAAACCTACCACTAGATGATGCCCTTCTTCACTTCAATAACACCTTTCTTAACACACTCAATAGCTTGGCACCTACTATATCAATTAGAATCAAATCTAATCATGCCCTTTGGCTCTCTAAATCTACTAAAGAGAATATGAGAAATAGGGAAAAGGCCTGGAAACATTGACTTAATTCTAATTAGCCAAATGACCTCCTCCATTGCAAACAACTTTGCAACCTTTCTAAAAAATGCTTCCACAAAGACAAACAATACTTCTGGAACCTTCAGTCTAATCGGAAAAATGATCCCAAACTCTTCTGGTCTTCCATCAATAATCACTTAAGCCCTGTAACTAAATACATTCCCTGCCCTTTCCCTAACATGTCATCTGACCTCATCGCCTCAGAATTTAACTCTTTCTTACAATGGAAACAATAGCTAATCTGACAGCCTCTTTTTCCTCCCCTCTACCTAGCAACCATCACTTTAATTACTCCTCCTCATCTCACCTACTTCACAATAGCACATGCTTAAATACTCCCATACAGAACGGCAATTTACCCACCTCTCAGACTGAATTCAATTTCTCCCCTATCTCCACATCCTTTATAAAAAAAACTCCTGCTAAAGCTAAAATCTTGCTCAAATTCAGCCGATAATATTCCTGCCAAATTCCTTAAGATTGCTGCTGATGCTGTAGCATATCCTATCAGCATTCTAATCAATAGATCAATCCAAGAATCTTATGTTCCCTCTCTCTGAAAAAAAGCCATCATTTTACCACTCCATAAAGGAGGACCTTCCTCTGACATCTCAAACGTCTGACCCATTGCTCTTCTTTTTCCTATATCTAAAATTCATGAAAAATGCATTCAAAAACAACTAGTCCACTACCTACTGAGCAACAACATTCTCTCCCCAACCCAACATGGATTTCATCCCAGGTACAATACTTCTACTGCACTAATATCCTTCTTAGATACTATTAACAAAATCTGTGACTCTGGTTCTATAGCATGTGCTCTCTTTCTAGACCGTTCTAAGCCATTTGACACTATTTCCCACTCTATCCTTCTCTCTCAACTCTCTTCCATAGGACTGTCTCCTTAATCCCTTAACTGGTTTAAAAGCCATCTGTCTGATAGGCAACATACCGTCAAATGGCAGCACTTTATCTCACCTTACCTCCACGACCCCACCGGAGTCCCACAAGGTTCAATCCTCGGCCCCCTCTTATTTAACCTTTTCATAAACAACCTCTACCAAGCTATACCACAAACTTCCCTAGTCCAATATGCTGATGACTCAACAATAATATGTTCTGCACTTGACCCAACTAGCCTACAAAAAATTACCCAAGCAGCCTTCTCGTCTGCCGAAACTTGGCTCCATAAAAATCACATTTCCTTAAACACCAAAAAAAAAACAAACTCATGCTGTTCACCCCTAAAAGAAATACCACTATCAATATACTAGACTTTAAAATTCTCTCACTGAACTCAAGACAAATTGAAATGGTAGCCAGCACTAAACTATTAGGAGTTATAATAAACAACAATCTAAAATTTGATTTACATATTCGATCCAATATCTCAAAAACCCATAGAAAAAATGGGCTTCTCTACAGCAACAAATTCCTCTCTCGCTCAACTAAAGAAGCCTTAGCCCTCGCCTACTTACTTCCTTCCCTAACCTATGGTGCTCCCTTAATGACTAATCTGCAGTCCCCCCTGAAACTAAAAGTAGAATTCTGTTACAACAAGATTGCCAAATTTGCCTCTAACTGTCGTCATTCAACTCATCGCTCTATTACCCTAAGAAACCTTCAATGGCTTGAATTCTCTCATTACCTACTACTCCTTCAACTAACCAGCTCTCACAGACTCATTTTCAAGCCTCACGACTAACCTGTTCCCTATTTTCCCCATATTCACCTTCTAGGCCACTACGATCAGAAAATCAAAACCTACTACAGGTTTATAAACCTAACCTACCTGCAGGTAAACGCCTATATTCCTGGACTATGGCAAGACTCTGGAACAATCTCCTCTCCCCCATCTGATCTGAACAACATCCCATTAAATTCAAAATAGCCCTACACAAGCACCTTCTCTCCAACTGGATTTGTAACTGCTTTACCACATCTAACGCTATCACTTAAATCACCTCTCCCCAAGCTCAGACCCAGTACTGCCTCTCAAAACTATCTAACTACCTATAACTCACTTTTCCTCCACAAAACTGACACTGACACCCTACTCTGCTCATTAAGCATTCCAAGTCCTCCTTCAACCTCTAATAGCTCGGTCTACTTGAATCATTCTATGCCTTCTCGTTATCCCCTTTTACCTATTTTCTGATATAGACTCTACAGTCGCCCCATTCTTAAATTAATAACCTACCTCAAATTAACTTTATTTTCCTCATACTCTTCTATTGTCTGAACTTACTCTTTTTGTAGTACATTTTAAATTAACCTACTTTTACTATTCAACAGCATGCTTCTCTCTCAACTGTAGTAACCATTCTAAATATTTTACCTCCTGTTGTAACTATATTATACTGTTATTGTATTGTATTGATTTTTTTGTACACTGGAGCTTTACTTCCGGGCCTCCACTGAAAAAGTTTTTTTTTCATCCCAGTGGACCTTCCCAGTAAACAAATGTCAATAAATAAATAAATAAATAATCTATAGAGGTGTGTGGGTAGGTGTTGTAAGGTGGAAGCAATATACAGTTTGTATGTGGTAGAAGTGAATGCGGGGTAATGGGAGAATGGTATAGATTAAGGGGATGGGCTGAAGTCTGTTTGCAGGGGTAGAATTATGGAGGAAGCAAGCATTATGGTTTTTGTAACACTTTTGTTAGATTTCCAGAAGAGATAGCCACACATATATTAATACAAGAGAAAACAAATCATATTAATATTTGTCATATTCATGCATTATACATTGCATACTTTTACTTTCCTTTTAACAAGTATTCATTCCAAAATTGCATAAATTCCTCAATTCCTGCTTTCTTTTAAACCTCACTCCTTCTACTGAACGTTATTCTACATGTATTGTTCCCACAAATTCCATCTATTTCTATGTAATTTTCTCCTTCCTTTTTCTAAAAATCTGATATTTAGTTATTTTATCTCCTTTACAGTACTTTGTACTTCAATTACAGTTGGTTTAGATTTTGAGATACAAGCAGGATGTTGAGGAAAGAGAAAGAAAGTGCAAAGACATGGGAGGAGGAGCTTGAAAATTACAGTATGCCAAATGGGGAAAGGAGCAGAACATTTGGATACAACAAGAAGGAAAAGGTAATTGCAGGTGATGAGTAAGAAAAGGGTATAGTAGAGGCAGAGATTGGACAGGGGGTATTTTGTTGGGCCATGACAATACAGATGTAGATTTATTGATAGGAAATAAGAGGTAGGAATGTATAGTATTAGTTTTGCAATACAAGAGGGATTCTGAGATATAATGCAGCATGGATCAGTAGTGTGGAATTTTATGGGGGATTACATTGCAATGGGGTGGAGAGAGCATGGATAAGGGTCAGTAAAATCTACAGCTTGGTTTGAAATGCCTCAAGGATAGGACAGCTGATGGGGAAAGATGTCAATGAGGATAATTATTAAAGCTATTGCCTCCTTTAAGCAGTAAAAGGATAATGTGGCAAATGGGTTTTTAGAAGAAGAGGATAAAACTGGGTAGGGTCACAGAGTTGAAGACATGGCAGTTGTTTTCAGTAATGTCATGGTCAGTTGTAGAGGCAAGTGGTGATGGTTGGATTGCTAGAAGGAATGAAAGGAGAGAATATCGATCCTAAGATAATTTTCTCCCAATAACATAGATGCATAGTTATATCTTGTATTGTCATCAACACTGTTTGACAAAGTATTTTGGGAAATAATTTTAGAGCAGCAGCTTATTTTGTAGGAGAAATGTGGAAATGTCAGATGACTACTGGATTTTTTTGATGAGAATTTTTAAGTAGATGAAATGTTCCACATTAGGAAGACTTTTAATACAATTAGTTGGAAATACTTGTTTAGAGCTATGGAGGAAGTGGGGTTATGGCAGAGGTTTGAGGAATGGGAGCAAAATACACTCCCCTAATTCTCAGGATGGTGGTTAATGAGGAACTATCAGAAAAAGTGAAAGTAAAGAGGAGCATGAAATAGGACTCTCTGATATCTCCTATGCTGTTCTTGGTGGTGATAGAGATGACAATGCACTGAATCAGAAAGGGATTAAAGTGCTATGACAGCAAGATGCAATAGTATGAATTTGTTTGTGCTTGACTGCTTGATATTACTGAAGAATGTTATAAAATGACTGCTGGAATTATTGACATAATTTAAAAGATCTAATGAGGAAGCTCAGAAAGTCAGCTAAAAAAAGTCAGTAGTGGTAATGCCTGGTGGGCTTGCAGTTGAGAAAGTGAGACTCCTGTTAGTAAAATGCCTGGGTTAATACTGTGTGTGTCAGAGAGGATATATGAGTGAGTTACTGAAATGTGCTCAAATAAAGGTTTTTGGAATTGCTGGGCAGATGAATATGTTTTTTGACAGGAAGGTGGTTGCTAAATCTTCATGGCGTTGGTTCCCCATATATTATACTCATAGCTAAGCACGTCATAACATTTCCTAAAGATAAAGCTGTGCAGAAATGTTTAAAAAGTGTGAAACACATTTCAGTAGAGGGGAACGAAAGTATGAATGGAAAGCTAAGGCTTGGGCTGTGTAAAGCAGTTGCTCACTGGGACATACTGGATTTCAGAAGATATGTAAGGACAACTGTTTCTTTCTCTCTTATTTCTATCATATTTGTAAATTCCATTTCCATTTTATCCCATTAGATGTCTATCCCTTATAAAGAAATTTATATTTTCTCTAATAACTCTTAAATCATTCCCACTAACAAAGTCCTCTGTTTTAAGATATAAGAAGAAAATCCCCAGTGTTTTGATATTACTTGATTTCCCTGCATATTCTTCTTATTTCTGTTTCTTTACTGGTGCATAATGTGAAATAGTTATTGGATGTGTTTCAAAGCTTGCAGTTAAAAATCTATTCTCCTTTGTAATACAATTTCTATCCAGTCTAACATTGTTATTGTACTGTGGGAATAATATGTTAATTTTGTCATGGTTTCTCTTTTTTTCAGTAAACATCTTTATTCAATTATCATGTATGAGATAAGCAATCTTACATTTCTATAAATGAAAAACAGACAATACCACTTTAGTTGCAAACATTATACATCACAGACACCATTGAAACAACTGTAGTTGCAAACATTATACATCACTTATAATCTATCCAGTCATTGTCAGTTAAGCATTATATGGCTCATTCACATCATACTTCTTAAACCTTGTTCCTTCTCTGCATTTATTGTTCCCCAAATTCCCATTTTTCTATGTAGTTTGCTACATCACTTTTCTAAAGATCCCAATTCCAGGTGTTGTATCTCTGTTACTATATTCACTACTTCTAGTAAAGTTGGTCTAGACTTTGATTTCCATTTTATAGTAATTGCTTTGTTGTCAGCCACCATAATTAGACTCAGCAAGGCTTTACTATGTCTAAGCAATTTTGATTCTGTATCATAGCTCAAAAAATTATCTTCCCAGTCAATCCAATTCACTCACCCAGCATTTCCAACATCGTGGTTTGCAGGGAATCCTTAAAGTTGGCCAGCTCATCACACTCCCAAAAAATATATTCCCAGTCACCTGTTTCTTGCCCGTCACACCTCCATTTGCTATCCACTGAGGAAAAATTATTTGGAGTCTACTTGGGGTATAAAATACCTATGTAAACACTTCCAGGCAAAGATCCTAAGTCTTCAAGACTTTGTTGCATATTTGGGAGATATACATATATCCCCCCCATTGTTTTTTGTGCATTGCATATCCAATCTCTCTTCCCAATCCATTCTAAGCTCCTCTAATAGATTCTTACAATTATCATGCAATATTTTATGTGATCTACTAATTATTCATTTTTTAATGGCAGCTTCCTTTCTAGATTCTATTAAAAAATCTACCAGTACTGGTCTTTCATTTAGAACTTCCCCTATTTCTTTCTCTTTGCCTATACTCTGATATCGATCCTTGATGGGGAAGTCAATCTCTAACCTGTAGTCCAAATAAATTCTTCGACACTTCCCATTCTATTACCTTTCTTTTTCTAGTTATTTGCTTCCAATACATTTGTCCTTTACCAGTTTTCTCCATTAAATTTCAGACTCCTCTTGCCTATTATCTGTATCCCTAACCACAGTCATCCCTATCGCAGAATCTCTTTTCTCCATTCTCGTGCTGGTTTAGTTCTTAGAATACTCCCTGCTATTTTATGAATATAATACTCTGTATAGTTTTTGTTATTCTCCTTAAGAGTCTGCATCCAAAATCCAAGTTTCTCCCTATTTTTTAACTTCTCCCCTGTATCATCATCATGCCTTTCCACTTTGAATTATAGTTTTCTGTTTGTGTGATGTATAATAGCCTTAACTGTGTCGCAAAGTGACAAATTGGGTAATCCTAGTCCGCCTTGTTCTGCTGGAAGAATCAGTTTATCCCATTTGACCCTTGATGTCTTCCCTTCCCAGACAAAATCCTTCAACTCTTTTTAATTGCTACCCACAACTTCTCCTCTGGTTGATATAATTTCTAATCCATACCCCTAAATACTTAATTTTATCATGTCCCCATAAATATCGAT
Source organism: Protopterus annectens (assembly GCF_019279795.1). NCBI lineage: Eukaryota > Metazoa > Chordata > Ceratodontiformes > Protopteridae > Protopterus > Protopterus annectens. Next base: position 253,905,326 of record NC_056747.1, read on the forward strand.
ATTGTTGGACCAATTCATGTGTGGATACATAATTTGTCTCTATTGACTTTGTTTTAGCTTCAGAAATGTTGTTTCCCAAGAAGATCTGAAACTGTGTTAAGATGTTCCACAACACTGTAATGTCCCTTTCTGGTTTTGTCATGTATAAAATAATATCATCTGCAGATAAAGCCAGCTTTTCCTGACTACCATACCAATTATATCCTTGAATTTCTGAGTCCCTTATTTATTTCCCAATGGTAATAAATGTAATGCAAACAACAAAGAGGAAAGCAGTCAACCCTGTCTGGTTCCTCTACTCAAGCAGAAGTTATCAGAGAGGACCCCACTCACTTTAATTTTTGCCTCCATCCCTCTTATATACTCCTAATCAACCTTATAATTGTATCAGGGAAAGCAAATGCTTTCATTACCCTGCTCATGAAGTCCCAGTCTACTCTGTCAAATCCTTTCTCTGCATCAAGACCCACCAATAACAGTGGTATTTTCTTACATTTTGCTTCCTTCCGGATCATCAGTCTTCTGTTAATATTGTTAAATGTTTGCCTTCCCTCCACAAAACCACACTGATCCATATCTATCAATTTTGGTATTACTTTTGCCATTCATTTAGCCATTATGGATGTAAACACATTTTAATCATAGTTTAGTATTGAAATAGGTCTGTATGAAGCAGGATCTGATGGATCATTACCCTCTTTAGGTATGACTGTTACCACCGCCTTCTTCCAAGATGCTGGTACTTCTCCTCCTCTTAAAATACTGTTAAACAAAACATTCCAGAACTTTATCAATGTTTTTCCTCCTAGCTTCCAAACTTCATAGGAATACCATCCATTCCTGGGGACTTTCCTGTAGATTGGTTATACATAGCCATTTTTATCTCATCTCTTCCTATCCCGTTAGTAATTGAGCCTCATCTACCTCTATCCTTGGCATATTTAATTCTTCCATAAACATTTCCATTTGTACCCTTTCTTCATTTCCATATTTCTCTGCTTTATACAAATGTTCATAAAATTTTCAAAATATTTCTAATACTTCTACAGGATTTCTTGTTATCTTCCTTGTTATAGTCTCTCTAAGCTTGGTGACAATCCTTTCCACACTTTCTGTTGCCTGAGTCATTCTGCTAAAAGTTTTAGTGCTGTAGAATTTTTATCAAAAAACAGTTGCTTAACAACAATCTTTCTAAACTCATGCATATTATCGAGGTAATCCCTTATTTTCTATTTAACATTCTACAGTTGCTCCTTTTCTTGTTCCGAGAGATTCTTCCTATTTTGCAATAATTTAACATTTGTCAGTCCCTCTAAATAATTATTGTTACTTCTTAGCCATATCTCCCTTTCCTTTATTTCCACCCAAATTTTAAACTCCGGTTTAATTTTATCCCATTCCCTAGCTACATTTTCAGAAGAAATTTCTATCTTCTCTAGTAGCTCCTGAATTAATTCCAAAACCCATTCCTTAAATTCCTCTCTTTTCATCCAATAGGTGGGGAAAGCACCAGTGTCTCATTTTTATTTTAGTTATTATTGGTGCAGTGGTAGCGTTGTTGCCTCACAGCAAGAGGTTCTCCCGTTCGATTCTTGACTGGAGTGCGGGGAGTGCCTTCTGTGTGGAGTCTGCATGTCCTCCCCGTGGTTGGGTGGGCATTCAAAAGACATGCGTAAATCGGTGTGCCTTCACTGAAATTTGAACGTTGAGCTGGCACCTCGGCGTTCGTGAAAATCTACTGCCAATCATTAGCGGACCGGAGTTCCGCTGTGGTGACTCCTAACCGGGAAAAGCCGAAAGACAACAACAACATTGATGCATGATGTGAAATAGTTATTGTGTGTGTTTCATAACCTTCAATTAAATGCACATGTTCCTGTGAGATATAAATTCTATCTAGCCTAGCCCAGTTTTTTTTATTGTGGAGAATAATATGTAAATTCATTCTGAACTCTTAGTCCTGAATTCACATCTTCCATGCCAAACATTTTCATAAAATTCTTCAAAAATGTACCCTCCTTTGTTATATTTTCCCTTCTAGGCCCCCCAGACACATCTTCACTGTTGCAAACTAAATCCCAGTCTCCACCTATAAATAATATTCCTTGCTGAAAGCTGATTATTTCTCCCAGAATTTTCTTAAATTCCATTATAGCAGTTTTAGGTGGAATATAAATGCATGCCAGTGTAATCCTACACCCTTGCCAGTAGCCCCTTAGTATTATATATCTTCCATTATTATCGTTTTACCTCTTCTGTCACTATTGGAGCTTCTCTTGCAATTAATATAAGCACTCCTCTTTTCCTTTGCCTCAGATATTCTGCTGAATAACCATCCTGAAAACCTTTCTTTATCAAATGTGTGTGTCTCCTGTAACATAGTATTTGCACTCTACATTTTTAATATAGTTTACTGGTCTTTCTTTTTTTATATTTGTCAGTAAGACCATTCAGATTGAAAGACATTACAGAAGACATAATTTTCTTATATAGTTATTTTTACCACCTTTATGTATAGCTGCTTTTTTGTTAAATGTCTAGTTCCAACTTTTATATTACATGCATATACTGTTCGGCAGGTTGATCTTTTGTACAGTTAGTTTTTCTTGCATAGCCATTTGAGTCTATGCCACATTTTATATAACTTTTTGTTTTTTTGAAAGTCCTCAAACAAAACAAACAACCCTCAACCCCCCAAAAAAAATGCATTAACTTAATAATAACACATAAAACTATGTACACCTTCAAATACTGAAGTTTTTGCTTCCTAATAAGAACAAAAGTTCTAAGTTGATAGCCACACAGACACGCTAGAGTTAATCAAAAAGAAAGGTTAATCATGCTGACATGCATGGTACAGACTCTGCTGTTAGTAAGTGCTATTTGATTTTTCTATCTTTATAGCTCTCCCAGCAGAGAAAACACTTGAATGCTTTCAGTAAACACTTTCTCCAAGCCATCTCTCTTTATCAAATTGTCTTCTAGTGACATGCAAACCAGACACAAAAACTGCTAAGGGTACCATGTTTACCAGAAAAAACTTATAATATTCAATATTCTTTTTCATTTACATGCTTTCTAATAAACTTGTTACTGGATAATGCCTAGAATCATAACCCAGTCATTTCCCTATGCAAGCATGGGAAAAAGCTCACTGATTTTTCTTTTGTCATACTGTCTTAGCCACACCTTTCCTCTCTCCCCCACTTCTCATCCCCCCGTTTTACATTGCAGTGCCTACATTTCTTAAACCTGAACAAAGAAAAAGAGAGAGGAAGGGAGAAAAGGAAAGAAACAAAGTTACCTGTTTATATTAGTATCCCCATTGTATTTAAAAAACTGAGAAGACTTTACTTCAAGTCTAATTGGTTTTGCCTTATTTTTAAACCCCTCCCAGCTGGGAAACCCCTAATTGCTTTCAGAGAACATTACCTCCTAGCCAATTTCTCTTTTCTTTTTTTTTCTTTTCCGTCAGCCAGTTCCCTTCCACCAGACTGTCTCCAGTTTCTCTTTATCAGATTTTCTCCATGGAGACATGAGAACCAGACAGCCAGTTTCTCTTTATCAGATTGTTTCCATGGAAACATGAAGCCTAACTACAGAATTGCTACTAAGTATACATGCATTTGCTAGAAAAAAAAGCCCCATAATATTCAATATTCTTTTTCATTTACTGCTGTCATGATTTCTCTTAGTAAAATCTCATTTTGCTTCCCAAATATACTCGTATATTTCTTCAGACATATATCCTCTTTTGTTATATTTCCCTTCTATTGTAGATCAGGCTCCAGTACCATTCACAAACAATATTCCATGCTGAAAATGTATTACCCCTCCCATAATTCACTTAAACTCCTTAGTTGTTTTAGGTGTAATATAAAATATGTTGCACTTATCAAGAGTAACAGGACTTGTCAAAGATTTGGGATGTCTGGCTAGGCTTAAAAATGCAATTGTGGTTGTTAACCTAGTAAACACATATGAACCTATAATCCCCCTTCCCTGCCAATAACCCCTACTGCCACAAATCTACCATTTCTGTCTTTCTTCTCTTCTGTCACTTTTGTAGCCCTCTCACAATCAGTATTATTACCCCCTTTTTCTTTGTCTCTAATACTCTGCTGAATATCCATTCTGAAATCCTTTCTTTCCAAATTAAATGTCTGTTTCTATCCAAGAGTGAATCCTGTAACATTGCAATTTGCACTCTACACTTCTTTATATAATTCAATACGCTTTGCTTATTGTTCATACTTATAATATATCGTCTAGATGCCTTGATATAATTGATAAGGCAGTCATTCTGATAAGAAGCTATTTCTTTCTCATATTCAGCATGACATTTTTTTTATATTCTTATCAATTTGCAGCTTACATTCCCAAGTAATATCTGCCAGACTGGTCTTATATGCAGTTCTGGCTTCTTATCTCTGTTTGAATCCATGTCATATTTTCCAGACTTTTTGCTTCAATAAAAATAGTCTAGAAAAACGTACTTTTTTTTTTTAACATTCTCTTTATTGATTTTAAGAAAAAAAACACACTTACAATTCTTAATCACTAAACATAAATACAAACTACATATTAAAATAACTATGTACAACTCTCATCTATATCATAATGAATAAAACTCATGCGAATTCCATAACATCATGTCATAATCAGGTCTAATACAGATTTCCAAAAATCCTCCTGTAAAGGTTGTTGCTTCATGGAATACCACAAATATTTGTGTGCAAGTAATTGCTTACTAGCTACTTGTTTAAAACCATCCCATGATAGTAAATTTCTATTTTTCCAATTTAATGTGATGTAGTATTTTATTAGCATAAAATAGGTATTAGCAGATGTATATGTTTCTTTCTAATTCCAGGTGGGGGAATATGTAGGAGCGCAAATTTCCATGATAAGGTTGTTTTTTCATATCCCATTTTTTTCTAACTTAACCCTTAAAGCACACCAAAGTTTGTATGAACATTTACAACTCCAGAATATTTGAATGATATCTACCTCTTGAAATGGGCAAAATTGGCAGTTTACTGGAATATCCTGGTACTACTTACTTAAAATATGGGGTGTGTAGTAAGCATTATTGAGAATCATAAGTTGCGTATATCTTAGTTTGTGAAGGGGAAAGAATTTGGAGAACTTTTGAATAGCCTGTGCAATTTTAGTGGATGTAATTGTAGGGTCCTGTTGACTCCAATAACTAGAGTGAATAGCTTCTTTGTTGCGTTTCATAGAAATGATGACTTTATATACATTCGAAATCATTTTTTTTTCCATTGCAACAAATCCCATATGGTTTTACATGTAGAAATATCTGAATCTAAGATATTACTGCCATCCCAGAATTTATTACACAACTCCTTCAGTTGCCTTATAATAACTGTATTTATGTGGGAGATTTAATTTGTCCCTCATACTGATTGCTGAATCAAATTTAAATGGAAGAAAATCTAACACAGCTTTATCCCTCAATAATGGGTAGGAATTTAGATCAATCACCCTATCATTTAATTTAAGATTGGGGTTGAGGTGAATCGGCTGGAGTGTCATGTATGCGGAGTATAAATTCAGGGACTCAAACAGATTCTGAGTAATTATAATTTGCTCCTTTAGATCCTTATTCACTTTATAGATCCTCCTATTTTTCTTATTTAAAAAAGGTAGAGCCCTGGGGTTAAGCTGTAATGATTTAGCATAATTGTGATATAGTTTCACCCATATCGGGCACCACTTATTTGGATCCTCCTTATATTCTGCAATGGTAATTAATCTACTACATTTGTTAATTTCATAATATAACCTGAGGTCTGAAAGTCCCACACCTCCTTTATTCTTAGGATAAATTAGTTTCTGATAACTTATCCTGGTAGGTTTTGGGTGCCATAAGAATTTCGATAAAACAGTTTGGATGTTTTTGAAAAATTTCTTTTGAATGCATGTGTTAGATGCATTAAATATATAAAGTAACCTCGGAAGTACATTCATTTTTATAATAGCCACTTTGGATAGGAAAGGAAGAGTAAGTTGTGCCCATCTGTCCAGGTCTTTTTGTATGTTAGACCACACACTACTCGGATTCTCTCGATAATATTTATGAACGTCCTGGAAAAAAGAAATTCCAAGATAGTGTAGATGGTCTTTAATTTTAATATATTGTGGGGTAAAAACACTTGGGGATTGTGAATAATTATTTAAAGGGAAGATTATCGATTTATCCATATTCACCTTATAATGAGAGAACTTAGAGAATGTATCTATTGATTTTATTATTTTATTAAAATCTGAGTTAGGAAGAGAATAATAGATATTTAAATCGTCTGCATAAGCTGAAAATGGAATTTTTGTATTAAATAAAATCGGGATCTTATGAAAAGTTTTTTGTTTTATTAGTAAAAACAGAGGCTCGATAAATATATTAAATAAGAGGGGTGAAAGGGGACAGCCTTGTCTTACCCCATTATTAATTTCAATTCTCTTTGAACTACATTTATTTATTTGCAAAGTGGTATACGCCCTCAAATGAAGGGTGTTAATATACTGAATAAATTGTTTAGGAATGTTAAAATACGGGAAGATTGCTGCTAAAATCTCCTTATTAATTTGATTGAAAGCTTTAGAGGCATCAATAGCTAATGTGTATATAGGAGTTTGTTTAACCAAAGAAAGTGAAATCATTGCCTCAAGAGTAAGTGTTTGATCCATAGTCTGCCTCTGATTAATAAACCCCAATTGTTCTGGAGATATAATATATGTAATAACAGATCTATGTCTAGGAGCCAATATAGTCGCCATAATTCTCATATCTAAATTAATAATAGAGATGGGCCTATAGTTATGAGGATTAGTCGTGTCCGAATTTGGTTTAGGAAGTAAAATAGTTCTAGATGCGTTTAAATGTGGGTCCGTAATACCAAAATGTGTAATGTATGCAAAAAGATGCCATAATATAACTGAAATTTTTGTAATAAAACATTTATAAAATTTGGCTGAAAAACCATCTGGGCCCGGTGCCTTATTAGATTTCAAACTGTTAATTGCTACTTTGATTTCCGCTTGGGTAAAGTCAGCCAATAATAGGTCTTGTTGCTGTTCATTGATTTTGGGGAATGTTAATTGTTTGAGAAATAGATGCAAATCCTGTTCCTCGTATGACAGAGGAAGGGGATTATAAACATTTTTATAAATTTCTTCAAAAATCTCAATTATATCTTGTACATTTCTATAATTTTTATTTTGAAAAGTAATTTCTGAAATATTAGGTATAGGTTTATGATGATTAAGTAGTCTTGCTAAAAATCTGGAAGGGAGTTGGGCCCAGTGTGAGTAATTGGCTATACATTTCGTCTCCTGAAACGACAAGTTCTCTGCTTGCAGTGATAGGAGTTGCCGTTGAAGTTGAGATATATTATTTTCTAAGTTTGATGAGTAATTCTTTTGAAGTTCCAAGTCAAGTTTGGTTATTTCTTCCTTGATATTATTCTCTTTATTAAGGGTATTTTTCTTATGAAATGAGGATTTATTAATTAACACCCCTCTAATCATTGCTTTTGTGGTAGCCCAGATTATATCTATTGGTGTAATTTCCTCTGAGATAGAAAGTATACATTTATCAAGAAGATTGTCAATTTCTTGTTTAATATCATTTTTTTAAGTAGATTAGGATTAAAGCACCACAAAATAGTCCTGTTTTTTAGGGAATGATTGTATAGCCAGTCAATAACCAAAGTGATTCTAGAATGGTCTGAAAAAAACCTAGGTTCAGTAATAAATGAAAGTACATAAGGGAAAAAAACATCAGAAATCAAAAAGAAGTCCAACCTGGACCAACACTTATAACATTGTGAGAAAAAAGTAAACCCTTTATTAGGCCGCTGTGAAGAGAAGTTAAAATATGGGTCAAATAGATTGAAATCACTTTTAATTTCACTAATTGCAGTAGAGGCTTGCATATTAAACTTAGATTTCATATTGGTTCTATCTGACTTAGGGTCTTGAATTGAATTCCAATCACCCCCCAAAATGTAGTAATGATTAGGGAAGGACTTAAGTAAGTTATAAATATTCATCAAAAAATTTTGTTGAAAGGAGCACGGGGCGTAAATATTGACAACTAAAATTGATTTATTTAGATGAGCAACTTTAGTTATGAAATAACACCGTCTACCTTCTGGGTCTGAGTCTTGCTTTATAATATCATGATGAAAAGAATTTTTAACAATGATAGCAACTCCTACCTTGTTAGTTTTATTTCCCACCACAATAATAGTTTTAATCCATTTTTTTTCAAAGAGGGATACCACTGCTCCTTTACTAGATGTGTTTCTTGTACCATTATAAAGTCCAGATTCGCCTTAAGGACCAAATGTAGAAAGAGTTTTCTTTTATTATCTGCTTGCAACCCCTTTACATTCCATGAAGCTAAAGACTACATATAGTAATTAAAACATGTAATCTTACGTTAACTCCATTAGATGTGTTGGAAAATGAAAACTATACAGAAGGATACCATGAATGACACAAAAAATTTGGACATAGATGAGAAACTCTCCCACACGCAACCCTGTGCCTACCCACTATAACTATTAACGTGGAAGAGTGAGGGATACGTTTTTGAAAAAATACCCATTAGGTTAAAAAAGTAGTCTAACTTTTTTATTTTTGTTACATTGAAAACATACCTTGCTAAGTATCCCATTTCTAAAAGCCTGTCATTATAGAGCATAGAAAACTGAACTATCCTTAACATCTAACCCTATTCCACAGAAAAAGCATAAAACAAGGAAATAGTGAGAATCCTGTAACATTCAGATATAACAGTACCAACCATCATTAAAAAGATCTGTCCTATTTATACTTTTAATATATGACATTACTATTAGATGTAGCTTAAACTGTTTGGATTACGATAGTTATGTCTAAGAAGCAATAGAGTCTAAAATGCATTCTTAGCCAGATAAATAATATCTATATGTAAAAAAAAAAAAAACATATGAGACTCTATGTATAATAGTTATGTGTTACATTAAAAGACTTAACTTTGACCATACACTTCAAGGATGTTCCTCACAATGTAGTAAAAATGCAATAGCATAATAGAATTCACAAGTAAATAGTTAGAGATCTAAATAAATATTTCCTGCAAGGTCACCATATAACAAATGACATTCTTGTAGATTGCATATACATGTCACATCACAAACCATAAACAAATTGGCTTTCATATAATAGTATCCAGTCCATTTACGAATATGGCCATTTTCCTTTCGAACTAAGCTTAAACAAATCCAGCCAGATTACACTGAATATTCCCTTTGTTCGCAGTCCAGCCTCCTCTGCCTTTAAATAGCATAAGAATAACAATGATCCAGTCAGTGTAACTGAAAACTCAGCATGAGAATTCTTGATGCGATGTAGCGCTCTATCTATAAAGTCTAAAAAAGAGATGCAACATAGTTCGCGATGTACAACTAGTACCAAAGACACAGCAGTAGCTACAGCATTACAGTGCTCTTAAAAAAGACACCTTTACTCACCAACAGATCAAACAGCCAAGAATAAAAAAAAAAAAAGGACGTAATAAGGGTCCTCCATCTGTTATACCTCTTAAAATAATGACAAAATCAAACCTTTAAATATCAATCAGTTATTTTGCTCCACTGAAGAATTGTTCCCATTCCTTCGAATGTTCGTAAATTGAGATGAATTCCTGCCCTTTAAGCTGCCTTGCCTTTAAGAACCTGGTACAGCCTGGGAAAAAGGTCATACATGCGTAGAGGTCGCGCAGCAGCACAGGACCATTGGAAGCTGTAGTCTATCAGCCTGCCAGTCGCTCACAAAGACGCCAGGCCTGTATAACCAACACCTACGACGGGTCAAGACTCACTGGACCACTTTTGAGAAAAAAAACCCCGAAGGTATGTGTAATCGCGATGATAAACAGCAATGTAAAATGTTTCTGGCTATGTTTATGGTGTCAAGCAGGAACAATTAATATCATATGACTTAGGCAATCCTACTGGTTTAATCCGGATGAAATTTGAAAAGTTTAATAAACAATGTCGTTGCTTCGCTTTTGTTATTTATTTGGTATTTAGTTCCTTGAAATGAGAACTGTAATGTATTGGGGAATCTCATTTGAAATTGAATTTGTTTAGTAATCAAATAAGCACAGAAGAGGGCTAACTTTTGTCTTTCTAATTTAATTTGAGGTGGCAGGTCTTGGGAAAGGCTGCTCTTATACCCATTCCATTCAATAACTTTTTTAGATTTTGCAGCAAATAATAGCTTAGTCACATGCTGAAAGTTCAATAGTTTCACATAGACAATTCTTGGATTATTTAGTACTGGAGAAGGTCTAAGTGCCCTATGAGCTCTTTCGATGGTAATTTGTTTTGCTTCTAAGTCGCTTCCTAAGAACAGAGAGAATATTATAGTTATTGTTTCCAACAGCTTGTTTTGCTCTATAGTTTCAGGGATGCCTCTTAACACAATATTATTGCATCTGGATCTGGCTTCAAGGTCTAATACTTTCTTTTGCAAATCTTGAATAGAATTTGTATTGGCATCAGAAGATGTTTGTATGTTCTCTATTTTAATATCTTGATCCATAATTTTAGACTCTATTTTATCCATCCTGGTAAGAATCTTGTCTATCGAAGATCCAACTGTTTGTAACTGGGTAGATAGGTTTTGAATAGCCTCCTGAATAGGCTGCAGAGCTGTTTTCAGATCCTCTAGGTTGGAAGTCTCAGTTCTAGTCTTTGAAGTATTTTTATTAGTTTCTTGAGATTTATTTATTCTTGCTCTTTTTGAAGTACTGTCCTTTTCCGGTGAAACTAATGAAGAAAATTTTGTTTTTGTAACTTGACTCTCCATGGAATCCAACTCAAATGTCATCTTCTTTCTTTTCTTTTGAGATATTATAGTAGTTGTTTTTCTGTATTGTGTTTAGATTTAATCCGGCCTGAATGTTTTCAGCACCAGAGTTTCACATGTGGTACACACTCCACATCCAATCGTCAGCAATCTCAACAATCAGTTGAAGCCAAGATGTTTTTAACCCCACAGGTAAGTAGATCAGATTAAATGCTTCCCGAAATGTGTTAATTTGATTGTAAATTATCGATTCTCACTATCATTTGATAAGAAAATATTTTGAGAGATAGCTCTTCTGTGGATCAGCACCACCTACAAGACGGCAGCCATCTTGAACTCCCCCCCAAAAAAAAGTACATTTTTTTAACTCCCCAACACATTTTAACTCACAGCAAACACACAAAACTACATGTACTTTTAAAAAGGGAAGTTATCCCTACATCTAGGAGTAATTGCTACAAATAGACAGTTATATTCACAGGCTTAACCTGCTCTAAAGTTAAATTTAATCATGCTGGATACAAATGTAAGAGCCAGTATTTCCTCTTGCACTGACATCATCCATTTTTGTCCCATCTCTTTTTCCATTTTAGATGTGAAAAACAGTGTGCTTGCTCGCAGTTAACTGTTTTTAACCATAAGAAACAGTGTACTGGCTACCCTTAAGCAAATATCCCATTTTTCTTGACCAATAGACTATATTGCATATGGCAGTTATTTAGCCTCGGGAAATGACAGAAACCTTGTTTTACTTTGTATCTCTTTGTTAATTGCTTTGTACTGGCTATAAACTGATTGCTGTCAGTTATGATTTGGCCTGAGGGTGGGATGCTTACTGTAGTAGAATGTATTGCTAAATATCCCCTCAGTCTTGTCTCCTCTTACACTTAGTCACTGTCTTCCTTCATACAGCAGGTATGTGTAATATGTTATTACATTCCTATTTGTTCTAAGACTGTGTAGAACAATGAAAAGACATTGGTAGTGTATTATATTTGTAACAATTTCATTCAGATCGGATAAGCTTTATGTATGCTGAACGTGTTTTCCTTTAATACATATGTATATAATGTGAGTTGCTGTTGTTCTGGTACATACATATTTATATATATATATATATATATATATATATATATATTTTTTTTTTTTTTTTTGTGTGTGTGTGTGTGTGTGTGTGTGTGTGTATGTGTAAAAAACACTGTTTTGATGTACTGGTTAATCCCATGAATGTTTACTAAGTGATGTTTTTATATTGTGCTCATCAGAGTAGTGCCATATTCTGATCATTTGTTCACTACAGCTGTATATATACACTGTATTACTGTGGTTCTCTGTCAGTATCCCTCTTACTAAAACTACTTTGAGCTTAAATTCATAAACTTTTTTCTATCACTCTACTCTTATACGTTCCCCCATATTCTCGTGCGGTGACTTATTGTGTTTTTTCCTCCATTTCTTTTTTATATAATAAGTACTAACTTTATTACTTTGATATAATATTACAGTTTAGTAGAGTTTTTCTCTTTTTTTTAATTTCAGAGCCTGCAGTCACTACATCTGACCTCATTACTGCAGGAGCTCTGCAAGAAGGGCCTAGTCCTATAAGTTTATTGAGAATGTTGTCACTGTATAATATAATATAAGCACATTTATCATGAAGAACCTTTCTGTGTATTAACTTTAATCAGTCAAATACATGTCTGCTCTGTGATTGAAAGTCTCTGTGAAATATTGTAGTATCTATATATGTGAAATAATCAGTGCAATCTAAGAACCTCTTACTAAGTTGGCCACTGTCCCCTTTTTTGACCAGTAGACTGTACTGAATATGCCAGTTATTTATACTGAAGAAATGACAGAAAATCTGTTTTACTTTGTATATCTTTGTTAATTGCTTTGTGCTGGCTATAAATTGATTTCTGTCAGTTATAATTTGACCTGAGGGTGTACTTAATTATGTTACTCTTCAGCTTATCCTCTGTTCTTCTCCTCCTACTGTGCCATCTTTCATCCTACTATGACTCAATAATATGTCTCAACATCTCTCCAGCTCTGTCCCAACCACCTATCCATACTTCCTCTTTACACTCTCCACACATTGCACCAAACCTATTGAATATTGTCCCTCAGGTTTATTCCAAATATAGACTGATTAACTGTATTTCAACTCAAACCAGAACAAAGTTATGTGCAAGAATCCTCTCTATAAAACAAGTATGCATAATTCCTCAATATACTAATATCCTTCTAGGCGGAGATATGCATCCTAATCCTGTCCCCACCTATCACAATGAACACAAAGATAATTCTCTCCCACACACTTCTCTAACTCAACAACAGACAATCCCCAATTCTGGTGATCTAATTTTTACTGCAATAAATGTTAGAAGCATAAGAAATAAAACTGCTGAACTGCATGCCTGGATTACTCAACATAAGCCTGATGTTCTCGCTGTAACTGAAACACCTCAATATCTTGAAAACTTTAGAATGCTTCACAATCATACTAAATAGCAAATAAATGAAGACAAAAATATACTATAATAACTTTCAGAATAATACTAAACACAACCCAAAAAATGTTGGACATCCATTAAAGATATCTTACATCCCAGCCAAAAATTCAGCCAGAACCCTTTCCCAATAACTCACCACTTGAAACTGCAATATGGTTCAAGTCTTATTTTATAGATGGTATAATATCTTTAACCAAGGATTCCTCAACATCTAATCCCAACCCTGCCCAACAGCAACATATTACCACATCCACATTCAACTTCATACCTGTGCCCACATCCTATATAAAACTACTCTTAGACTTAAACTATGCTCTTCTTCAGCTGATGACCTTCTAAGTAAGTACCTAAAAATAGCAGCCAGTAACATTGCCTGTCCTGTCTCAATCCTTATAAATAGGTCAGCACAGAAATTCCACATTCCCTCTCTCTAGAAGAAGTTATACATTATCCCTCTGCACAAAGGCGGAAATTCAGCACTTTAATAACTTTAGACCTATAGCAATCTTATCGCCCCTCACCAAAATACTTGAAAAATGTATTCAAAAACAATTGCTAGACTATCTCCTGCAGGAAGAATGCCTATCCCCTACACAACATGGCTTCCATCCTTCCCATTGAACTACCACTCCCCTTCTAACCTATAGAGATGCTGTCAATAAAGCTAGAGATAACGGCAAACTAATTTCTTCCTTATTCCTAGACTTGTCTAAAGTCTTCAACACAGTTTGTCACAGCAAACTTCTACTTCAAATGCCCTCACTAGGTGTCTCTCAGCCCACCTTTCTGTTGTTCAAAAGCTACCTGTCCAATAGGTATCAGTCAGTAAAATGGCACTTCAATGCTCTCTCCTTACCTCCCTGTCACCCCCGATGTACCACAAGGCTCTATCCTTGGTCCCCTCCTCTTTAATATTTTCACCAACAACCTCTTTACATCCACACAACAAGCCACCGTATTAAAATATGCAGAATATTCCACTCTCATTTGCATATCTGACAACATGGTACACCTCCAAAAAATTACTCATAAAGCTTAAACAGCCACTGAAACATGGCTTCATAACTTACAACTCATACTCAGATCAAAAAAGACCGAATTGCTACTTTTTTCCCCAAATCCCTCTCATGAAAAAACAAAATTTAAAGTCCTCTCTCTTGATAATACAACCAATTAGGTCACTTCTTATAGCAAATTATTAGAGGTCATAGTGGATAATAAGGTTACATTCACTCTGCATATACAAAATCGCATAAGAAAAATTCATCAAAAACTAGGGATGCTTTACAGAGCCTACAACTACTTATCTCTTCCCCATCCTTCTTAATGACACATCCATCCTTACTAACCTCCAGGCTTCACAAAAATTAAAACTTGAACAATGGCATAACAAAGTTGCTAAATTTGGATTTAATAGCCTTTTCAGAAGCCACCACTGTATAGCACTAAAAAGCCTAAATTAGGTAGAATTGCCCCATCAACTAACATATACACAGCTTCTTATCATCTATAAAATTATCCAGTAGCCATCTGCCTGTGCAGCAGTAAAAAACATTCTACACAACTATGTTCCCAGTTGGTCAATGCAATCCAGTGACCAAAAACTCCTGTCTATCTACAAACCTATCAAATCTGCTGCTCATTTTCTGTACTTGTACAAGGTTGCTAAGGCCTAGAACTCCTTTCCTGTATCCATCAGGTCAATACCCTCCCTCCCATTTTTCAAAACTACTCTAAAAGACTTCCTAGCTAAAATCTGGCTCTGTTCTTGTTCAAAACCAAGATAAACTGTATCTCTAAATGTGAACAAGTACCTTTTCATTCTTCATACCTCATTACTCTCCCTTCTTCACTTACTTCCTTACTTCTATCAAATTCTCTTCCATGACTTTTTCTCTAAATATACCATAAGCCCCTTTTCCCCTCACTTCATACTGCAATTGCTATTTGTATTATATTAACTTATCTTTAATTTCTCTACAAACTGTCTAAATTTTCTATAAATATTAAATGATTGTCATATAACTTGTATCAATTCCTTAACCAATATTTTTATATTATCTCTAATTTGTTATAATTATTTAAACTGCAGATGGTTTTGTTTTATTTTTGAAAATTGTAAAATTATTGTTCTTAAAATGTTTTGTAATAAATTGGAGCTTTTCTCCCCAGGCCTCCACTGAAAATGGGCTTCTACCCAATTGGACTTTCCCTGTAATCAAATGTCAGTAAATAAATAAATAAATAAATAAAATAAACTGGATTGTGCAGGGCTAAATTCTGTTATGAATGTATCTACTTGCAAAAGTATTTCCTTCAATGTGTCTGACTCCATTTATAGTCCCTTAACTGCTTGCCAGTTCCCCGTTAAGTACTAATTATAATTCTCCTCATGAAAAATGCCTCAGAGTTTATGGTTCAGTCATTTCCTAATAAACCACCTGCACCTATAAACAGACAGACCATCTCCAGTTGCAAAGTGTTGATGGTGGAGAGAAACACATTTAATTATTTAACAAATTCATGAAATAGCTCTTCTCAAATGCTGGGAAACTACCATTTTTGTGCTTTCCATTTTGTTGTCTGTTCGAAAAAGCAGCAAAACTTTTCCCCCTTGTCTGCATTGCCAACCAAGAATATTAGCCTACCTCTACCTGTACAATATCAGGGAAACCACTATAATTTAATAAACACATAGGAACTGTAGACTTCCACATCCTCCCCCTATTAATGCTGTCTGTTCCTTTCAGTTTGTTGTGGTATAGCAAAAAATCTGAGTTTTTCTCTGCATGAAACATTTATTCCTGAGAAGCCTCATATCTAGCCATTTCAGCCTGTAATTTCTGCAATATCATCAGCTCATCTAAATAGCTACTTAAAGCCTCTTCTTTTCTTTCTTGCCTTCTGTCATTTGAATTTATATATTATTCCAGTTTCTCACTTATTTCAAATATTTCTGGAGCATTTGATTTAGTATTTCCTCTAAATTACTGGAAGCCATCTCCTGTACCAAATTTGAAGCCTAAACTGCCTTTTGCTGAACAGCTACAAGGTTCTACCACACCAGATCATTTTTTGGGTTCTTATCATGAAATCGAATGTTGAGAATGCCGAATACTGGAAGGCCAAACTTGGTAGTTCGAAGGATGAGAATGTCGAAGCCGCGGAAACCTGAATTTTTTCCCAGGGAAAGAATTTGGTTGGCCGTTTCTGTGGCTTTGGCATTTTCGGACCGGGTCAAGGTAAGTGTATGAATGGGTAGTGATGGACTTTAGGGTTAGGGCGCGGGTCAGGTAAGTGTGCGATAGTGACAGACTTTAGGGTTAGGGCTCGGGTCATGTAAGTGTGTGGTAGTGACGGACTTTAAGGTTAGGGCACAGGTCAGGTAAGTGTGCAATAGTGATGGACTTAGGGTTAGGGCGCGGGTCAGGTACGTGTGCGTTAGTGACAGACTTTAGGGTTAGGGCTGGGTTAAGGATAGTGCATAGATAGTGGTGTATGTCAGGTTTAGTGTTGGTTTTGAAGGTGTTTGGTGTGATTGTGTTATGTGTGTGTTTTTTGGAACAGCAAATTTTTTTCCCTGGGAAAAAATTAGCTGTTTTGAAGGCTCGATGTTGTCCAAATTCGATCTTCCAAGTTCGAACTTATGGTGTGCGACATTTTGGAAGTTCAATTTCGTGATATAGACCCCTTTTTTTTAAATACCTTTATTGAATTATTCTTTGTGACAAAGGCAAATTTATATTTATATAAAAGCAATCAAACTGTATTAACAAGTTCACATGTACAAACATTATACTTCACTTATATTGCTATGGGTCTACTTCATTTGACCTAAACTCATTTGACTGACTCCCATTTGACCAACACCCATTCACTTAAATTTCAAATGACTGACAACTCATTTGACTCACTCCCATTTCACTGACAGCTTACAATGCTGAATTTCAACATACTAAATCTTAAACCATAGAGAAGCACACTTAGAACACCAATAACTAACTCTTTACAGAACTTAAAAACTACTTAATTACCCTCTTAACAGAAACTGGACACTGTACAACCAAAGTAGGTGAGGTGTTATGCTCCCACACCCCCCCAGTGTGGGGGGCTGTGCCCCCCCAATTATATATATATATATACACTAACTCCAGGATCACACTACAGTTGGGAAAAGGGTATACACCTTTAACTTGCTGCTGGTAACACACAAAACATTCGCCAAATTACTTTAGATACTTCCCATGAAAATGTAAAGAGACAAACCCACATTTAGAAACACTACAAAACTACTTTCTACATGACTACCAGAATTCTAACAGTCAGCACTATAAGTTACAGTAATTATTTTTATCACAAGCAAGTCAGAGGTGAAGGAAAACCCACAACAAGTCTATGTCTTAAATGTCAGTAAAATGTGTGCCAGTCAAATGAGCTGTCAGTCATTTAAAATTTAGGTCAATTGGGTGTCGGTCAAATGGGAGTCAGTCAAATGTGTTTTAGGTCAAGTGAAGTAGACCCATTGCTATATATCATATAACCTAAGTAACATTACGTAAAGTATTCAATTCCTACCCTTTTTTAAAACAAGAAACCTCTTTATTAAACCATCACTTACAACACAGGCAATTATACATTTATATAAATTAAAACAATCCAAATTGACACAATCCTAGTTGCAAGCATTTTACATCACAAACTATACTGACACACTCCCACTTGCAAACATTACACATCACTTATAATCTTCCAAATCATTTGTAGTCAAACATTACATAGCTCATCCAAGTCCTGCCTTCCCCTAAACCCCATTCCTCCCCCATATGCACTGTTCCCACAATTCCCACCCTTTCCTATGTAGTTTGCTCCTACCCTTTTTTAAAGATCTGAATTCTAGTTATTTTAACTCTGTTACTAGATTGACTACTTCTAGTATAGTTGGTTTAAATTTTGATTTGCATTTTCTAGTAATTGCTTTTTTGGCAGCCACCACATTTAGACACAGGAAGGCCTTACCATGTCTAGGCAATTCTGATTCTGTATCATAGCTCAGAAAAATCGTCTCCCTCTTCACACCAATTTGCCCACCCAGCATCTCCAACATTACATCCTGAGGGAATCCTTAAACTCTGCCAACTCACCCCACTCCCAGAAAATATGTTCCCAGTTACCTCTTTCTTCCCTGTCACACCTCCAACATTTGCTGTCAGTCTGTGGAAAAATTCTCTGGAGTCTATTTGGGGTATAAAAATATTTATGGAAGCATTTCAAATTAAAAAAATTAAATCTTTTAGATTATGCTGGATATTTGGGAGACATACATATATCCTCCCATTGTTTTTTTGCGAATTGCTTATTACATCTCTTTTCCCAATCCTTTCTAACCTCCTCTGATTGATTCTTATAGTTATACAATATTTTATATGCTTTACTAACTATTCCTTTTTAATGGCAGTTTCTGTTCTAGGTTCTGCTAAAAACCTTGATAGGGAAGACAAGCTCTAACCTGCAGTCCAAATAAATTCTTACCATCTTCCAGTGGCATAGCTAGAGTTTGTGCCACCCAGGGCTATCTTTAAGTTTGATGAGAGTCATGGCTTAGTGGTAGGTCATACAGACTAGTGTTATCAAGGTCCTGGGTTCGAGACTGACAGTGGGAATTTATTTTGGGTGGGAGGATGACATAATGGTTAGGGTATTTACCTTGCAGACACAAGGTGCAGGGTTTGATTCTTACATGGGGTAATTGGCAAGGCTTAAAATGGCCCACAAGGGCAGTTAGCCTAGTACTAACCTATGAACCTATGATGCCCCTCTGCCCTCACAAAATCATGGTCAAATGGGCCCCCCATACACAACCCTCCCTCCCTGCAACCATTCCAGTGTCCCATTACTTGGCTATTTCTCCCCATGTACCATAAACACTGTAATGTGCGTACTTCTTTATGCTTTACTTCTACAATGATTATTTGGATTTAATTTAAAACTTGTATTTGTAATTTTATAGCACAAACATTGATAGACATCTGCTAAACAAAGCAATGCAGTCTCACAATGAAAACAGACTTAGCATTAAAACTTCTCTACCCTTGAAACTCACATTCATTGAAACAACATTGAAATCCACATTCAAAGAAAATGCATCTGACCAGTGGCAGATAAAGTTTTCCTTTGGGCTGTTTTCAAATCATATTCCCCTTGCACACATATTTAGGACTATGCAAACATACATGTGTTCTTTGATTCACCTTCCTGAGTGTATTAAATTATATTCCTTGTATAATGCAGCACACCTGTTAGAGCATGTTTTAAATTTATTGTTTTGAACATTTTTCCAGTAAGCAATATAACAAAATATATGAACCAATAATGACAAAAATGCCCAGTTCAGAACATTTCCATCATAAAAGTCTACTCAAACTTCTGTCATTGCAATCCACCAATATCAGTAAATATGCACAATCTCTGCAGAAGTAAAAGTCATCTAAATAATTCCACATTAAAGAGATCTGTAACAAATGAAAAGGTTGCTGCTAGCAAACAACTTTATATTTCATTGTTTCATCTACAAACACAATGTTGCCCTTGAAGAATAAATTATCTACTTTACATTAAAAAAATGATAAGCTACTAATATTGCAATAGGGAATAGATGGCAAACTGATAACAGGTTCATAATTACTAGGTATCTCCTTCAAAGGAGGATATTCTCAGGACTGCAGAATCTACCCCCATTAAAGTACAACACAGTACAGTATCAGCAATCCATCTACATACTGTGGGAGTACAACCCACAGCCTTCTGCATCAAAAGCAAGTATACTACTTGTTGTGCTACTAACAATGCAAACAGACTTGGCATAAGCAGCACTAAACTTTTCTTCTTTTAAACATTGCTTGTATAATCTTATAAAGTTGCTAGAATAATATGTTTTTGTTACCATGTGTTTCTTGAAAGCTAGAAAGACTGAAACTTAAATGGCTATTATTATTTAGTGAATTCAGTTCTCACTGATTTGCAGAAAACCACAAATTTTAAGAGGAACAGACCAAAGGTATGAGCCAAACATTCCAGACGTTCTTTGAAAATCTGGACAGTTCAGACCTATGGACTCAACTCCTTGAATCACAAGTGGTGATGTGGCTAGAAAATTCAGGCTCTTGTTTCTTGTACCGAAGGTATAGAGTTTGAGCCTGAGTAACACTAACAACCAGATATACCTAACTAGGGCATGTTATACAAACACACACACACACACACACACACACACACACACACACACACACACACACACACACACACACACACACACACACACACACACACACACACACACACACACACACACACACACACACTTACATGGAATAGGTGAAGCAGCAAAACACACACATACCTTACTTGGAACATGTGAAGCAGTAAAACGCACACACACACACACACACACACACACACACACACACACACACACACACACATATTGTCTATATCCCTAATTGCAATCATCTCTATTGGCAGAATCTCCTTTCTCCATTCCCATGTTGGCTTAGTTCTAGGATACTTTCTGCTACTTTATAGGTATAATATTCTGTATAATAATTGTTAACTGCGGTGGTGGTGCTGCGGTAGCATTGTCGCCTCACAGTAAGATGTTGTCCTGTTCGATTCTCAACTAGAGCGTCTTCTGTGTGGAGACATGCGTAAATGGGCGTACCTTCGTTGAAGGTTGTGCGTCAGGGCTGGCAACTCGGCACATAAAAAAATCTACTGCCAATCATTAGCAGACCGGAGTTCCGCTGTGGTGACCCCTAACTGGGAAAAGCCAAAAGACACAGCAAAATTTTGTATAATAATTGTTATTCTCCTTAAAGGCCTGCATCTAAAATCTCAATTTGTCCCTGTACCTTGAGCTTCCCTCCTGTTTCATTACCATCCCTTTCCAGTTTGAATTATAGTTTTCTGCTTGTGCTATGTATAGGCACCTTAACTATGTAGCTCTGAAATACCACTCAAATCGATTAATCGCAGTCCGCCCTGTTCTACTGGAAGAATCAGCTTATCCCACTTTAGTCTTGCCGCCTTCCCCTCCCAGATAAGGTCCTTCAGTTCCTTATTAATTGTTATCCACAACTTCTCTTCTGGTTGATAAAAATATGCCTGACTTGTGTATAAGAGTAGTGGGAGTGAAAACATTTAACTGCTTGTATCTTACTATCCATCAGTTTTTGTATTATCTTTTGTTTAGTTTATCCCCACATATCCTTAGCTGCCACGCCAGAATAATTTTTAATCCATATTCCTAAATATTTCATTTTATCATGTCCCCATCAATATGTCCAGATTTTTTTTTCTTCTTCTTTTCAACTTCATTTTCTCTTGGTTTCTCTAGATTTTTTCTTTGTTGACACCCTAGAAGTAGAGAAACAGTTTCAGTCATGTTTCAAATTCTGTATGTTATTGTCTTTGTCATTTTTGTTTTTTAACACTAACTGGGTTGTGGTTTTAGAGGAGTTATATGGTGTAGTCCACCTACCTGTAAATATACAGATTGCCCATTGTTACCGATTACTCATATTTAAATACATATAAGTTGCATGCAGGAGTGATTAAAAGGGTTTACCCATAAGCAGTTGATGCCCAGTCTTTTGGGGAGCTTTAGTGCAAAAATTGAATATTGTGGTACGCTTCACCATAATGTATTGCATTATTGTATTGTGCAAACCATCAGATACCTTTTCAGTAAGGTTTTCCCTTTTCTCCACTAGGTGTGACTGTGGAGTTGGTATATATAATGGGGGGGGGGGTGAAGACTCACCAATTTTGATCTTCATATTTTGAAATATGTTGAGTTAAAACACATTGACTGCTCATAGGTAAACTGCATAAAAGAGCTGTATTTATTAAGAAAACTCCTTTATCTGAACACTGCTTTAAAACTTTAATGGATATTGCATCACTACCAGTATATCTAATTAGTCTATGCATTAATAGATAAACTATTCAGTCTAGTTCACTGTCATTTCCTTGCCAATAAACCAAAATTCAGGACAAAACTCAGTATGCTGCTTCCCCTCAAAATCTGCTATATGGTCACTTTCTGTTCCATAACACTCCATCATCTGTAGCATTAAGGCATTTAGCACCTATGAAGCAATACTCTGGAATGCTCTACCTCTAACTATTAACTCTCAACTTGTTTATCAGTAGTTTCGTAGATTCTCTGAATCAGTACCTCTCTAAACAATCTGTATGCTTCCGCTTCAAAGTTTGAAAGCTTAAACTATGACTCAAAGTGTAGTGGACAACCAATACATTCTGTAATGTTGATTATGATACTGAATACTAATTCCTGGTCATGTGACTGATTTTGTGATGTTGTATTGGTCTGTATAAAAGTATGTAAGTCTTAAATGCTATGAAGTGTGTTGACTGTTCTTTACTTTGTCCAGAAATACTTTATGCTTAATAAGCTGCTACTGATATGTAACCTAAACTGGAATTCAATGGTTTGATTGCTATATGATATTTCTTCTTTTAACTTAACCATGACTAAAAAGGGCAATGTTGGTCTGCCTCACTAGTTTCAAACAAAAGTGATCTGAAATTAAGATTCCACTTAAGTATATTACAAGCAAATCATGTAACTGAACTATAAATCCAAAATCGCCCATAGACAGTCCCACTGTATTTTACGGAGTCTTAAAAGTATTTATCGGTTAAAAATGTGAAGAAATTATTGATCTAAAAATGGAGAGACATTTATTTTTGATAACTGCACTGCTCTAAAGGACCCATTTCAGCTACAACCCAATCTAAATAACATCTGTAATACAACATATTTATCTATTGCATTTAACAAGCAGATAAAAACTTATTCTGTAGTCAGATTGAAGATATTGACATATATGTAATTTATGAAGTGTATCTTATTAAAAAATTATGATCATAAATAGTCAGCAATAGCTAGTTAGTATTGTCCATACCAGGTGAAGACAACTTTCATATGTACTATTACATATGTTGCCAAATTTTGTCACAAAGTGATATATCAGGTGCAATTCGCTAGCAGTTAAATATCACACAGTGTATGTTAGAAATATACTTATTCTAACAACAGAACAAAATATAAGGCTGCCGTAAAGTCATATATAGCTAGAGCAGAAGATATTTCTATCACCACTCTGCCAGCATCAATTCCATATTTATCTCTCTTCTACTACAAACATAATAGAGAAGATTATGACTGGGTCTGTAATCATAACTGTGTTATTATGTGTTCTAGACATGGATGAATCTTGGCATCCTTGATGAGAACACCAAATACTATGTTAGGACTGAAGAAAAGATCATAATTCTTTGTAGCGTGTGAAGCTTTATCTGCTCTGTGTACAACTAGTTACAGAAAAAAAAGAGTAAAAGTGCAAAGTGTTTTGCTGGCTTTCAAAGCGGTAAAACGCTTATTGAGCACCGTCTATCAGACAGCAGCACAAGTCTTATGTGAGGGAAAGAGAAAAAGTCAGGAACATATTACTGACACAGACAGCCGGCAAAAATAAAGCTGTTTTAAATTCTGCTGCTGTCATTTGCTGTGCAGGTCTTAGTCCCTAGCATGAGACCCACTCTTGACAGTGCTTAGGAGGACACAACTATTGTTAAGATCGGGTCGTGCACTACAAAAGCACTTAAATAGTTTTTTTTTTTTTCTAATATTGGAGTGTAAAAACAGGCTCCATGCAGTATAACTACTAGTACTCTTCCAACATCATGATGTTCTAGAATTCATTTAAATAGTTGCAGTCATAGGAGCAATACTCACCATTTTCTCATCTAATGCAAATGTATTCACTGTATTCAGTCAGTTAACTTCAAAACTAAAGTAGATGGATTTGTAGTCAGCTTTCGTTTATTCAGCCTAAAATAACTTACAGGATTATTGTTCTGTGAGGAAGATATTTTGCATGTAGTCAGTTCAGTAACGTAAAACAAACAATTTAAGTTTTTTCATGTTTAACCAACAAATGAGAATAACTGTTTTGCTTTTACAATTGGTGCATGGAGCTGAACAAGTCATAATAAAGGTATAAATCAATATGGCTAAAGTAATAAGACTGAGATCTACCTTTTAACTTCCATTTACGCACTTAGTGCAGATGTCGTAGCTCTGTGTTTAATAGATTAGTTGGTGGTGATAGTTAAAGTAAAAGGAGTACTGAATGAAGAAGTAAAAGTTTGCCATGTCTTAAAAGGATACTGCTGACAATCAGGCTAAATTGTGGAGGTATCACTGAGTGTACTATATGTTGTAAGGGGTGTTAAGGCTGAGAGGGGCATTTCAGATATTTGTCTTGCAGACCATGGATTACTGAGGGGATATCAGTAGTAAAGAAATAATAATAAGCAGAAAGTAAGTCTGGGAATGCTATATAGTGAGAAGAGGATAGTGACAAAGGAGAGGAAGGGAGGAAATATCAAGAGTGAAGTGCTGTACTGATAGCAATGTAGATGTAGTAATAGGTAGGTGGGCTGCACAGTTGTGTATCATATCAAGAGGAGTTTGAGTTGGGATAAGCTATGAAGAGCATATGCCAGCTCAAGGAGCATTGGATGATTAAGGAGACAAGGGATAAATGGAAGGATACAAGTAAAAGGAGACAAAGGGGTAGGGTAATGTAAGAGGATAAGAGACTCCAATATGTTTGATGTCATTGAAGAGATAATTCCTTAGGTATAGTTTAAAAAAAGTATAATTAACATAGCTTCTGTCTTCAACAGAACTTATGGGGCTGGCTCATTTCTGCCTTCACTGTACCACTAAACTATTGGGGCTGCCCTCTCATGGAGGCCCTTCCTTGTTTTCACTCTAAAAGTGGCAAGGCACCACAGTCCATGACCATTGCTTAAACGTGTGATCCGTAAAGGCTTTGTTCACTGTGCACCTGGTTGTCATGCATACAGCCAAAAACAGATCATCACATTCTATAAGGTTCTTTGGGGGGGGGGTCAGAGGGGTTACACTAATCCATAAAGCCTGAAAGGTATGCACAGGCATGGAGTACAGACGTGCACGGTATAAACACCCAGTGGTACAAAAGTCTCACATCAAATACACTATTACTGAAATTACACTGTAGTTTAGAATCAGAAAGTCAGACCTATCTCAAAAGAGTATCTATCTTGACTTAAGCACCTTAAAATAGTCAATATCTCAGAACTTTCCAAACCTTAAGTATAAACTTCTCTTACATGTTAATCAGTGAGACTTACTATCTTCCTTTAAATATAAACTAGATGACAATTTACTCCAGGAATGACTGGTATGGTCCTCGTGAAGAAAGGAGGTATGCTCTGAGGGAGAGTACTGGCAAGGTGTGAATGGTCATGGGACTCAGTAGACTTGAAATATCTATGAATGTCTAATATGTATAAACATTGCATCTCCACTCACACACACACACACACACACACACACACACACACACACACACACACACACACACACACTTATACATGTATACAAAAATAAATACTAATTTATAAAGCAATATGAATCTATGATTGTCGATTCCACATCATCAAAAAAAAAACAGTAGAAAAGTAAAATCATCCATCCACAAAGAATTACAGAAATGTAAAAAAAATGTTTTTGCATGGGGGCAAGTATTCTTGCATGCCCACACCCCCTGCTAATTAAATATAACAGCTCCAATATTGCACTACATTGGGGAAAGGGCATATTCTCCGATGTCCCCTGTACTGCAGTTTCATAGTAAAACAGCCAATAAATTTCAATTAGCTGTACTGGCTTTTTCATATGTCAAGGAGTGGATTAATTGACAAGAGGTTCTGTTTACACACACACACACACACGTGTGTGTGTATACATACATGCAGTGTGTGTATATGCTGTGTGTGTGTGTGTGTGTGTGTGTGTGTGTGTGTGTGTGTGTGTGTGTGTGTATACACTTTTGCTATATATAACCATTTCATCTTTATTATAGTGCTTTTTTAAACAAACACTTCACAGCCTGGACATGGACAACTTGCGGGGTGATTGGGAACATCTCCTATTGTATAAAGAACTGGTTTAGCAGCTAAGACTGGATGCTGCTAATAGTCCGGGCTTAAACAAGGCTATTTCCGTTAGCAGTGTATTGAAACATAAAGCCTCAGTTTTATAGTACATTATGATCAACACACCAGGTTGGCCATTTATTTAATGTGGTTGTTACTTTAAATGTTTTGGCGGGTACCTGATACTTTGTTGCAACATTATGTTTCCATTTATTTATAAAGGGGTG